>NW_026294458.1:29035001-29395001 GCF_007827085.1 Peromyscus californicus insignis
ATGGAAAGATAATTCCAGAAAAATGACAGTTGTAAGTTTGAAATTGCATGCTTTCTGAGTAAAATGATGGCACTTTATGCTGTCCAGTGTCTTTCATCCATGATATATAAATCATCCCTTTGTCCAGCGTATTCATGCTGTAGGCTATATGGCTGTCACTTGTAAGCATCTCAGTTATCATGGCCATTGTCATGGTGTCACAGTGCCGGTGTTCAAGTCAGGCTTATTTACTTCATAATGGCCTCAAAGGGCACAGTATGCCGTTTGGGTATGCTGAGAGAGTCTGTAAAGCACTTTAAATGAGATGGTGAAAGCCCATGATTTGGTAAGAATAAAAAATCTTATACTGAGGTTTTAAGTTCTATAGTGAGAGCAAATCTGTCTATTAAATTTCAAGAAGAAAAACTTGTGCTACTTTGCTGATAATATATCACATTGAAAAGATTAAGTCTTGAAACATTAAGTTGAACTCAGTTAACGTTTTTCTTCCTTTTTCTTTCCCATATAAGAATATGAAGAGAGTGGATTGTTGGAAACAGATGAGGTTTGTAAATTTTTAAGATGATTTTATAAGTGAACTTGGAGTCAGTGTTTTTAATATTAATAATGGTCTTTCAAATTAATTTTTAATGGCTCTGAATTTTTTCCCATTGTTGTGTAACAGGCTACCCTAGACACGAGAAAAATAGTGGAAGCTTGTAAAACTAAAGCTGATGCTGGAGGTGAAGATGCTATTTTGCAAACAAGAACTTATGATCTGTACATCACTTATGACAAATATTACCAGACACCACGGCTATGGTTGTTTGGCTATGACGAGGTAAAAATAGAAAAGAAATGTAAAGTAAATGCTTTAAACTGGTGAATCTAACCCAGTTTCTTTATTAGATCCATGAGTATATGTGGTCTTTCAAATTTTTGAAGTCATTTGTTTTACAGTTTTGTGATATTGAACTTGATTCACATTTAGAATAAACTATTCAGTGTGACTCTGCTAAGTATTGAACACAAATAATATGTTGCATATTGACTCCTGACTCTTTTCTTCTAAGCTTATCCCTTTAAAGTGTAAGAAGTTGAACTCTGTAGAGTTCCATGTATTTTGCTGGGATTACATCTGTGGAACAGTAAATTTCCCTGACCACTTTTATTCTGCTAATATTGAATTAAGCAGAATAATACCAATTCATTTAACTTGTCATTTTATGACTGTCAAAAGGAAGAAAAAAAAGAAAGAAAAAAAAATGGGCCTAAGGGATCAATTCTTAAGATTATAAAATTGATGTCTATAACTTACCTGCTTGTGACATCTTTGTAACATTAAGTGATGGCTTCTGTTACAGAGCCTGAGTATTCTGAATCCTTTCTCAAATGATCTGGTCATTCTAAATAATCTGAAATTGTAAATTACAAGTGATATGAGGTGATAAACAGGTGTAGGCAAAAAGCTTAAATAGTGGTTTCAGAGCATTTTTTCTCCTTTCAGCAACGGCAGCCTTTAACAGTTGAGCACATGTATGAAGACATCAGTCAAGATCATGTGAAGAAAACAGTGACCATTGAAAACCATCCTCATCTCCCACCACCTCCTATGTGTTCAGTTCACCCATGCAGGTCTGGGTGTGTGCATGTGTGTGGGGAAAGAATGAGAACATGTGTTGCTTGCATGTGTAAACTTCATGAGATATTTTGGGGGTGTGTAAACATCAGTACCAGAAAATTTACTTTATAAGCAAAATCTCTTTCATCTTTAGAAATGTTCTTTTTATGTTTAGTGTAATATCCATGAGAAAGGAAGATAAACATTATTGACTTATTTTAAATGTAGTATTCAGAACTTAATTTTAGTTTCTGTGTTTAGTTATAGATCTATTGATCTTCTCCTTTTAGACAGTAGCTTGGGCAGTTCTGCTGTGGACTCAGCACTCATCTTTTTGACATGCTGTACATGTCATGAGTGCATCTTTTCATGGTGTGGGCTGTAAGGTTAACCTACTGCTTTTTCTGGGTGACCTCCTTATCTCCTCTTGTTGGTTAGTGGGAGGAGATGAGTCTCTACACCCCTTTATTCTTCTCTTAGGAAGTCTTTTCTTTAGCCTTCCCACGTCAAGTGAATGTTGTGCTTTAGCATTCTCTCTGTCAGTGTGTTTTCATGAGGCCGAGTAAAGTGAAGCTGAGCCTAGATACATGATTTGTTTTGAATTTCCCTTACAAAAAAACAACATGCTTGTTTCTTTGGATTGGTAATTTATAACAAGTAATATTCATGATTCACTGAAAAATATTCATGAGAATGCTAATAATCCATTTTCAAGAGAAAATTTATTTAGGCGAGCATGGTGGTTTACACTTGTAATTCCAACACTCTTATTTAGGAGGCTGGGGCAGGAGGATTGCAAATTCTAGCCCATCTTGGGCTGCATAGCGTGACCCTGCCTCAGAAACCACCAAAGCCAGAAACTGTTGATGGTGTCCACTACTTTATACAGCCTCTTTATTTGCTGAACGTTTTACCTCATGGAAGGCCTGCTTCACTTTTTCCGCTTATTTATATCAAGAATTTTACTATTTCTGTGAAAAGTAATTCATTAGGATTCATTGATCATGGGAATTCATTATTGTTGTTTTGTGTTTGTTTTTCTTCTGGTTCTCCATTTATATGCCCATGCACAGGACTTAGGCTAATGTGTTAGGTAGATTTACTTTGCCTTCCCTTTCTATGTAGTGAGAACACAGCCTATAATAAGCACCAGGTGGCCTACTTTTAATTTTAAATTATCTAAAGGCTTTCATTTTTAAGAGTCAATCTGCTTGTTCTCACAGTTTGATGTTTTAATAGGTGCTAATTGAAGGGAATATGTCTGTCTGGCATAAGTTTTACTCTGTTGAGAACAGACAAGTACTTGATAATTACATTAAACATTTTAATAAAACAAATAATTAAAGGAGGATGAAATAAAATTTAAAAATCTGAGGCCCTATACAAGAAATGGGGACATTTTTAGGCTTCTCCAAGGGCTGCCTTAGACTGTGTGAGTCCAAAAATGCTTGTTTTCCTAGGAACTTCCTCTGTGTCTGAAGGGTTCTTTGTAAGAACTGAAATAGCATTGAATAAGCTAAGAAATGTATGAAAAGCTGTTTGTTTTGTCTGTTGATGTTTCTTAGTTTATATATAAGATTAATTTGATGTCACTCAATTTGCAGCATAGGAGAGGTTTTTTGTCTGTGCATGTGTGCATTGGACAAAAATCTTGAGATGATACTGTCTTCATGTAAATCCAAATTTTTTTCTTTAAGTAGAATTAGATAATACCCATTAATACAAAGGGAAGGTACAAGCTTGGCTTTGAATCTTAGCTTTTATTGAACCTTCCAGTTACAGTTTTTTCCTAAGCTAAATAAATATTTAAACATATAAGAGACTGGTGAGATGACTTAGTGTGGGTAAAAGCTCTTGCTACACAAGCCTGAAACCCATTAGGGAAGGAAAGAGTAGAGTCCTATGACCTCACATGCACGTACCCACATTCAGACTCACACACACTTACACAGTAGTGATAACAACAAACATTTACAGTCACAAGACTGGAGCTCTCTTAGCTTTTTTCTTTTGTTGATTTGTATACCCTGATATTTATGTTTCCAGAGCAAACAACCATGGCTTCACATTTACCATTGGCAGAGTTTTCCCCTGTGATTTTCGGCCTCCATTATTAGAAAATCGACTGATGCCATTATGTTTATTGTGATGATTATACCTTTTAGAAATGGCTACTTACTCCAATGGAAGAGTCTTTGTGGCTCAGCAATGGAGGAAGAGTGTTTTATAGTACTATTATTTTATATTAAAAATTAATCCATGAGCAATTTCCATAGGATTTTTTGGGGCTTGTTTATAAATAAAACCTATTTTGATAGAATTCACCCATGCTAATAAGATTTATTGTTTGCTTTCAGGCATGCTGAAGTGATGAAGAAAATTATTGAGACAGTTGCAGAAGGTGGGGGAGAGCTTGGCGTTCATATGTATCCTTACCTGTATATATGATTGGTGGCAAGTGGCTCCTATGGAGTTTTGTTTGTTCGTTGTGGAAATTTAGTGTAACCTTCATGACAGAACCTATAATTTGTTTTAGCTCCTCATGTGTGGAAGTCCTAGTGAAAATCTAATTTATCTGGGTTGTGTCATACTATGAAAAGTAGGCCATACTCAATAGCTAGACACTGTATCTGTATGCCAGTTAGCTCTGCCTTGTTAAAGACATAATGTTTAACATGAATGTGTGTTCCCTTCAGGTAGTTAAGGTTAACACACAAATGTGATCCTATCACGTGATGGTAAGGTTAAGGTTGTGTCAACCTGAGGCCTCCCTGAAGTAAAGAATTCACATTAAACAGGCTAATTAAAAGTAAAATACAACATTAAAAATTTTCTCCTATGGAAAAGCATCTTATTCTGGCTTTCCTACTCAGTTCTCTGGGGTGGATAGGAGAAGTAAATTAATATTAATGTCTAAACAACTCATATCCTGAGATGTGTGTGTCCATATAGGGGTCATTAGAGCACTCATAGTCAGTCATCAACATGCCAAGTAGCCTGAATTGATTTGGACAAAGGTTTGTATTGAATTTTATGATCTATACCATTCAGTGAGAGACAAAGGTTGTTCATGCATTAAAGGTATGGTAACCTCTGTATTACCGTGTTCTGTAGAAGAACTTTGGGTTGATTTGATACTGCAACAAATACCAGGAGCTTTCAGTCCAACAAGATTTATTTCTGGAATCTTGCTGTACATTACCTTTCACATTTATCTCTATGTTGAAAACAAGGTGGCAGCTTAGAATACTACAGGTGATCCATGATAGAGTAATTTTGTTTCCTATTGAAAATTAGTAAACTCATAATGCTTCTAAGTCCAACAGAAGAAAAACACTTCAGCATTTTATTAAATGAAAATAATACAATATAGCTCATTCTTGGTTGTTGAGTGTGTGTCCTACATAGTCCCTTACGAAGTATTTGTCTTTGATTTGTTTTTCATTTGCTGCAGTGTTTGTATACTTGTTTCATTTTAAGTTCGTATAAATTCTAGAAAATTTGCAAGCAGTAAAGGTGCAAAGTAAGTGAATGAGTTTTAATATACATGAGTTTTAAACACAGACAACATTGTCCTTATAAATATTGAAGTAATTTGACATGTATGAACTTCTCGTTAAGAAATTTCAAACTCAGATGTTGGAGTAGATGGCTAAGCAGTCAGTTGTAGAACACCTGTGTTAAGTAGATACAAATTTTCATGACTTCAATAGATGCAATATAAGATTTTAATCATACATTTTTCTCATAAATTGATAAAAGAGATAATTACTATGGATTTAGAACAACACTATTTACAAATCTTATTTTCCTTAGCTAAAGACCTTCAGGTATCTTCTAATTTTTTTGAAATTTGTACAAGCTGTCATTCCAACAATAGAATATGACTACACAAGACACTTTACAATGTAGTGAAGAGGACATAGAGTGTATCCTAATTACTGCTTCTGATTTTTAAAGAATTAATACATAGATGTGACCTTTGACCATATTTACCAATAAGTATAATTTCTCTAATAAAGGGACTTATATGTTTATGCATTGAATAAAAACTGTTCCACTACCAGCCTTATTTGTTTAATAAAAATGAGTGTGAAGAAATACTGTTTTCATTTTCTGTCAAAAGGTTATGTAGTAGGATTTCCCATCAGAGGATGATTGCAGAGTCAGGATGGTATTGAACATACAACTGTGTCAGAACTTGTTTTAGAAAGTACTCCATACCAGGCTGTGTGTTCTTCCTTTTCATTCTTACTCCTTTCCCTGGCTTGCTGTCTTCCCAAATCTGCTTTGTGCTTGTAGTTCATGTTTATGAATTGCTAATTGTATGCCAAGAAACATGCTCAGAATGGTTATTTGTTTCCTGATTTATTGACATCACCCAGATCACTTTTTATTAAGGATTTAGGAATATTTTTCTTAACTCAATTGCCAGTAGCATAGTGGGATATGAAGGGAATCGTTAGTTGTATTGTGTCAGTTTATAGATCTGGGCGTAGAAGTTTAAAAAGCAGATTTTTCTGGAATAGCATACTTTAAGCTGTGGAAGAGAACCCAGACTTTTGGCTTCTTTGTTTTGTTTTGTTTTTAACATTCTACCCAAACCTCTGCATTGCCTCTCAGTCTCTGTCTCAGTTTGTGTAAAGTGGAGTGGCTTACCTTAACTTCGGTTTTGTTTTCATTTTTCAAGAATATCCTCTTTAACTTTAAAAGCTTTTATGAAAATTTCATGCATATATACAGTGTGCATGAAATTTTGATCTGACCACTCTCCAATATCACCTTCAACTCCCTGCCCTTCTTCCAGGACCCATCAACCTATCTTCATCCCAAATTTATGTCTTCATTATCTTTTCTTTTTTTTTTGTTTTTTTTTTTTGTTTTTTTTTTTTTTTTTGTTTTTCAAGACAGGGTTTCTCTGTGTAGCTTTGCGCCTTTCCTGGAACTCACTTGGTATCCCAGGCTGGCCTCGAACTCACAGAGATCCGCCTGCCTCTGCCTCCCGAGTGCTGGGATTAAAGGCGTGCGCCACCACCGCCCGGCTATCTTTTCTTATTAATAATCTCAAGTACTGACCATATTTAAATGATGTGGGGCCACCCTCTGGGGCATGGGCAACCTGTCATCGGCCATATACCCAGAGAAAAGTGACCGTCCCTCACCAGCCAGTAACTGAATAACTCTAAGGAGTGGGCCCTTAGGAGCCCCTTCCTATTCTGGCTGGAGTTTTGACTGGCTTAATCTTATGCTGATCATGTGTAGGCAGCCATAGCTGTTGTGATGTGATGTGTGTATGTATCAGTATGTCAAGTCTAGATGACAGTAGCATTCCACACTCTACTTAGCATCTTTCAACTCGTCCTTTTGTTCACTCTTCCATGATTTTCCCTGAGCCTTGGATGGGGGAGGTTGGTATAGATGACTTACTGTTGCCCAATAGAAAAAGAAAATTCTCTGACCGAGATTGAGAGCAGCATAAATCTATGGGCACAGATATAAATACTAAGAAGGAGGCTTGGCCACTTGACCATTTAGTGACACACCACCAGTAAACTATCCTCCCCTTAAGACCTATGATCTCTCTCCTCACTCTTTTCTTTTTTGGTCTGTGTCAGACCTCCCATCCAATCAGAACAGTTATTTATCCCCAATGCTACTGTAGTATCAGTGGGTACACCCTCCTGGCAGGTGAAGACTGTAGGAGGCCCACTGATGCCTATTCTCCTGCAGTAGCCTGTGTGAGCACCTTCCAGCACTGTGAAAGCTAGCTAGCAGGGAGAAGGTTTCCTGGTCAGTCTGGGGTTGATTTCTCAATGTGTGGAAACCCAAGTGGGCAGTGTCGTCAGAAATATGGTTTGATATTTAGTTATGGTGGGCAACCAAGAACAATGGCAGTAACAAGTTATTCTGGGTGTTTCAAGTCCTCTGTCACCAATAATTCCTAAGGGAGGTATCTTGTGCCTGGCATTTAGATTTTCTTCATCAGCGCATATCTTCTGAGAACGGTATTGTCCACCCTTGCAGGGTACCTCTGCCCAAACTCCTCCTGTTTTTTTTTCTATTTTTTAATGAGCTTATTAACTAGTGTGTTTCCATAAGGCTTCTTTATACACCCTTAACTTTGATGAACCCGTTCCCTACCCTCTGGTTTCTCCTATCCCCCACTCCGACCCTCACTTAAACCTTTAACTCAGTATCCCCAACTTCCATTCTTTTATGCTACCAGTGTTCTATCCCTACTTTATGAACTTGGTGTGCAAGATCATAGGTTTCCACATAGCTTTTTCATAGCACATTTTAGCTAAGTCTTCCCCCACCCCCTCCATGTTTAAACCTTTCCACCCTCAGCATTCTCACTCTGCTTGGATTCTATCTGTATTTTAGTATCGTACTCAATTTCCACTCCCTGTGGTCTGTTGATAGTTACTTGGCTTTCACATATACCCCAAGTTAAACATAAAGATGATTCAAAGCTGGAATCCACATAAGAGAGAGAACATGCAGCACCTGCCTTTTTGATCCTGGTTGGCTTCAGTGTGATTTTTTTTTTTTTTCCAGTTTAACACGTTACCTGCAAGTTTGACAATTTTGTTTACTCTGAAACTCTTAAGAGGATAAAGCAGGGAGGACACTTCAACCTGTAGGTAGAGGTACAGGATTTCTTAATAGGACTCCGATAACGTGGGAAGTAAGATCAGCAGTTGACAAGGGATCTCATATACTTAGAAGGCTTCTGTACAACAAAGGAAACTGTCCTGGAGTGAAGACACAGCACATGGAATGGGAGAAAAGTTGTCGACTATATATCCAACAGAATGTTAGTGTCTATAGAATATACAAAGAACTAAGATAGCTAAACAGGAAGAAACAACCCAATTAAAAAGTAGGCTTTGTGGGGCTGGATAGATGGCTCAGGCTAGGATGAGTGGTGCTCTCAGGAAGGACCCAAGTTCAGTTCCCAGCATGCATATTTGGATGCTTACAGTCTTCTGTGATTTTAGCTCCAGAGGATCTGACACCGTCTTCTGATCATTATGGGCACACGTAAATGTGTGCACACATACATACGTGCACATAAAACCTTTTTTTCTCTTAAAGGTAAGTTCTCAAATACAAATGGCTTGTAAACACTTAGTGTTCAACATCCTAGGCTGTCAGGGAAATTAAAATCACTTTACAGTTCTATCTCACCAGTCAGAATGGCCTTGATCAGGAATCCAAATGACAGCGAGTATTGGCTTTGGTGTGGGGAAAATAGCACTCTGATACGTTGTTGGGAGCATCAGACTAGTACAAAAATCAGCTTGGAGGTTTCTCGAAAAACTAAATAGAACTGCCATGTGACCCAGCTATACCACTCTTTGGTAAGGAAATCAATGGATTTTACATCCTATAGCAGAGATCCTTGCACATCCAGATTCACTGTTGCTCTGTTGATGATCGCTAGGAAGTGGAATCAGTCTTGTCCAGCTGAGGAGTGGATGAGAAATGGACATGTACACAATGGATTTTACTCAACTGTAAAGGAAAATGAAATCTTACCTTTAATGTCTTTTTTTTTTTTTTTTTTAGTTTTTTAAATAGTCATCTAAATCTTATTTAAAAGAAAAATCCATACTGAAGATAATGACTTAATGGATGTAATATGGTGCTTGTTATGGTATAGAATCAGGATTTTAAAGGTGGCGAACCTCATCTTCTCATACAGCCTGTAAGCCAGTCTCCTTTTTCTTTTAACCTTTTTTTTGGTTTTTCGAGACAGGGTTTCTCTGTGTAGCTTTGCGCCTTTCCTGGAACTCTCTTGGTAGCCCAGGCTGGCCTCGAACTCACAGAGATCCGCCTGGCTCTGCCTCCCGAGTGCTGGGATTAAAGGCGTGCGCCACCACCCGCCCGGCTCTTTTAACCTTTTTAAAGTTAACATAAAAACTAGGTTTCATTATGGCTGTTTTCATTCATAGACATTGCTCTAGCCTCTGAAAATTAAGTCTTCCTTAATTTTCTGAACTGATTTTACTGGAGTATTATAGTTTAATGCCTCTACATACCTTTATTGTAAACTATGTGTAATATTATAAGTTATTGGCATGTTTTCTCCCAGTTAAGTCTTTCTCATGAGAAAGTAGATACCTTCAATTCCTTCTCCTTTTTTTTGGGGGGGGGGGGGGTTGTATGTAGCTGGTCATGTTTATCTCAGAAACCACTAGGTGGCGTGTGTGTGTGTGTGTGTGTGTGTGTGTGTGTGTGTGTGTGTGTGTGTATCTATCTGTCTATACATACACACACACTTTTTTTTTAAACTTCAGATCTTTTTGGTTTTCATGATCTTGACACCTTCAGAACTTAATGGTAGAAACTGTTCAGTTTTCTTGGTTTCAGTCTGTCTGTTTTCTCATGACTAGTCTGCAGTTAGGAATTTTGGAGAATACCATAATAGTAGTGTGCCTGTCCTTTGCATTGTAACAGGTAGTAATCAGTGTCTGCTAGGTTCTTTTTACTGCACTCTTACTGTTTTGCATTATTAGAAGTGAGTCTGAGATTTTATAACATATCAGAGGTTCTGGGTTCATTGGGGAGAGGTTATGGCATCTTTGCTTCTGGAGAAAGGCGTTTCAAAGCATGTACTCTGTGATAAAAGCACTATCACAGCTAGTTGACTTTCGGAGAGATACTTCGAGTTACCACAGATACTCGTTTCTAGTTACAGATTTGTTCAGTAATTCAGCATTCTTCCATGGCTCTTGCCTGAAATAGGTATTACTGTGGAGTTTTGATGGTATGTTTTTTTTTCCTCTATTGCTTGATTTGCTGTAATAAATCTTATAATTGGGTAGTGTGAGACTTCCAGCTTTTTTATTTTAAACAGTTGTTTTAGCAATTACAGATTCTCTCCTTCACCTGTCAATTTTAGGATAAACCTGTTACACAATGGGCTTTGCTGGGTTTTGATAGAAAGTGCATTGAGTCAATAGACTAAGTAAGGGAGACTTCATATCATAACAAAACAACTCTTCAGAAATCCGTAAGTGTAGCAGTTTGCATTATTTTGATTTTTTTTATCCTGCCTTTATTTTGTTAGATACATGGTATTACGGGGTTTGAATATGATTTTATCTTTTTCTCATTTCTAATTCCAATATTTTATTCCTTATATATTGGGATACAGTTTACTGTGATACACTTCCAATTGTGTATCCTTGTTAGAGTCATATTAAATCACAGTTTTTTTTAGGTGGCCAGAGACATGGCTCTGCAGTAAAGGCTGCTTGTTGCTTTTGCAGAGAACCCAAGTTTGGTTCCTAGTACCACCACTAGGTGGCTCACAACTGCCTGGAACTCCAGCTCTAAAGGATCTTTTGTCCTCTTCTGACCTTCAGAGGCATGTGCACTCACATGCATCCCCTCCCACACAATTATTAAAAATGAAAAGCCTTTTAAAAAATTCTAGTGATTTGTTGTTTATCTTTTCAGATCTTCCTTCATAGAAAATTGTCACATGCAAATAGTTTTACTTTTTCAAACCTGTTTCCTTTTTCTCATATTGAACTGTCTAGAAACTACCAATTAGGAATGATAAGTAGAACATACTTGCCTTTGTGATCTTTGAGAAAGATTAGTTTCTCAATTCTGTATTCTCTTCTCATCTGTAGTTTTGTATAAATGTCCTTGGACTGAATGTTACTGTGAATATTGAGTTTTTTCCCTTATATTTATTGAAACAATCATTTTTTTAATTTAGTAAAGTGCTTTGATTATTAAAAGAACTTTGCACTCTTAAGATGAATTACATAGTTATCTAATTTAATATATTACCTGAGTTCAGCTTCCTAATTGTGTTGATGAATTTTGCATCTGTGCACACTGGGCATATTGATAGTTGAGAAAGGCCTTGAAATTCCAATCCTCCTGCCTCTGCCTCTAGAGTTCTGTGATTACAGGTGTGCACCACCATACCCAGTTTATGCAGTACTAGGAATCAAATTCAGGGCTTCATACATTCTAGGACAGTTTCTTCTTGGGTGAATTCGGTGATTCTTTTTTAATGAATTTGCCATAATGGAGATATCCTGATGGAATTTCTACATAGGATGCATGGCTACCATCCCACCCCCAACCCCAGTTATATACAACAGTAGACACTTCTGGCTGCTCTTTCTAATGTTTTCTATTGAGTGCCAGATAGGCTATGGAAAGAGAATCTGAAAAGAATGTGGACTCACCAAATTACATTCAGATAGTTTCCCCCATTGTCCACCCTGTCTTCACCAGTTTGTCACCTGCTCTGGCTGACATACATGGAGGGAGCATGAGTCAGTTCTCTTTGATCAGGTCAAATTATGTACCAACTAATTGCATTTGTGTTCCCAGGTCTCCTGTATGTCTGCATAAAGTCTTGAATATGAATTTAGTTCTGTACTTTGCTTTAAGGATGAAATGAAGACTTCCCAGCTTTCTGCATTCTGAAGCAGAAGTCTCTATTGTAGATGAATTTCTAAAGAGTCTTATTAAATAAGAAACACAGAGCCAAATACAGAGTTAAGAGCCGAAGAGATCAGAGAACTAGCGAAGAGCCTTATCTTACCACCTTGTCATCATCTCTTCCCCAGAGAGAGCTTTTTCCTGTCTGACTTGTGTTTTCATTGCCTTTCTGTTTTGCCTTCTCATTGGCTCTAAGTCCAGCCACATGACTTCCTCGTCACTGCCTGTCTATACAGACCTCCAGGTCTCTGTGATTGGTACTCGTGTCCTTGACCACACAAAGACTCAGCCTGCCATGTGATGGGATTAAGGGCATGTGCTATGTGACCTTGCTATGTGACCTCTTATCTCCAAGCAAACTTTATTTATTAACATACAAATAAAACCACATTTCAGTACAAATAAAATATCACCATACTCTATTTTATTTTGAAAAGCACCAGTTCAATTCCACAATAGGCTACTCAGTTAAGAAAAATGGTAGGAGATGCTTTGTTCTCTGCACATAAGTAATTTGACCTGACCTGAAAGCATAAGCTAAGGTGATATGCACTTATTAGCATTTGCATGTGACATTTTGATACCTATATTTTTAGCAGTGTAAAAATGTTGCATTTAAAAATCTAATTCAGCCGGGCGGTGGTGGCGCACGCCTTTAATCCCAGCACTTGGGAGGCAGAGGCAGGCGGATCTCTGTGAGTTCGAAGCCAGCCTGGTCTCCAAAGCAAGTTCCAGGAAAGGTGCAAAGCTACACAGAGAAACCCTGTCTCGAAAAAAAAAATAAATAAATAAAATAAAAATCTAATTCAAATAAATTGATGATTTAAGAGATCTGAATGTCCTCCTCAAAACTTGGCTGTCTAAAAGATGCATAAAATTTGGGCTTGTCTATCAAAGGAATGGCAAGAAATCAACTTAAAACCAAAGTTTCATGAGAAAGTATATACCAAGAACATTAGTCTTCAATAGGAATTGTGTTAGAAGCATGAGCCCAAGAAAGTTTTTCATAAAGTTTGTTAGTTGTTAAACTACAGAATAGAAAACTTACACTTTTCCTGTTTCCCAAAGATTAAAGACAACATGCTAAGTTTCTGATTAGAGAATGGCATTAAGCCTAAACTCTTGTGAGTGTAAAATTACTGCTTTCCTGAAGAAAATATAAGACAATATCTTGTGATCAGTGATGCAGAGGGTTTTTTAAAGTTTTAATTAAAATATAGTTATATCACGTTCCTGCCGCCAATTCCTTCCTCCAACCTCTCCCATGATTCCCTTTAACTCCTCAGAGAGTCTCTTAAACACCAGCCCTATTTACCCCACTATCCATTTAGCATGGACCACGGCAAAGGGGGAAAGGTGAGTGTGATTATACCCAAAATTATTCTTTTAAAAATACTGGATAAGTTTTGTAGGCAAATGGTAGTTTGAGAGAGGGTATTTGTAAAGTCCAAAAGAAATGTCTGGCTTACCTTTATATAGGGAATTCTTGCAAATCAGCAATGAAATCAGTGGGAAATTAATGTGTTTCTGTATAAAAAATTACCCAGTAGCTCAGTAGCTTAAAACAATGACCAGCACTTATTTCTTACTTATTGAATCCTGTGGTGGTTTGAATGAAAATGGCCTCCATAAGTTCATATATTTGAATGCTTGGTCATTAGGGAGTGCCACTACTTGAGAGAGATTAGGAGGTGCAGTCTTGTTGGACGAAGTGTGTCACTGGGGGCCAGCTTTTGGGTTTCAAATGCTCAAGCCAGTCCCAGTGGCTTTCTGTTACTACTACCTGTGGTCCAGATGTCGAAACTCTCAGCTCCTTCTTCAGTACCATGTCTGCTTGTGTGCTGTTATGTTTCTCCACCATGCTGATAATGGACTAAACCTATGAACTGTAAATAAACCCCAATTAAATGATTTTCCTAGATAAGAGTTGCCATGGTCATTGACTAAGACAAATCTGGAGCTTGGGAATGGTGTCACATGTTTTCTGGGTCAGGTCAGATGCTACACTCTTCATGTTAGCCATGCTTGCAAGAACCTGAATGCTCAAGCTGCAGGTGTCACTTGTAAAAGCACTTATTCATATAACAGGTAGGTTTGCTTTTGTGTTACTGTGATGAAATAACAATGTAATGGAAGCATGGCGTGGAGGAGACTTGACCTCCTCATAGCCAGCCAGGAAGCATAGAGGCAATGCCAGTGCTTGACTGACTCTTGTTCTCGTTCCATCTCGGCCTCTAGGGATTAATGTATGACACCAATCATACTCAGAGTGTGGCTTTCCAGTTTATTAACCTCTGCAAATACCCTCACAGAAATACCTAGAGGTGTGCCTCTCCGGTCTCCTTGCTGATTCTAGATCCACTGAAGGTGACTAGATTATTACAACCAGCAAGTTGGTGGTGGTTAGGGACTGTTTCTTACTTTGGGGACCTCTCTAAATAGCTGTCCCCAGACAGAGAAACTTATCTAAGAGTGAGAGAAAAGCCACAATCTTTCCCATGACTTCTTCTTAGAATTCACATACTGCATGTTCCCCATTCTATTTGTTATATAGGTCAGCCTACTCAGTGTATGAGGAAAATATGCTTGCATGTGAATGTCATGGTCATCTCAAGTTTAAAGATGAAATAGGAATAGGCAATTAACAACTCAAAGTCTCACCATTCACAGCTGGTGGTGTTATGGTGTTAACTGGTTGGTACAGCATTTTGGGAGAAGAATTTCACAATGTCTGGTCAAGTATGTCTCACTGTAGAGCATACATCCTAAAGAAACGGATGAAGAGCATCATAAGGGACTTCTGGGAGGAACACTGGTTCTGTCTGTGGTGGCATGAGTTGGAAGAAGTCTAGTCATTAATCATGGGTAGATTACAAGGAACCATATAGCAATTGAAGACAGGAAATTGTGACTAGTTCTTCAGCATCGATCTGAATGAAGTTGGTTATTGCCCTTTTGGTTTTCCCTGTTTTCCCTTTTGTTTGCTTATTGATTTGGCATTTGGGGCATAGTATGTGTACCTTAAAATTTTGATTTTACAACTTCTGTAGCTGGATGAACAATAAGGTCCCTGTGTCCCCACTAATTCTTCCCATCACTACTAAACACCCAGTTGCTGAGCCAATGCTGGACATCCTCTTAATACTCCCTCTTTCTCTACCTCACTTATATTCTATTCCTCTGCAACAAGTCCCGCCTCCTCAGAAATATCCCGCTGCTTGGAATGCTGTATGATGATGTCACTGCAGTAGATTCATGGTTCACACATTGAGCACCGTAAATCCAGCAGAGGGCAGTAGAACAGCACAAAATTGGAGCATGTAGGCTTTCGTATTGAAGCTCAATCCTGTGCCTCTATTGTCCTTCACATTTAGCACAGAAGGCATGAATGTCCTCTTGTAAAAGGAGAATTGACTAAACCAATTATTTTTCCCTGGTGATATTTTTAAAGTCCTGTCTCCAAAAGCACTTGATATTGAAGGACTACGTCAGGGTGTCAGGAGTTGGGGCCTTCAGTTCTCTCCCTACAACCATCTACCGAGACGAATATGTTATTGCTTGGTGTGTTGGAATTTTTCATAGTATTTTGAGGGTGGGGAGAGTTTTATACTTCAAGAAATAGATGCCCCTGTTCTCACCAATATGTTCTCTTGGGCTGTATTTTCTTGTTTGATGGGGGTTGAACCTAGTCTTGTCCATGCTAGGCAAATGCTTTACTGCTGAATTGTGATCCTCCTCAGCCTTTCAAGAAACTGGGATTATAGGCAGGTACCACCATCTTTTATGTTTTCATTGTAGTTTCTTGGTCCCTCATTTTTCTCTGTAACAAGGCATCTAAAACTGGATGCTGTATAAAGAAAGTAAGCTTGCATAGCTTACCATTCTTGAAGTTGAAGAGGGTGGCCCCTACCGTTGCCAGGCTCCAGTGTGGGCCTGGTGGTGGATGATATCAATGGCAAGAGCACATGCAGAAGAGATTACATGGTAAGAAATAAAACACTGGATCCAAGCTTTAGAAACAACCTAGTTCGATAGGAACCAAATGACATTGGCCAGACTGGACTCAAACTCATGAAACAATGTTAATCCATTCCTGAAGGTACAGTCCTATGACCCAATTACCCTTCACTTCCTAAGGGTTTCCCCCATTTACTGCATGCTGGGGATCAAGCTTTAGCATATGGACCTTTGGAGAGCACACACAAACCATTTTCAAGATGTGGCAATAGAGAACTGTGAGATAGTAATAATGTGGTTTGGGTTTGATTTAGTTGATGGTTGGTGATGGTAAGTATCTTCATTTGCTTATTGGTTGTGTGGCTTCTTTGGAGAAATGTCTTTTAACTGTGACCCCCCATTTTCACTGTTCAGATTTTTTTCAAAGCAATCAAATATGTAATATAATATTTTAATTGTTTGAAAATTTCATACAAGCATACAATGTATTTTGATCATTAGCCTCCTACCATTACCTCAACTTATCTTTGATCTACCCCCCTCTCAACCTCATGTTCTATTTTTTTATAACCCACTGAATCCAATTTGTGCTGTCCATATACTCATGACTATCGGGCTATCCAGTGGAGCATGATCAGCCTCCCAGAGGCCATACACGTTAAGAAAATTGACTCTTCCCTCACCCAGAAGTGATCAGCTATCAATAGCTCCTTACCCAGGTGTGATGGCTCATGACCGCCTCCCTACTCCATGTTGGAATGTTGACTGGTTTGATTCTACGCAGGTCTTATTATGTAGACAGTCACTGCTGCTGTGATTTCATTCATAGAGTGGTCTTGTTATGTCTAGAAGACACCATTTCACCTTGGTCTTCCAGACCTCTGACTTTCCCAATCTTTCTGTGCCCTCTTTCATGATGGTTGCTAGTATTGGGGGAAGAGGTGTAATGTAGATGTTCCATTTAGGGATGAGCACTCTATAGATACTCTTTATCTATACTTTGACTAGTTGTGAATTTCTGCATCAATCAATGTTCTCTCCACAAAGAGACTTTCCTGATGAGGTTTGAGAGCTGCACTAATCTGAGTATAGAGATATGAATTCAGAGGGCAGTTTGATACTAGATCTATTTAACAAAATAATAGTAGTAGGTTCATCCCTGGAGCCTATGAGCTCCCCAGCCATGGGATCTTAGCTAGATTTAAAATACCAACCATGTGTTTCCTGTGGAGAAGGCCTTAAAAAACTCTGCCCATATTTAAATTGGATTATTTTTCCCATTGAATTGTAGACATTCTTGGATGGTTTGAAAGAAAATGGCCTCCCAAAAAGGTAGCACTATTAGGAGGTATGGCTTTGTTGGAGTGGATATGGCCTTGTTGAGGGAAGTATGTCACTATGGGTATAGACTTTGAGGTCTCATGTATGCTCAAGTCATGCCCAGTGTGACAGACCACTTCCTGTTGCCTGCAAGTCAAGATGTAGGACACTTGGCTACTTCACCGTGTCTGCTTGCATGCTGTCATGTCGCACCATGACAATAATGGACTAAACCTCTGAAATGTGAGGGAGCCACCACAATTAAATGTGTTCCTTTTATAAGAGTGGCTGTGGTCATGATGTCTCTTCACAGCAATAGAAACCCTAAGACACATTCCTTAACTGTTTTGGAATCAACTACATGGTTTGAAAATATTTTCTCCATAGTTTAAATTATTTTTAATTACTCGTCTACCTTGAGATCAAACAATTCTAGCCCAAAGTAGTCATTTTCCCTCCAACTGAAACAAATTTAAAGAGCACTTGTACAAGAGTGTTCACAGTATCTCTCTTTTAAAAAGATGACAACTGGAAATAGTCTAGGTGGCCTTATGGGAAAATTGATAAACTGTGGAATTTAGCATATATTGCATTCCCACTGAGAACACTTGAGAGATGCTGGTGCCACAAAAACCTCACCAACATCTGGGGGCATTCATCTTTTGGTTAAACATTCTCTAAGCTTATAGTAGTAACCTATGGTCTCTAATTTGCATTTCTACAAATAATTATGGTAGGCATAATTTTATGGACTTACTGGCCCCTTATGGATCTTTCTAAAATAATGTCTATGTTTTCCCATTTTTCAGTTGAATTTTAATAAGTTGTTTGGTTGTGGTTTTTATATATTCTATATACTGGAATTTTAACTTTTGTATATTTCACAAATATTTTCTTCTACTTTGTGGTTTGACTGTTATTTTCCCTTCCTTTTTTTGTTGTTGTTTGAGGTTTTTATTTTTTATTTTTGCTTATTTTGTTTTTCAGACAGTGTCTCACAAGGTAGCTCTGGCTGTCCTGGAGCTTGCTATGTAGATCAGATTGGTTTCAAACTTAAGAGATCTTTCTGCCTCTGTCTTCTGAGTGCTAGAAATAAAGGCACACATTATCATGCTGGCCTTCATCTTTTTAAGTGTATTTTTTGAAGAGTATACTTTTTAGTTTAATTTTTATGAGGCTGGTTTTCTAATATTTTTTTTTTAGTGTTGCTTCTGTATTCTGCCTCAGAAATCATTCAATGACATTACTAACAAATCAAATTGTTAGTGAAAATTTTGGGATGTTTCACCAAAGTAACCCCTGTTACTGAGTAAATTGGCATCCTCTCTTGAGGTTCTTAGTTTTGAAAATAAAAGAGCTTAAGAATGGATTCAAAAGGAAGCTTGAGAAATTTTATTAGAGTTTTAAAAAGAAATGAAAGCAAGCAAGCTGCAGATCTTGGCTGCCCAGAGGAGGGAGATGAAGAAGAAGGAAAAGGGGCTATACTGTTTAAATTAAGCCATCATGAAGATCAGCCGCATGGTAGGGAGGGAACCCTGAGGGAATGAATGAAGTGTTAGGGAAAGCATCGTTAGGCTCTGACCAGCATCTAGAAGAAAAACACGGAGAAGAAAATGGAAATAAAACACCTTTCAGTCAGGACTTAGAGAACAGCAGAGCCTCATGTCAGCTCTCCAGCCACTGCCAGGGTAAGAATGCTGGCAAGGGAAAGAACATTATCTTATTAAGGTGATAATTATTCCTCCCGCCTCTTTAATATAATAGCTTCAAGTGGACCTGCCTCCCTGAGACCAGGTGATTGACCTGCCCACTGGGTTAACCTTAAGGGAGGAAAAGATGATATGTCTTCACCCACAGGTAGATTCCACTCTTTATAGAAACAAAATCATGAATGTATTTGTTACATTTATATGCAACACTTAATAGTTTCAACTGTTAGGTGTATGTTTGGTGTGGGTGAGGTATGGTCCATTTTTATATTTCCCCCATTTTGTTTAGAAGGCTTTCTTTACTGACAGACATTGAATAGACAATGGATGTAAAAGTGAGAGAATCCTTGAGCTTTTGCTTCTGTCCCTTTGATCTGTTTGTCCTGACACCTTGCCTTGATTATATGGCTCGATAGGAAGACTTGATAGCAAATAACATATATCCTTCAAATTTGTTCTTTTTCTCAGATTGCTTTGGATATTTTGGGTCCTTTGAATTTCATATAACATTTTAAATAGAGGTTGGAGAGATGGTTTAGCGGTTAAGAGCACATACCACTCTTATAGAGGACCAGAGTTTAGTTCCCAGTGCCCATGTTGAGTGGCTCACAACCATCTGTAATGTCATTTCCAGGGCATCTGACACCCTCATCTGACCTCTGAGGACACCTTCACCCATGTGCATATACCCACACAGAGACACATACATGCACATGTAATATAAAATGTTTTAAAATCTAAAATAAATATAAAAATTATCCTGTTAGATTTTTTTAATTGAGATTGTTTTGAATTTATAGATATATTTGGTGGAGAAGTACCATTTAAACAGTGAGTTTATGTTTCATTTCATGAATGTATTATAGAAATGGGCCTGCCTGCCAGGGAAATAGATATTTTGAAGAAACATGTGTGTCCTTTAATTTGGCTTCTAGACTGTTAACATGATAGACTCCAAGCAATTGGAATTCTTCCAGGCATCTTATGCTGGGAAGAGAAAAAAGCTTAAAGGGCCAGTTGGAAGGTAAACAGAGATTTACCACTGTTGGACCACCTCACTGAAGAGACAGTGATAGGTCAATGGTGGGCAGGACCATGCCTTGATCAGGACTACTTAGATGTTCTTACCTCTGGCCTTCACTTTAGAGTACAGAAGATGGACTCGTAGAGGGGAGATATCGCTGTATCTCTTTGTTACTCTTCCCAGGGTGCCTACATTGAATGCATCTGCCTTTCCTGCTTGTACTACTAATTAAACTGTCTGTTTTAATCATCTTATTGAGAGGATGAATGGCAGAATTTGGCTTCTTGACCCCTATATTGGTAATAGTATATCTCATTGTTTATTTAGGAGTTCTATTTACTTTGATACTTTCTAGTTTCTCTTTCTAAATAGTTTTAGAATTATTCAGTCAGTTGCTGCAATGTTTTAAAATTACAATGGTTGAACTCTTTCTTCTCTGTTTCCTTGGTCTTTGTGTTTTATTTCAGAACCAGAAAAGTAACTGCTACACCAGGATATCTGGGAAGATAAATGTTGAATTGAATTGATATAATGACATAATTTTCTTTCTTCAGATTTTATGTTAAGAGCATTCAATATTTCATTATCAGGAGACAGTTCTCTGTGAGGGTCTCATATTCCTGTATTTTGTGCACACAAGCATAAATCACTCTTTGCTATGGACTGTATTTTCAAAGATACTTAGTGAAAAGCCTTGGCAGATACAGCATCTAAAAAATAGAATGTTCTCCTTGTTGTCCTAGATAATAAAGACAATGTCTCTCCCTTTGGGCAGGATGGCACATGTTCAGTTATTGTTTATCATAAGAAAAACTGGTTCCTTTAGTTCAATGTTCTGTAATACAAACCACCTAGCATGCAAATATCCTCTGGCTCTTATATTACCTTTTGGTAATTGGGGATTTGGACCCTGACAAGAAAATATAATTAATATAATTAATACTGCTTTCCCTAAAATAAGTAACTGTCCTCAACTATTGGATTATAAGGCATATGTCTTCTGCCAGTATCTATGAGGTGAGGTATGATAGGCTAATTATTAACTTGTAAGCAAAGAAAAATATCGTATTTTCAGACTCAGTTCTTGCCAATAACTTTCATTAGACTGTAAAAGGTTCCTTCTAATTATAACTTGATGAGAGGTTTTATCCCAAACAAATAAATTCTGCTACATGCTTTTTTTTTTTTACCTATTAAAATGCTTTTCTTCATTTAAAATATTTTACTACTTATATTGAGTTTTGAATGCTAAACTGCTTTGATATTCCTGGGACATGTCCTATTTGTTTGCAGTGTGTTATTGAGTTTTTCATCCAATATTTGCTTTGCTAATATTTTGCAAAGGACCATTTACATCTATGTTCCTGAGAATCTTTATTTTCTCGGAAGATTTTTTTGTTGCATATTTAATTTCTTCCTATAGGCTTATGCAAAGATGCCAAATTTGTTTGCATAAAGTTATTCACTGTATTTTCTTACCATTTTAATGCGTGGGAGCTGTTGGTACATGTTCCTTTTTCATTTCTTCTGCTTGTAGTCTCTAGTTCTCTTGGCTCCAGATGAGTCACTTTCATTAATCTGTGCAAAGATTGAACTTCTGGCTTTCATACCTTCGTTTTCTTTCATGTATTTTTTTTTTAATTTTTATTATTTTCTTCTACTACTTTGGGCTTTTCTCTTGCTTAAATTTTTGCTCTGAACATAACCTCATTAATTTTCACTTTTTTTCATTTCTAAAATAAGCATTTACATTATACCTCTCAAGGCTAGAGAGAGTACTCAGTGGTTAAGAGTGTTTGCTACTCTTGTAGAGGATTGTACCCAGCACCCATTTCAGATGGTTCACCACTGCCTGTCACTCCAACTCCATGGGGGCTGATGCTCAGGCCTCCAGGGTATCTGTACTCAATGTGCATATACCCATTTACAGACATATGCACATAATTGAAAATAAAATAAGCCTTTAAATTATAAATCTCCATGTAAGCACTGCTGTGGCCTTCTTCACGGATTGTGGTGTGCTATACTTTACTTATCACTCAATTCACAATAGTTTCTACACCAAAGCTTAAGTAAGGTACTTTTATTAGTAAAAATTAGCCGTCCTAGCAGCTCAAGGTATCCGTGACCCCTTCCCCTCCAGGGCTGGGATGTCTATTGCAGCTCCAGTTGCCAGAGCTGTCCTAGAAGATCAAGGTGTTGCCTGACTCCCGAACAGTCAGGATACCTTTCCCCCAGAGTTGCAACACACTCGCCTACATTTACACTGTACAGTTAGGTTTTGACATATTTATATGTAGTGAAATGATCAAATAAAACTCATGGACATGCCCTTCACATTACATACTTGCCTATTTCTTACTGTGAGAATGAGATCACTCTTTGGGCCACTTAAAACTATCCAACCAACTACTCTCCGCTATAATCACCATTCTTTATAATAGGCATGCAGAACTTATTTATTCTAATTTGAACGTAATAGGGGTTTACAGTTTCTCTTAAGATTTCTTTGACCCATGAACTCTTAAGAAGTCTGTTGTTTTTAACTTGGGGATTTTTCTAGATCTCTTAAATTTTTTCTAGATCATTGAAATGAAAGCGCATCCTCTACAACTGCAATAATTTTAAAAACAGTCCCATTGCAGTCCAGCATTCCTGCTAGTGTTCTTTCTTCCTAGGCATGAAAACCTTACACAGCTTCTTCCTTGCAGTTGAGTGGACAGTTTGATAATTCTGATCCAAGAGATGTGACAAAGCAGTGACAAAGCCACGGCTAAATTAGTCGCCCCTCTGCTGCCTTCATGAGATAATGAGAACACAAATGGGGAAAATCCTGAACACCCGCCTTACTACTCAAAGAGTTTTGCCTTACATTCACTTGGGATTCTAGATGGTGGTAGAAAAAAATGAGGGATACATATATGTTTAGCCACTGGGATTTGAAGGTTGTTTGTCGTCGTATTAAAGTCTGATTAAAACAGAGAAATTTTGAGTCAGAACTCAAATTTTAAAACTCCAAACCCTATCACTTTTTGTACCATTTTCCCCCTTTCACAACATGCACAGGAATCAGGGTGGTTCTAGTTGTAGCCAGAGAGACAAAAGAGAAAGAAAAGCTTAGTGAGGTTCAGCTAGATGTGAAGACTTTGGAGTGACATGAGGCATTCTCCTTCATTCATGGACTTACTTGAGAAAGACTTCACAGGGACCACCCATGTGCCTAGCATAAGGCTTGACATTAGGGATGTATAAGAAAAGCAGTATTATAAATAACCACTGGTCGTTCAAGTGGGAGGGAGATGGTACAAACACTGACAGATTTCTGCAAGATGCTGGTACCTAGGAATCTGGAGTGAGTCACCGATCTTGTTATGTAAGCTGGGCTCTGTGGTTTATGGTCATGCTTTGTTGTTGGTTTCCTGTGACTTTCAGGCCACCGTGATGGCAGATTAGCCTAAATTAGTTTTTACACACAGTATGGCCCCTTCAAGGCCTGCCTATCCCTCATTAACCTTCTGGCCTCAAACTCACCTACCCTTATACTTAAAGAATTATAGAGGAAAAATGTAAAAACTCCCAGGAGAAACCCTCCTCTGGCAGAAGGAAGACAACATAGGCAGACTTACAAAGTTGTAAGTACCATGCAATTTAGAAAGTTTTAGGGCATGTTTAATTTTTTTTTTGTGAACAAAGGAACTTAAATCCAGAGAAGGTCAAAGGGTTGATAATATCACCAAGACAATAAATGACCAAACCATCATCAATCCTGCCACTCAGTACCACTAAAGTGTATTCATGTTTATTTTTATGAACTAAAATAAAAACATAAGAATTGAAAGTGAATTTGCAGAAAAGTTTATAGCAATCTAAACACTTCATCATTTTTTTCTAGCAACCATTATTGATTTTAACACAAGTATTGAACACAACAAATGGGGAAGACAAAAATGGTCCTTTTCTGCAGATGGGCTGTGAAGCATTGCTGTATGTGGCATGGTCTCTGAGGGAGTGTCTCCCTGGATGTCCAGGCTGGTCAGGCTGGCTTAGTTAGTTCTCTCTGGTCAGCTGGAGTACCTGGAGTCCCTAGCATAAGCAGAACAGTGCTAAGTCTCTTCTCTTCTCTCCATCCCTGACTCTTGGTCTCAAAGAAATGATATTTCTTTTGAACTAAAGAGTTTTGATTGTGCTTTTATGATGATACTTATTTCTCACTATTTTCTATTACAGATTTTTGTGTACATGTAAAGTCTAAGTTATTAGCCCCACAGAGGCAGTCCATTGTATCTTGTGCCTGTCACAAGTAAGCTAAATAATTATGACACATGGATTACAATTAAAATATGTGTATTTTTTAGACCCTACCATCCCTTCAAATTCTTATGACAATTTGTAGGCCATAGTGAATATGTTCTTTCTTGAGTAGATCATCCTAGAATCTCTATGCAACTTCAGTGACATTTCAGTAACTACTGTTCTATCCAGTGTAAAAGAGAAAACCTCCAACCAAGTTCTTGGTCCTGAGATGGACATTCTGCTCTCATGCCTTCACCTTCAATGGGTCTTAGTAAATTGTGATTATTACCCATTTAGAAGAAACTCAATTATCCCAACTTTGGACAGGGGAACTTCTTCATGTTGACTTTAAGTCCCTTTGACATATCTCTAGTGACTTCATGTCCTTGCTTTACATGTGTGTTAGGGGAAAACTCTCATTTTTCCTCTGATCTTACACCACAATCAACACAGGCTTCTATGAAGTATGCTGATTTCTCATCACCCATAAATAAGCAATTTTCTAGAGAAAAAGCCTGAGTATCTTTTAATTCAGTTGATCTTTGGCATTACCTACCTTGAGATTGAATCAGATGACACAAATTGAGAGCTCACTCTTCAAGTTTTCTCATGCTCTAGATGCCAGTCAAATGCTTGTCTTTCTGACCCACTGAATATAAACCTTATAACTCCTTTCTGTCAGGTTTGGTTGAGTCTCACAGAACTCAGGGGAATACTTTTATTGGTTTGTTGGAAAGGACATTAAAACACACGTGAACAATGGAGAGCTTTGGTGTCCTCTCCTCACTAAGAATGCCACCTACAAGCACTTCCGTGTGTCTGTCTAGAAGCTCTTAACTCCCTCTTCCCTTCTCTGCTCTGCTCTTCTCCTCCCTTTCCCTCTCCCTTCCATTCCTCTCCCCCTTTCTCTTATTTTCTTCCTGGTCTTTCTGTGAAACATTCTTCATAAATCGTATGGGTCTGGACTCCTCAGGCACGAATGTCTTAGAACCTCCTAATCAGTTAAGGGTAGACCAGAACTTTTTAATGATCAACTTCAACAGAAATGCTGTGGGATGGTCTGTATGTCAAATGCTCTGATTGGTCAATAAATAAAACACTGATTGGCCAGTGGCCAGGCAGGAAGTATAGGCGGGACTAACAGAGAGGAGAATTGAGAGAACAGGAAGGTGACAGAGAGACACTGCCAGCCGCCGCCATGACAAGAAGCATGTGAAGATGCCAGTAAGCCACAAGCCACGTGGCAAGGTATAGATTTATAGAAGTGGATTAATTTAAGCTGTAAGAACAGTTAGCAAGAAGCCTGCCACAGCCATACAGTTTGTAAGCAATATAAGTCTCTGTGTTTACTTGCTTGGGTCTAAGCGGCTGTGGGACTGGCAGGTGACAAAGATTTGTCCTGACTGTGGGCAAGGCAGGAAAACTCTAGTTACATAGAAAGGCAGGGGAAATTAGAGTATCTGTGACCCACTGTGAAGAATAGGAACTATAGTCTCAATGGATTTCTTTGGAGAAATTAGTTATGGAACTGTGGTTGAAATTCAAAACAAATATTCATAGTATGACAAAATGGTTTATTTTGTAAATTTTTTCTTCAAAATTTGGGTTGGACGTCTCTTCAAGAAGCTAATTTTTAGTATTCTTGTTTTATTTTAAAGTGGAAAAGGTGCATCAAGACTGTAATCTGCATGCCAGAGATGACAGTTACTCCTGAGCTGATTACTGTTCTGGAATTCCTTCACTTGACAGAGCATAGAAAGAGCTTGTCTCTCCCCTTTCCTCTTTATTTCCTTTTCTCTCCCAGTCTATTCTTTCCACCCCTTTTCTACCCATTTCCCAACTATGTACATGTGTGTTGTGGAATATTCCTTTATACTATGTGAAGAAGTGTCACTGTGATTAGTTTAATAAAAAGCTACATGGCTAATAGTTAGGCAGGAGGTATAGGTGGGACTTCTGGACAGAGAGAGCTCTGAAAAGAAGAGAGAGTCACCAGCCAGACATGGAATAACCAGGATAGGCATAGTGGAAATGAGGTAATGAGCCCATGGAAGAATGTAGATTTAAAAATATGGGTTAATTTAAGTTATAAGAGCTAGTTAGAAGCAAATCTAAGCTATGGATGAGCTTTCATAATTAATAATAAGTTTTTGTATCATTTTTTGTGAACTGGCAGACCAAAAAGAAAAGTCTGTCTACACATATGTATGTACATGCTAAAGAATAAAATATTTAAGGCCTCCAATTCAAGTTTAGAAAGTTTGCAGAATTTCTGGATTGACTTCCTCTGTATCACATGTGTAATAACTCCTTTCTTTCACATAGAGAATCATTGTTTTCAAGGATATAGAGGTTATTTCATAATTACTGACTGTATTCCATATTATGAATTTAAACATTAGAATAGTATTATTTTTATTTCAGGGCATTTTATTAATTTAGTTCTTTGACATTTTCATATATGTATATAGTGCATTCTGGTTACTCTCTCTCCTTACCCTCTCTTATCTCCTTCCCACTCCAATCAACACCCTCCTTCGCTACCTTTCCCAGATTCATGATTTTTTTAATGACCTATTAGTTTAATCATGGCCATTTGTGTGACCATCAGATTATGACTATCCATTGGAGCCTGATGGAATCACCAGTGGATATACAATTGAAGGCAATAATTCCCTCTTTACCTGAATCCAGCAGGAGGAAATAGTTTAGCAGTGAAGAGTAGGTCTTACTGAATCCCTCCTCCATCCACAACTTGTTGATTCATTACATTACTCCTCCATCCACGTTCTTGGGTAGATTCATTACATTCCTTTGCAGTTGAAACATGATTGTGATGGCTGTGTGTTGTCCAGAAGATGACATTTCACAGCCCTTATCTCTCTGTTGCAGCTTTTACATTCTTTCTGCTCCCACTTCTGCAATATTTCCTGAGTTTCAGAAGGGATGGTATAAATGTCTTGTTTAGGATTAAATACTCAACTGTCACTATTCCTGACACTTTTTGCAGTCATATATCTCTCTATTCACTGAAGTTCACTGAGAAGAGAGGCTTTTCTGATTAAGGCTGGGAGTAGATAATTATCTGTGGGTATAATGATATATGCCTACAGGAGAAAGTGTCAGTTTGAATAAACCACAGAACTAAATTCCCCAGTATGGTATATGACCTTCATGCATTACATTTTTGAGTGTGCTTACATATAGGTATAGATTCAGTTTTTTTTTTAGAGTAACCCTTAAATTTAATCAGAGAGCAGCTGGTCAGCACCATAGTGGTTGCACCACTGTTACACATGTGGGCACATCCTGTCTGGTAAATTAGAATCATGTTTCTTAAGGTTTACAATTGAATGAGACTGTCAATGCCTTTTCCTCCTAATAGGCTGCATAGCACCTTGAGTACTGTGGGAAAATAATTTTAAAGCAGGTTGTGTGTGTTTTTTTTAAGTATTTGTTCTGCTTTTTTTTTTTCAGGGATTTCTGTTAAGCATATATTGATTCTTGTTTGTATAATTTCAGCATCTGCTACTTCCTCCTGAGTCCTTTTTATTGGTCTCCCTTTGAATTTCTAGAGTTGTTTTCCTTGCTTGCACTTTCATTTGTTCTAGTATAATCTGTGTCGTTTCGCTCATTTTCTTGTTTAACTTTTTCTCCTGAATTAGGCTGTTCCTTTTCTATTTTTTTAATCACTGCCTAATTTGGAGTTTTTCCCATGCTCAATTGTTGCGTGACTCCAGGCTTTTTAAAAACAAATCTGTTTGTAGACATGTATTTTGGGCATGCTTTAAATTTTGTATAAAGAAATTATTCTGTTTTTATTCTCTTTTTTTTTTATAAATAACTTTGTATGTGACTTCACCTCTATAGTTTCTTGCCTCTAAATTAGTTTTATCAAACATTTTTTTAATGAGGTAGAATCTCATAGCCTACACTGGCCTTAAACTGCTGATCATCTTGCTTCCTCCTGCTTAGTGTTGGGATTGCAGATGTGAGTCAACATGCCTGGTAGTATTACCAAACGTTTAGAATGAAGAGAATTCTCTCTCTTCTTTCCTCCCTTCCCAGTCCCTCCTTCTCCCCTCCCTCCCTCCCTTCTTCCCTAAAATACTGTGGCTAGCTTTTTCAATGGTTTCTCTCTTTTTCCTTTTAATAAACCCTCCCTTCATCTTTATTATCCATGTCCTATTCTATTTGACAACTCTGGTCAGTATCACATCAGTAGTAGGGAGGGTCCAGCCCTAGAAAGCAGCCCATGGTAACTCAATTTTTAAGATTATGGTGAGCATTCTTCTTCTGCCCCTTTAGTTCTTATAGAAGGCCCCATGATTACTTTCTGATGGAGTGGGCAAACCACCCAGGCTAAACTCCTGTTTGTCTTTGACCTGCGCTGTTCTCTAGTGAGTCCTTTTTGGCTCTTTGGAGTTCTCCTGTTTTTAGGTGTGCCAGATTTCCCATTGGCAGCCCTCTCTGCCTTTTCTGGTCAGGAGGCAGACACACAGATTTATAGTGTCGGTGGTTTTTCCTCATGTCTGGTCTGTGCTTTGTTGGGCTCTTTGTAGTCTCCTTAGTTTCGTAAATGTTGCTTATGAGCTTTGGATTTTGCTGTAGTAGATGCTCTGTATGTTCCATGTGAGGATTCCCCAGGATGGTATATGACCTTCATGCATTGTATTTTTGAGTGTGCTTACATATAGGGATAAATTCAGGCGTTTTTTAGAGCTATAGCCTTAGAACATCAGAGGTCTGATGTTATGTGTTTTAAAATATTCTCCAAAACTCACTGACTAACAATGGGAGCTAGCTTAGTGAAAAATACCATATTAAGAATTTCCTCTATACTTACTAATTGACCTAGGCTGGCTCTTACTAAAATGGGAACAAGAGGCTGCAGAGCCCAGTGTTGAGTAAACCTCCATGGTTTGAATATTCATGGCTACATCATCCTAGTAGGTTCAGAAAAGACCTTTGACAAAGTTTAATATCCTTTATAACAAACGTCCCTGAAGAAAGTAGGAATTGAAGGAAAATACCTAAACATAAAGTGTATAATAAGCAGATGGCATTGTAATAATGGGGAAAAACTGGAAGCATAATCTCTAAAATTAGTAACAAGATGGGAATGCCAACTCTTACTGGTTTTATTCAATACAGTGATGGAGTTTTTTAAGTAAAACAATAATGTAAGAGAAATAAAAGGGATACACAGAGGAAAAGAAGTTAAATTATCCTTATTTATGGGTGACATGACCCTATACTTAAAAGACCCTAAAGATTCTACCAGTAGACTGTTAGACTTGACAGTCATTTTCAACACATTGGGATACAGTTAACATACAACAAAAATGAGTGCTTTTTCTTTTTAAAGATTATATATGTAGTGTGTGTGTGTGTGTGTGTGTGTGTGTGTGTGTGTGTGCATGCGCAAGTAAGTTTCAGATTCCTTGGAACCAAAATTAATAGGTATTTGTTAGCTTCCTAATGTGGGTGCTGGGATCAGAATTCTGATTCTCTGATAGAGAAGTAAGTGCTCTTAACAACTGAGTCATCTCTTCAGCTCCCACATCAGTAGTCTTCTATATATCAATAAGAAACACACTGAGAAAGAAATCAGGAAAATAAATTCTATTCAAAATAGAACATCCAGGAATAAATTTAAGCATAAGGATGGGAAGCCTCTATAATGGAAACAATAAAATACTGGAGAAGTCACCGGAAGATGGAACAAAAATGGAACATTCATGGGTCATCAAAATAATATGGTTAAAATGATTGCATTATCAAGAGTGAAAAAGATTCTTTAACACATGGTGTAAGTGGCCAAGTGGTGGTGGCACACGCCTTTAGTCCCAGCATTTGGGAGGCAGAGGCGGGTGGATCTCTGAGTTAGGGGCCAGCTGGTTATAGAGTGAGTTCCAGCATAGTCAGAGCTACACAGAAACCCAGTCTCAAAAATCCAAAAACAAAGAAAAACAAATGGTACAAGAAAACTGGATATCTACATGCAGAAGAATGGAACTGTGCACAGAAATAAACTCAAGATCAAAGGACTTAATGCAAGACTTGAAACTTTACAACTACTTGAAGAAAACACACGTAAAACACTGCAAGGTCTATAGAGATAGGCAATGCCTTTCTGAATATGAGTCCAATAGCTTAGGAAGTAATAGCATGAATTGGCAAATGAATTTGCATCAAATTGAAAAGCTTCTACGTCAGCAGAGGAAACAACTATCAGAGTGAAGAGCTGCCCACAGAATGGAAGAAAATCTTGGCCATCTGTAAATTTAATAATAATTAATTTAATAAGGGAATATATATTTCCAGAATGTAGAGAGAATTCAAACATTAAGCCCCAGAAGAATGAATAATTCAATAAATTAATTCACACATTAATGGGACAGACAGTATTCAAAAAAGAAGTAGCAATGGCCACTCACCCTAATCAGAATGACTGTCATCAAGAAAACAACAGACCCAGGTGAAGTTGCTTGGGGGAAGGAGGACATAGTCACTGCTGGTGGACATTTAAATTAGTGGAGCAAATTTAGAAATAGGTATGGCATTCTTAAAAAAATTAAAAACAATCAAGAGTAAGACTCATTTTATTTGTGTGTGTGTGTGTGTGTGTGTGTGTGTGTGTGTGTGTGTGTGTGTGTGTGTATGTGTGTGTGTATTCCATATGAGCTCACTATACTGCTCCTGGGTACATGTCCCAAAGAATCAAAAAGATTTTAACTGTATATCAATGGTTATTTTGACATTGCTCAAAATATCCAAGGCATGAGATCAGTCTAGGAGCCCATCAATGTATAAACAGATAAAATATCTTACATACACACACACACACACACACACACACACACACACACACACACAATTTATATTGAGCAATAAAGAAGAATGAAATTGTGTCATTTGCAGGAAAGCAGATGCAACAAGAAAGCATCTTAAGTAAAATAAACTGGACTCAGATAGACAAATATGTTTGGTTTCACTTGCAAAGCTATATATGTGAAATGAAAGAACAGGGACCATTTGAGAAGAGGAAGGGGCAAGCAGGAGGGAGTTGGGAAAAAAGAGAGGGTAATGAGAGCTGAGTGTGACAAAGAACATGATATATGAAATGTCATAATGAAGCTCACTATTTTGTGAAATTAATACGTGTTAAAAATAAGAAAGGCCTTCCAGAGTGCAGAAGCCTGGACAAATTTTTGGCTAATTAGGAAATTTCATGTAATATTATGGCAGGCTAGTTATTTACCAGTGGACATCTCTGTCTCCCTTATGCCTTTTTCTGAATAGGTTGTGTGTGTATATGTGTGTGTGTGTGTGTGTGTGTGTGTGTGTGTGTGTGTGTGTGTGTGTGTGTTTCCTAAAGACTGCAAATGCCATATTGACATTTTACCTTGAGCTAAAGGTTGCTTTCTATTTAATGTTCAGCAAAGATGGATCATTGCTAGCAAGATGGACAGAAATTTAGCTCACCATACTTGTCTGTTTGGAATGCTGTGATGTTATGCATAGAAGTGGGAGATTGATGAACAGAAATTTGTTCCTCTTATTTTTGGAGGCTAGGAAGTCCAAGATAAGGCACCGGCAGATTCAATGTCTGATAGGGCTACTCCTTGCTTGTATGTGGTGCCTTCTTGCCATATCCTTGGCAGCAGAGAGGGACAGGCTGGTCATCTCTGAAGCTTCGTTTGTAAGGTGATTGACACCAGTTGTCTCTGAGACCCTGCTTTCTATTAGTATCACTATGAGAGTGAAGCACCAGTATTTTTAAGATTTTTAAGGGCATCAATATTTTAAAAACCTAGCAGTTATTTTTATTATGGGTTAAAAATACTAGCCAGTTAGAACTGATAACCACTGTTCAAGAATTTGAAATTTATATTAGGAGATCAGTTGTTCTAAAGGTGAAAATGCCTCACATTACATTTTATTACTGCAAATAACACTTCACTTGGGAGCCAAAAACTGGTTATCCAAAATTTTTAAAGACGGTGATGGAGCTGTTGAAGCAATGGAATGTGTACCTTATCTTTAGAGTTCATAGGTCATGGAGCCACACAACACAGCATACAGATCTGATAGGAAGGGATCATGTCTTACAAGTACACTTCTATTACATTAGTGAAGTGAGGTGTCAGTATTTTTTCTTTGTGGAGGGGAGTGTGTTCTTCAGGAGGGAAGTGTGTAGATATCTTATGACTAAAGGAGTGAACTGTGGTGGAAACTATGTTGGCTATTCTTCATAATGGGACCTAGACATTTATTTAGTACTTCTGGCTGGTCAGAAGTCCATTTCCAACCATTCCTTGCAGAAAAGTGGAACCCGTGGTTAAGTTGCACATGCTCAGTGAGTTTTAGGTATCAGATTTCCAGAAAGTTTCTTTAATGACTGCTGCACAGCACTGAGGGCCGCCATTTCCCTCTTTTGCCTCTTCCACCAAACAGCTCATACAAGGTCCCTGGATCTGAGACCATGAAAGCAACCTGGAGAATGAATCTCGGAGTTAAGATGGAGAGGCAAAAGACAGAGGCAAAAGAGAGAGATTACTGACCAGGAAGGAGCCTCCAGATCGGCGGCCCCATACTTCCTATTTCTGAGTTTCTATTTCATTTGTAAGAAACAATTTTCAATCCTGTGTGGCCATCCCTGCTTTGCATTTATTCCACTGTATGCAACTGAACTTTATCCACGCTAACAAAAAATTCAAATGACACTATCCTAATAGTCCCTACGCTGGTCATCAATTCTACAAAGGAAAGTTGGAATGAATTGCAGGATGGCTTCCATACTTGTCAGGTACCTGATTTTTGCAGATGGTCAATTAGGTCCTAGAGTTCCACACCTTCTATTGCATTTCCTCATTCACCCTCTCTCTCTCTCTCCTTTCTCTCTTCCTTCCTTCTTTCCTTTCTCTCTTTGTCTTCATTTTAAAAATGACTTTTTAACTGAAAGACAATTGTATCACTTTTCCCCTCCCTTTCCTCATTCCAGCCCCTCCCAACTACCCTCCCTCAAACCCGTCCTATTCCCCTCCTTAAGTTGTTAGCCCCCTTTTCTTTGTTATTGTTACATACATACATATGTATGCAGCTGGGCAGTGGTGCCGCACGCCTTTAATCCCAGCACTCGGGAGGCAGAGCCAGGCAGATCTCTGTGAGTTCAAGGCCAGCCTGGGCTACAGAGCAAGTTCCAGGAAAGGCACAAAGCTACACAGAGAAACCCTGTCTCGAAAAAAAAAAAAAAGAAAAGAAAAAAGAAAAAACGTACATATGTATGCATGGATATGCACAAATATGTATTTGTTGGTGTATATACAATTTCATGGCTAACTAGTTTTGTTGAGCAATCAATAACGGAGCTCTTGCCTGGAAGGTTAATTTTCCTTCTTCCAGGAGTCAGTTCTTTATCTAGGGGTGGGACCCCATGGTATTTTCTCCTACCATGTTAACATATTCATTGATATTGGCATTGTTCTGCTCTTGTTTATGCAGCCATTTTTAGGAGAGATGATTTCACAGCAGAGTTCCTAGTATTCTGGCTCTGACAATCTTTCTGTCCCCTCTTTCTCGATGTTCCTTAAGCACTAGATGCAAGAGCTGTGATGCAGATGTATCCATTGGGGCTGGTCTCCCCATGGCCTGTTGATCTCTGCATTGTGTCCAGTTGTGATGGTCTTCATTTTCTGTAAGGAGACATTTCTTGGATGAGGGGTCATAGCTTCACTTATTGGTGGGTATAAAGATGAGTTTTAGAATGTAGTAAGAAATGGTAGTCCAGCAAAGTGCAGTTAGTAGGTTCTTTTCTAAGATCCAAAACTTCCCTAGTCCTAGGAAGTTGAATAGGTTTCCAGTACTAGGCATAATTTCCCTCCTGTTGAGTGGCCTTCAGTCAAGTTAGGCACCTGTTGGTGGCCACTGACATTTAAGTGCCATTTCTTGCACCTTTATGCATACCTTGCCACGCTGCCAATTATTGTGGTTCATAGGTGGTTAGGGATGTTTAATTGCTTCCTTCCATTGGCTGTTTGCAGAGTATTTTCTGGAATAATGGAAGAAGCTAGGTTGCAAAAAAAAGAGACTTTTAGGTTAGATCCAGATATAAATATCCAAGTCCCATGTCTTAGGTGTGTTGTGTCTTCAGCAACAGGGAACCACTGTCAACTCCTGAGAGGCAGTCAGGGGCTACATCTATAAATACTATTTCATAAGTCACTTGACTGACCAACCATTCTAAGGGATGTTTCTCATGCCTGGTACTGGGGTTTTGTTACTCTCTGGTTCTTGTGGGGAGCATTGTTAGCCCAAGTGACTTTCTACTCCACAGATATTTGCTTAGCAATGTTTGTTGTTGGCCTATTCACATTAGCTAGGAATAGAAACAACCTAAATGAGGAATGGATGATAAAAATGTGGTTCATATACACTATGGAATGTTATTCAGCTACAGAGAAAAATGAAGTCATATAAGTAAGTGGATGGAGCTAGTAAAGATTATATGGAGTGAGGTAACCCAGACCCAGAAAGACAGATGCTACATGTTCTCTCTCATTTACAGTTCCTAGCTCCAAATACTCAGATGTGAGTATAAAACATGGTATAGCAGCAGAAACCAGGAAAATATAAAGGGACTGTAGGTATGTGTTGGGGTGGGGCTTGGGAGGCGTATGCAGGATACAGGTGATATGAAGTGGGAAACAGAGTAACAGGCAGGCTATAGCTGTGGAGAAGGGTAGATGGTAGATAGCAAGAGAGGGAGGGAAAAGGGATAAATAACACCAAAGTTGTTTAATAAAACCTCAAGGAATCATTATTTTTATATTTACCTAAAATTATACACCATATATATTATATATGTATACATTATATATCTATATCTATATATATCACATTGAAAAAATTCGCACAAAAGGTTTGTATGGACACACATTTCCTCTTGAAACACATGGACTGTTTACTGAGAATTGGACGTTTACTGGTAATTTGGGTGGTAAGGTACAAAATAACATCACTCACTCTATGACATTTGTTGTCATAGCAACAGATTACCACAAATTTAGAGTCTTAAAATCTAAGTATAGTCTCATAACTTACTAGAGCTCAGAAACCAAAGAGAATCTTATGAAAATAACACTAAATGCCAGAGAGTTGATTCCCTGGAGATTCCATGGAAACATACGTTCTTCCTCTTTTTCAATTTCTAGAGGGTGTCAGTGACCCTAGATTTGTGGCTTCTGCTGCCACAGTGCCTGTTCCTCCAGCCCTATGTTAGAATCTATGCCTCTCTTATAAGGATTGTTGCAAGCTCATCAGGCCTACCTGAGTAGTTCAAGATAAATTAACCTCAATATCCTTTATTTTTTCATTTCGCAATTGACATAAAGTGAGTAATTTATTTTTTTGCTTTCATGCATAATTTAGGGTTTTTGTTCTTTCCCTTAACCTCTTCCCATTCCCTCACTGATCCCTCTAATTACTCTTCTATCTCCAGTGGTTCCCTTTCTGCTTTCATCTCACATGTGGTCTGTTACACTCCTCTTTACTTCAACACTTCCAACTCAGTGTCCTATACCCACAATCATATCCACATAGGCACACATACATCAAAGATAAAAATCTAGGGTTCTAACCCACATGTGGGAGAGGGCATGCACTACCTGTCTTTGTTTCCCCCATTTAACGTAATCATTTCCAGATCCATCCATTTCTTTTGAAAATTGCATTTTCCATGGCTAAAAAAGCTCCACTGAATATGTATTTTCTTCATCTATTCATCAGTTGATGGATATGTGAGCCCATTTTATTTCCTTACTATTGTGAATACAACTACAATAAACAAAAATATACAAGTATCTCTGTGATAGAGAATTCTTAGGGTAGATACCCACAGCTATGGCTATGATAGTTCTATTTTTACATCCTTGAGAAAACTCCATCTTGCTTTCCATAGTTCTTTAAGCTATTCACATCTGTAAAGTATATATATATATATAGCCATGTAAGGTATCAGGGGTTTAAGGTATTTAGAGTTAAGATATAGGCACATATGGAAGGCTATGAGTCGGCCCATTCAATATCTCTAGATTTCTTGATTACAAATCATCCAGAGAGGGGGTTTTATAATTTAGAAACAACAGAAATGGAGAAATGGATAGATATGTCTACTTTAGAGAAAACTTCCATAAATCAAAACTTACTATTAAAGTACTTTCTTTCCAGCAAAAACAAACCACACTGACTATCAAGAATTTTTTTTTAGTGTTCATTTCTTCTACCTATCAACTTTACTTTGGGGAAGTCGCCTAAAATATAGTGGAGGAAAATGCTTATGTCAAACATTAGAAAAATGTAGCATCTTACAAACAGAGAAATCTTAGGATCATAATATGTCAAGCTATTCAAATGTGTGCCTGTGGAGAACATGTTTTCACTTAGAAAGGTCTACGACAAGGGCAACTGTGTGAGTAAAATTTGCAAGGGGTGAAGAAGCGTGCTACTCAGAACTGGGCTTTCTGAGTTTTTTTGCAAATTGCATTTGTATTGATGACTTAGGTGGACAGTTATTGGGGTTTGTTGGTACTGACCTCAAATAACACCAAAGGATAACCATGACTAAAGTTCAACCAGGGCACAGCTGTGGCTCTGCCAACTGTTAACATTTGCAGGCTTGTATTTCTGAACCATTGGCTAATGACAAGCAGTTGCTGCCCTGAGTCCTGGGGTAGTCCCTGCAGCCTTGGCTTCCCTGGGCCCTTTCTTGGGACCTTCATTATGATTCTCCTCTCTATTGAGCAACTAAAATGTCGTCCTACTTCCGGCTTATAGGAAGCTGCTCCAGTGCTCTGGATTTCATGTGCTCTCACTAATGCCTCTCCTATACTGGTTAATGTATATTTATCACCATCCCCTATACTCTTTCTGAGTGAACAATCAAATTTTTTGATCTCCTATGGTCTGTGAAAATAAATAAAATAATAAATAAATAAATAAGTAAATAAACCCCCAAATCAACCAAACAACCCTCCATTTCATTTTGCACTAAATTGCTGTCATTCATATGTTCCCTTTCTCATTGTAAAGCCCTGTAGGTGCTGGAGATATGGCTCAGTTGATGGAGTGTTCAATTAGCATTTCAGAAACTCTGGGTTGGATCACCACCATAAATAGGGCTTTGTGGTCCAGGCTTGTAACCCTGGCACTTTGGAGGCAGAAGAAGAGATAATAAGAAATTCAAGGTCATCCTTGGCTATGTAGTGAGTTTGGGGCCAGTCTGGGCTGCATGAAATTCCACCTAAAAATAAAACAAAATGATAACAAGAGGAGTCCAAGCCAAGACAAATGTGATAGTGTGTGTAGTGTAGTTCTGAAATGCACACTTTCATTTTCTTTTGTTGAATTCCCACTATGCTCTTAGATACCCTTATTTTTTATGATTAAAATATTATGAACTATCCATGTTTCTATTTTTATGTCTGTTTTACACATTGGCTAACAGTTTATCTTGAATTGATTGATTCAATCATATTACTTTTACTTTCTTTAATAGCTTCCTACCTCCTATAAAACAGATGCCTGTTGTGAAAAATGTTGCCTGTTGAACAAAGAATGAAGGAACATAGAATAAAATATTGTATGTTTGATATTGGCACAGTAGCATAGTACTACTGCATTAAGAGATGCAAACAAACCGTCAAATATGCAAAGGCTTTATCATAGGGAAATTGCTGTGGGGGAAAAAATGGGAAGTAGGGGAACTATTCAGTCACAGTGCAAGTTAATTTCAGGTGAAGAAAAATAGGAAGTAGTGTGAATGTAGTGATCCAAGACTGTTATGCAAAGCAGTACTGTAAAGTCCATCAGAGAGTCTTGTATCTTCCAGGAATAAGCCTACTTACGCATCTCTGTTGGGTTTAGCACAAAAGCAGTGATGAATTGTCAGAGTCTAGAGACTGGAGCCTCTTGCTCAATTACAATCCTTATCATCGGGGACACATTATAATACTCTATGCCCCATGAAAACTTCCTTCCCACAAGGCTCTCGTGGCAGAAGAATGTCATGGCTTCAGACCCTAGTATTTTGCTGAGATCTCAAAGCTGAGACATGTCAAAGCATATGCATATCCACAAAACTAAGAGAAGAAGAAGTGTGCTAATCAGTCATAACGTTGGTTTCACAAGGAGAGCAATGAAATATAGATATACAATGATCAGGTGGAGGGAGTGGACGGAGAGTATGAAGGGAGAGACAGTTGGAATTGGGGAGTATGGGAAGTGTGTGAAAGCTTTGAGTAGTGGGAACTTTCTGGAATCTATGAGGAGGACCCTAGTGAGGACTCCTAGTAATGGAGGACACAGAGCAAAAAAGAGTCAGCTATCTTTAGTAGACAGGCAAGGCTTCCAGTGATGGGACTGGGTAGCATTTGGTTGAGTTGTTGGCTGAGGGGGTCCTGTGGAGGTCCCTAAACAACCTAGACTTATGATAGGACAGAGGGGGATTGGGATCCATTCCTGGTGCATGAGCTGACTTTTTGGAGCCCAGTGCCTAGGGTGTGACACCTTGCACAGCCTTGGTGCAGGGGGGAGGGCTTGGACCTGCCTCAGCTCAGTGTGCCAGTCTCTGCTGACTCCCCATGGGAAACCTTGACTTGGGAAATGTGGGGATGGGCATGGGTTGGGGGGAAGGCTTGGGGTGGGAAGAGGGAAGAGGAGGGATCTGTGGTTGGTATGTAAAGTAAATAGAAAATTTCTTAATAATTAAAAAAACCTGATACTAGGGTCCCATTGTCGAAGACAACTTCCAGTTAGCTCATTGAATGTAGAGAGGTAGAGCTGGTACCCACTTGGAACCTTCACCCCTGTATTCTAATCTCTCTGGCACAAGAAGGTACTCTACAGGCTACAGGAAAAGAAACCTGGACACCATCCTAGTCACAAAACCCTTGATAGACAATCTGTCCTGCCTACAAGATATACTGGGGCAATGGTGGCCCAGAACTTGTGGGAATGGCCAACCAATGTTTGGTTTCATTTGAGGCCCACCCTACAAAAGGGAGTCCTTTCCCTACACTGCCTGGATGAACCTGAGACTGGATATCTCAGAGTCCTAGGGTAGAACCAAACACTACTGGGGAAAAAAAATCAATGAAATGATTCCAACAAATCTCTGCTGTACTCAAAGATCGGTGCGTTTTCCAGTCATCATCAGAGATGCATCCTCCAGCAGCAGATGGGAGCGGGTGCAAAGACCTACAGCCAGACGTTATGTGGACAACGAGTCTAAATTGGAGGTCTCCAACAGGTCTCTCACCTCGGAGATTGGGAACTCCATGGAAGAGGCAAAGACTTTAGGAGTCAGAGTGCATTGAGGATGCCAGAACAACATGGCCAACTGCGTCAACTAAGCAGAGTTCGCACGGGGTCACAGAGACTGAAGAGGCCTGTAGGGGTCTGCACCAGGTCCTTTGCATATGTATTTGCTGTTAGCTTGACGTTTTCGTGGGACTCCTGAATGTGGGAGTGGGTGTGTCTCAGACTCTTTTGCCTGATCTTGGGACTCATTTCCTCTTATTGGGTTGCCTTGTCCGGCCTCGATATGAGGGCTTTTGCCTGTCTTGTTGTAACTTGCTATGCCGAGTTTGTTTGATATCCCTGGGAGGCCTCTTTTCTCAAGAGGAATTGGAAGGGAAGTGGATCTGGGGGAGAGGGGAGTTTTGGGGGAGCTGGGAGAAGAGGAAGAAAGGGAAATTGTGTTTGGGATGTACTGTATGAGAGAAGAATCTATTTTCAATAAAAAAATTGTTTTTTAATCAATGTTAGGCATGATTTAATTAAAAAATATAAGTATATAAAAATACACTTTACACATGTGCATAGGATGTAAGAGAAGCCATGCTTTGGAGATACAAAGAAAAAAGATCCAAGAAACTTAAAACTTTCTGAGTGGGATGAAAGAAAGGAAAATGCATGTATTATAATCTTTTAAAAAATTTTATGTTTAGATTTACTAATTTATGTGTATAGTATTTTGCATACATGAATATATGTGTACCATGTGCATGCCTGGTGCCCAAGAAGGCCAAAAGAGAGGGCATCAGAGGCCCTAGAACTGGAGTTATAGACAATTGTAAGCTGCCCTGTGAGTGCTGGGATTGATTCCCAGTCCTCCAAAAGATCAACAAGTGCTTTTAACCACCGAGCCACCTCGACAGCCCTTTGTTTCAGGCATTGTGGTCGGTGTTTTCACATATATTAAATTAAAATATGCAACTCTTTATGTCTCTAGTCCTCATACCAACCTTCCACATGGGTGTTAATATCCTTCTAGATATTATGTAATTTCTGCATTCTAAATTCCAAACACAGAGACTGGAATCCTCAGCCTTGCTAAGGAAATGCCTCATTTTAACTCTTCATTGTGTTTCATAGAACACATCTTTTGTACTGGTTTATTGGTAACACAATTTGTAAAACAATTAATTTTTGTTTTTATTTTCTATCCCACACTCTGTGCCTCCATGTTCCTTAATTCATTCTTTAAAAAAAAAAAGAATTCTGCTGGAGATGTGAGGTTAAAAAATATGATGTAATTTGTGTTAAGACATCATAGTGAATAAATAGAAGAAACATAATGTATACAAGTCATATGATGTTCTTGGAATGTGGTGTGTGTGTGTGTGTGTGTGTGTGTGTGTGTGTGTGTGTGTGTTTCCATAATCATCAGTGCTTGGCTTATTAATGCAGTGTATCTTGTTATCTATCTTTTCCCAATAAAAACTAACCATTGTTTGAGGATAATTATAGATACAATTGCTGATCACTATGCATAATCACTTCAGTTAACCAACCAGCTGAATAGAGTAGTATTATTACCATCTTTATTCAACAAAGTTAGTAATAGAGGTCTGAGTGGATTTGGTTCACTGGGAGCAGATATTGAAATGACCCGGAATCTACATCTGTGTAAAGACAGAGGTCATGCAGGACAGGGGAGAAATTAAACCACCTTGGCCAATTCAACGATGCATTCTATCACAAGAATGCCCCAGCAGCATTCCATGTTGAGTGAAAATAGCCGATGCTTTGTACACTTCTCTTGGTCCATTGTTGCGTGCAGGGTGTCAAGAATAGAATGACTGTGGGTAAAGCACTTCTCAATGGAGAACACACTGAGGGAGTTAATAACTGAGGCTTGTGTTAACTGCCGTCCCCAGAGCAGTAAACACATCTATAGAGGACAGTCTTGTAGGACATCCCTGGGTCTACCTTGGGTCTTAAGAATTTAAAAAACATGACATCTAGTGAGTATCAAATATTTGGTACCACATCTCAGAACTTCACCAGCTCCACCAACAAGTCAATTTCTAACCATCCTTTCAATTGAATGTGTCAGAACCATGTTTATATCTTTTTCAAAATTGCGCTCTGGCCACAGCTCTGTGGGATCTGAATTCACTAGGTGAAGTGCAGGACCTAGGAATCAGTCATTTTCTAACAAGTGCTCAGGCTGATTGTAAAGAGCAGTCATGTATAGATGCCACTGTTAGCAATAACGTTAGCGCAGAAAGCAATACACTAGAATGAGAATGGTTTTAGATGTGGGGTGATGCTGTGGAGTATTATCTGGGTTTGCATTAAAAAAGTCATGACTAAGAAGGGTCTGATGTTGTCGAACATTATTGCATCTAAGTTTGTGACTGCTGTTTTTCTGAACACCTGGATGAAATACTACAGAAAATAAAGTTGCTTTATGCTTCACAGTAGTAACTGAGTCAGCAAGTAAGTGGAATAATTACTGTGCAAGTAGCTCCTGGGTGTTTGTAAAGATAATTTGCATTTTGCCAAATTCTATTTTACTTTTTGTCATTCAACATACAACTAGCAGTTTGTGTTCTAAAGTTTGTGTTTTAAAACTGTTCCCAGTATGCAACAAATCACTTCTAAGAATGCAGTAAACTCTTTAAATATGTGCATTGACATGGAAATTACAATGTTCAGATCAAATGATACATGATTACGGTGGGATCAAGTGATACATGATTACTTTTTATTTGAGACAAAAAACCTAGCTACTGGATAAGTTATAAACACAAAGCAATACTGACTTGTCATTGAGCAATGCGTTTCTGAATCTGGCTTCTTTGAGTTCTTTCCTAGAATAAAAAGGAGAGTGAGATTCTGAGGCAAAGTCTTGGCTAGTAGTGCTCTTAGTACTGCCAGCCAGAAAGTGATAAATAGCCAGACACACTGAGAAAACCATTAGAATGGACATTACTTAAAATCCATTAGATGATTGTAAGGCTTTTTCAAATTTTATCTATTAACTGTAGAGTCTTTTTTTCTTTTTTCTTTTTCAAGACAGGGTTTCTCTGTGTAGCTTTGAGCCTTTCCTGGAACTCACTCTGTAGCCTAGGCTGGCCTCGAACTCATAGAGATCTGCCTGGCTCTGCCTCCCGTGTGCTGGGATTAAAGACTTGCGCCACCATAGCCTGGCCAGTATGGACTCTTTTATATGACAAAAGAAATCATGAGGCTGATGGTTCAGCCAGTAAAATACCTGCTGTGCAAAAATGAGGACTTTAATTCAGATCCCCAGAAACTACAAACAAGGCTAGATACAGTGATATGTATTTGTAATCCCAGTGCTGGGGAGTGAGTGAGAGAGACAGATGGATTCCTGGAGTTCATTTCCACTTCACTCTAGTCAAATCGATGAGCTTCTGGTTCAGTGAGAAGCCCTGTCTACAAATATAAGGTGGAAAATGACTGAGAAAGAAACCTGATCCATGAACACGCTCGGGAGAGTGCACACAGCATGTCCACACATCTACACAAACACTTACATACATGACACACACCAAAAGCAGAAGCAGGAGCAGGAGGTGAGAGAGAACAATCCCCAGAGTAGAGAATGATGAAAGTCTATACTTGACAGGCTTTACTTCTGGTTGGACGATATCTTGAACTTTAGATGATTCAAGACTTTTCTTTTAAACTTCTCAGGCCATTTTGGAGGGACAATGAACATTGCTTTAACTGCCACAGGAATTGTGCACCCCATTCTGACCAGGAAAAAGGAATGAGTGGTAACGTACTATAAACAGGGTGCCTCCTTGGCCAGCAGTGCAGCTTCTAAGAGCTCTGCAGACTGTATTACCTGGTGTGTCTGGGGTACATGGATATCAATACTGGTTGGCCAAGTTTCTTAAATTCAGAAGCAGTGTGTTCATTCATGTTTGTATCTCCAGTCACTGTGGTTTATCTGTTTGAATAAATAAATACACAATACACTGGAGTTTGACCTTGGGTGGATATTACCAACCTTTGAGGAAAAAATTTCTCAATTTCTCCCAATGACTACAAATGCACAAGCAATAAACATCAAGCTTTTTCATTTGGAAAATGCATAAGTTCCTGTTGTTTTAAGCTAGTGATTAAATGTGTGCTGGGAACCCAGAACCCTCCCCCCTCCCCCCACCCCCAGCTATCTAATTTAGAACTTTCCCATTTCTTACTTTACTGCTTAATCTAGACAACAACCACATAAAGCATACCAAAAATGGAAGTTTCCTTTAATTGGTATTCAAGATCTCGTTTTGCTTAGAACTTTAATATTTAGAAAGAACATGGAGACAGCACTAATGGTGATTGTGTTCCATTGATAGACATCTACAGATCAAAGAAGAAGGCCCTGTCTTCTTCTGTTGGTAAAGTGCATCCTGTCACTCATTTTCTCCATAAGCTCGGATAAGTCTTCATTGTTTTCAGGTCAATAAGCATTCTCATCTTACCATGACATGATGGGTGGGGGTGGGGGCGGTTCTAAGATACACTACACAGAAGAAGTTTCATAATCACAAGCTATGGAAAGGGAACATGTATGCTTACCCTAGGTACTTTTACCATGAATTTCCCAACCTTGATTTGATTAAAATCAGCTAAAGACTGGACCAATTTAGATTTTTCAAGTTTAATTGTTCACTTTGAGAAAAACCTCAAGGCGACGGAAGAAGATTGAGTGGCAGGGCGGAAGGAGAAGCAGGGACCCAGGTGCTTTGTACATCAGAAGACCTGAGAAGTGAAGGGTAGATTGGATCAGAAGCAAAACCACAGCACAGTTTCTGTTCACTTGCTTTCAGAAAATCACTCAGGCTCTTCATACTGTCCTCTCCCACCAGCTCTCCTGACTTTTTCCCTCTAAGATGCTGCTAGGATAGATAATACCATCCAGCTCGGAAGATCCCTAGGGAGGAAGAGAAGCCTTCTGCTTGAGGAGTTTACCCCTGCCTGATATGTGCTGGGAATGAAGACACTGCCTGCCATGCTTGGGACTCCAGAGTTATTTAGGGAACTCTTAATCCTCCATCTGGGCCTCTGGAGCATCCTTGGTAAGGCACCTCCTAAGAAGACTTGTGGTTTTCTTCCTCGGTGTTCATGTCTGGGATAGTTTTTCTCGGGCTTGCTTAGTGGAGAGGGATGCTTACGTGCAGGGTGTAACTCAGAGTAGCTGCCATTGCTTCTTGAAAATGCTAGAGGATGTAACTGAAATTAGAACACGGTATTCACCTGCCTACAGAGCAGACACCGAGTGCATACCTTGGCCACGTTTCCTAAAAACGGGTCCTGATGATAAGTAAGGATACTGTAGCAGATGTTATAAACATTTAAGTACTGATTTGTCACTATTGCTCGTGAGATCTCTCTGGCTGCCATACTAACGGGAAAGAAATCTCATGTTCTCTCCAAACGGATGTCAGCAGGATGCTGCAGTGTGCAATTGGGTGGGGAAGGTACTGGATCCTCGAGTTTTACAGCTGTGGCCACGGTTACTGTCAAATGATGTTCAATCTCAATAAAATCCCTCCTTGTTTCTGTGGGATGTACTATGAGAACACTGAGCAAACACCATACTGTGAAGTAGAGGAGCAGAGCACTGGTCTTTCAATTTTGTTGGACGAGATGATTTGCAAGTGGTTGCCAACTGAACATAGAAAACAATTCTCCCTAGGTGGCCCTGGCTCGTCCCTACAAAGGCTTTTTGTTACCAAACCCTGCAATTCCTTCTTTATCTTGCCATCTCTTGTGACTTTGCTCAGGAACCATGCACTGGATAGGGGAAAGGCCTGTGGAATGGTCAGCAGAAGTTTCTTATTCCTCAGTTAATTCTGGGCTCAAGGATATTTTAAGGAATTATCTCCCACCAGAACACATGTATCGGTTGGGCACATTTGTTTTAAATTGGAAAATCCAACCACTGTGGTCTTGTGGAATGTCATCTTGAATTCTAGAACTATGAAGTTTAGAATTCAACTCTGATGTCACTAGACCACATATCCAGGGGCAGAGTAAAACATCTCCTCAGTCATCCAAGCCCCTAGTTATTAATAGTCCATCACATAGCTACAACTGGAGTCAAACATTAAACTGAATTTATTTAATTCCAAGGGATCTATTGTAGACTGTCCTCTGTGTAATGAAGGAAATTTTTAATTCTGCATCACAGTTGGGCTGTACTCCATATTCTGTTCTTCCACCCAGTATGCTATAACCTAGTGTTCATGTACATAAATTTGGTTATCAGAATTGGATTCTTTATCGACTCTGTCACTTACATTATAGACTCAGTTTCTTTTCCTTTCTTAGCTCTCCTTTCAATTAAAAGCATATAATAATTATACCTAAAGGATGTCCCTTTGTTATGTCTATAGTGCCTAGCTGTAGTAAGTACATGAACTTAAATCTTGATAAATGTTAATGGTAATTTTGCTAATAGTTTTTATTTTATCCGTACCTCCCACAAAATCCAATTAAATGAGGATTGAGATTTAACATGAACACTTTAAGTAATTCTGGTTTTAAGCTTTTTCATCTTTTTTAAAAAAAATTGTCAAATACTATATGTATGAAGTATTATGTAAGGCTATAATGGAGGCATACATTGTAGAATGTTTAAATCAAGTGAACTAACTTGCCTATGACCTCACATGCTTATTATTTTAAATCTATCCATTATTAATTTTAAAACAGTTAGCTGCAGTCACTGTGCTGTGACTAAAACTTTTTACTTCTGTCCAGCTTTGACTTCACGCTTTGTGATCAATGTTTCCCTAATACTTGCTTCAAAGCTAAAGTAATTAATAAAATATCTTGTGTGAAATTTTTAGACCCAGATGTAATGAATATATAGAAATTTAAATGGAAAGATTTAGGCATTGGCCAGGTGTCTTATACAGTAGTTGATAAGGTGGATTACAGCGTTACTCAGGTTTAATTAATGGATTAGAAGATTACAGTGTTATTCATATTGAATTAATGGATTAGTGGATTACAGTGTTACTCTGCATTACAAATATAGGTTGGATGCTGGTGGTATGGCTCAGTGAGTAGTGGGTAGAGGTGCTTGCTGCTAAACCTGAAAACTTGAGGTCAATCCCTGGGACTTACATGGTAGAAGGAAAGAATCAACTTCTGCATCCTGAAAGTTATCCTCTGACTTCTATGCAGATCAAATACACACACACACACACACACACACACACACACACACACACACACACACACACATACACACACACACTCCTGTGCACATTCACACATATACACACTAAATAAATAAATCCAATAAAATATATTTTAAAATAATATAGGTTGAGAAAGGAGCGTTTGGTGAGGTTTGAAAGTGTGGCTCAGTGGTAGAGCACTTGCCTAACGTTCGTGAGGGCTTAGGCTCTGTTCTCAGTACCCTGATGTCCCCTCCCTACAAAAGAAGAAAGCAAAAAGTAATTTTTGGTAATAATGAATTATTCTGGACAAAACTGATGGCAGTTCCATCCCTTAAAATTATACTAATGACATAAAGAACCTTTATATCTTGAAGAATTCCTGTGACTTTCAATAACTACTGAATTCTTTATAGTAGTGTATTCTCAAACTATTTAAGAACGGTTTAAACATATTTCCCTCAGTTATAGTAATATGAAATGCTCATGAGGTGTGCTTTTTGTATTTCTCAAAATAGAAAAACTCTCCCCTCAGTTTCATGAGCGTCATTTCCTCTCCTGATGGAAATAGCATATAAACACCTGCATCTCATGATGCTAGAAAGTTCTGAGTGCAGGTGGAGATTGCGCCATCTCTGAGGGCCTGATCACTCATTTAGTTGAGGCTAACTGAGGACTTCAATGTGTGTGTGTGTGTGTGTGTGTTTGATCTGGAGTAAAGGCAGTATAAAATCTTTGATTGATCGTTGATTATTGTGATAAAAAGAGTCATAATATGGCCCAGCAAGGGGACAACATTTACAGCCTGGCCCTTTTGAGAACACCCTGCATAGAGTCATGTTGCCAACGTGGCCTTGCCTGTGTCTCCTTTCTCCTGAAGGTGGGTATTGTGATGTTGCTGTGTGGAGCCATTTTTAAATTGGGTCAGAGAGGACAGATGCTCTGAATCAGTCTATTATCCCTTGACAAGGTAACATGTCCTCATCTCACTTGAAAACTGAGTTGTTTCTCCAGCCCCTCTCTGACTCATCTTCATGACTCTAGTTATTCCCGTTGAAAAGTTCACATGGAATACTGGAAACAGAGCTGCATCTTTCCCCAAATTCCAAACACCTTTTGTGTATCATGAAAGTGTCTGGCACTTATGCAAATACCTAGAAATACATTCCTACGCTTCAGGATTTCCTGGATTGAGCACAATCATATTAAGCCATGTGCTGATTACATCCTTGAATTGACTAACTAATATTGTTCAGCTCTTTAAATTACTGTTACTTCCTTTACTGCACTATAAAACTGTCCTCCATTGTATTACTGAAGTTGAAACTATTACCACACTTCCATGGGACTTTCCTACTTAGCTTCCATTACCTGCATGCTTGTTGGAAGAAAAATTCTGAAAAGTATTTGTAATCAGGTTCATATGACACAATTGATCTTTTGCTTGATTTTTGTGCCGTGGTTAAGAATAGGTGTCTGTAGACAGCCTGATCAGTCCGTGGCTGTTACTTACTGGTTATGTGGCTACAGCAGCTCTAGTTCTCAATTCCTCATCTAAAAAAAAGGAAAACAGTCATGATGTTTCATTGAGGTGTTATGCTGATTATGTGCCTTGATGCTGTACAAATACCCAGAACGTTGTAGAGCACACTGTCAGTGCTGTGTAAATTCTGCTAAGAGGGATTATTTGTTATTGTTTTCTTCTGCTTCAAACTTTAATTAGCTTAATTGTTTCCTTAAGTGGTATTGGGAAGAGATATTTCTTTGAGGCTAGCAGACTTAGCAGTTCTCTATTCTGTTTTCTGTTACCGTCTTCGGTCACAAGGAGTACCACCATGCGTTATCTTTTTGAGAGTTAGTCAGTTTCTCTCACCCAGTGGCAGTAAGGTGTCATTTGTGACTTGTAATTCACTTTTCTCAACTTCTCAGTTCTCTTACCTTGAAATTACTTAATATTGTGCTCCTGTCTTATATGCTTTTGCACTTATGGTTTATTTATCCTATGAAAGGAATGTCTTATGCGCTTGTGCTCCTGTCCATGTATGGATGCCATTCTTCATATCCTCAGAGTCTGATGTGTATCCTTTGACACTCCTGTTAAACACAGGTCAGGGGACTGTCTGATGGACCATGTAGGACAGTCACAAACAAAACCAAGTTTATCTGGTATGTCTAACACCTTTTCCTCTTCCCTAATTGCCATGTTCATCTAACAAACAGCCTGGAATTCACACCCATCACCAATAGTCCATGGTTCAGAAATCATCAACAGGAGAAACATTCAGATTTTAGCTGGATGGTCACGACTCCTTTCACTTTCTTCTGTGGTATTAGAAAAGGAAAGTGAACACTGGGGAACAACTGGAAGATTTTTTTTTCCCCGCACAAACCAACCTTGTTTTCCACACGTCAGTCATACCTGGAATTGAGAGGCAGTGAAGCTCAGTGTGCCGTCTCTGTAATAGACTGTATTAGGGAAGTGAGAAAATACATTGGAGGGAAGTGAAAGTGGACTTTGCTGTACTTTTCTGACTTAACACATGCTTACTGAGCATCACAAAGAAACACCATTCCCCTGACAAAATTTGTAAAAACTCAAGCTGGTTTATGACAGAATAAGAGGAGCTCACCAAACACTGCTGTCAACAGCCTTTAAGGTCGGCTTCTCTTCCTGAAAGATTTGTGACCAAGGCAGAGGACCTAGCATCTCTGGAAGACAAGGCCCACTTGTACCAGGTAGTCAGTGTCTCCCTGACCAGAAGCATCTGTAACTTATCAGTATGAATCTTTATTCCTCAGAGTCTCAACAAAACTTCTGTTGTTCACTGGAGATATTTATATATTATCTACCATTATCTACCGAGCTATCTGACAAAACTCACCCTGGACACATAGGAGGGACAAGGCTCCATGAAGTGGAATGCATGTGAATCCTCTGAGCTGGGGAGCAAAGGCAGTGAACAATAGGGTCAAAGGTGACATAAGGTGACATCTGCCACCTATTAGACTTATAATGAAGTGCCAAGAGCCAACTTGGAAAGAAAGCCAAAGCCAAAGCCAAAGCTCTTTAGTTTGTAGTTGTGGCCATGTCAGCTAGGCCTTGCTGGTCAGTATAATTCCATAACATTTCTATCTATGTGAAAGAATTACATTGTTATACAACATTCCCTTTTCTACCTGTGTATTTGTTTGGCTGACATAGATCCCACTCATTACACACCGCTGTTAATTCCATGAAAGTAGCTAGGATTAATTTTTAAGAACAGAGGTACTTGGGAAAGACCTTTGGATTTTTATTTTGTCCCTGAGACTCATAGTTTTTTATGGCTTTTGACAGTTATTCAACTTATAAGTCAGTTTTATAAATCCATCTCTATTACAAAAATAGTAACACTTGGTATTTATTGTTGCTGAGTATAATTTAAGTGTAGCGCCAAGAACTTTTCCTACATATTCTCATTCACAATAACTCATTTGGAGTGAGCAGTGGACCTGGGTTTAAATACTATTCCCGAGTCTCACTCCCAATAGCTGGCAAACTATGGTAGATGGCTTATTTGTTCTAGAATTCATTTTGTTCAACTGTTGATCACTTATAAATGCATGATTCATTAATTAGGATGGTTCAACTTAGAAACTGTCAAAACATTACAATGGTGCATAAGTGATATGAAATCTGCAGATGATACACTTCACAAGTTTTGATACTTTCCGTGGCTAGCAATATGTGTTGTGATAGTCTTTTGCAATGCTGGCTAGAGCCCTACTCAACTATGCAATCACTAGGGTAAATGACCAACACCATCCAGTATACCATGTTGCCAGCAGTTTTTGGTTAAGTATAAAACTACACGAAGTACCAACACTTAACTATGAAATACAGTTTTTCTTAGTTTATTTGGGCTAACTGTAGGCTAATCTGTTTTGAATAAGTTTAAGGAAGGCTAGGTTAGGATACGGTGATTGATAAATTTAGATTTACTAAATGAATTTTTCCTCCCAATATTTCAAAATTATGATGGGTTTATCAGGACACAATTCTACCATAAGCCAAGGAGCACCTCTGTAAATGGTGCCCCAAAATACTTAGCACATAGTAAGAACTTAAGAATTATTAGCCATTTTTCCATTTGTCCACTTTTGTGCTGGATCTGGGAGATGTATGTGCACACTGATATGGAAGGGTTAGTGCGCCTGTGTAACTAGCTATGAATGGGTACAGGAGGTTCTGAAATTATCTGCCAAACATGACTTAAACTGCATATCTGCTGTCTGGATGACCTTTCAAGGTCTGTGCTTGTCGTACTTTAAATATTTCTAGGAGAGGAAATACCATAGGCACCTTTGAGTATTTAAAGACAAGTGGTATTTTAATATCAAAGCAACTGGTTTTAGACAAAACAATTTCAAAATTATTGGTAAAAATAAGAGATGTCTGGCTTAATGTCTGTGATTATCCTATACAACTAAATTTAAGAGATAGTCTTTAAATTCTTCCCCAAAATGTCATGTCACAGTAACTACCATAAACTTTAGCCTTAGAAGAATCTGTGTTCTTAAAAAATGTATTAAATCAAATTTAAATGTTTCACATGTGATTATAAAGATGTATAGGCTTTAAGAGGAAAAAATAATAGATGATTATAAAAATTCTTCCAATTTTCTTACTCCATGGTCTCTGCTATGTTTTAAGTGATGTTATATGAATTCATACCATGTGTGTGCTTCACATGTGGTTACTTCTTTTCAGGTTCATTTCACAGCAGCCTCAGTTTTCATTGTATGCTTTTTCCCTGAGACCAAGACATAAGGTTTTCCTCCAACAATGGTTCTTTTCCAATTACAGTTCTGATTTTAACTTAGATATATATGTATTGCTATCATTCATATTTCTCTAGATGTTCCTAGAATTTTTTGGGATATCTTACTTATGGAATATGTTTACTTAACATAAAGTAATACATTTAACAATGACTACAAAACATTCAATGAATGGTTTCTGAATGGAGTGCAGATCCCCCATTACAGTCTCACGTTACCATGGTGTTTCTGGATTTGTGGCTGTGGCAACTAGCTTATGATGAGAAATACAATACTTTGACTTTCTGATGTGGTGCCTGTGATTTTCTCAAGTGTCTGGGTTGATGTCCTAGGATGGTTACTGTGAAATTACAAGACTGTGCATTGACTAACCTTGGCTAGGTGTAGGGCACCTTCAAAGGATTCCTACATCCCAGTTCTAGGAAAGATGTATCTCTTTCCTTTCCTCAGTGAGTGTAACCTCCCCACTCCCTTCATCATCCCTAGCCTTTCAAGTAAGCAGAATATATTATCAAATATTGTCTGGAGACCTTTCCCCCTCCTGATTGTAAAGACATCATTAATATTAATTATTAATACACCATTTGTAATAATTTTATTTTTCTAAAATGGTTTACATTCATATGTTCATCTTTGACATTGTAACTCAAGTTAATCCACTCTTCACCTTTTTTCATTAATTTCACTCGATGACTGCAAACATTTTTGAAGTTTCTATAAGCTGTAAGAATTTTTCAATGGAGGGTTGGTGACTGTTGGTTGGGACTTGCTTTACAATAATAGTTATAATCAAGGCAAGGCAATTGAAGTAATTTTAGACTAGCACAAGGCATTTTAAGGAGTGGAGATGGCATTGTGAAGACAAGAGGACTGGGTTTCCCTCGAGGTGGGCTTGGGTTACTTTCCTCTTCTTTCATGAAAACTTTCTTGACCAACTCAACCAGAAGGGCTCTCCCCATCTTGAGTATCTGAAGTCTGGGAGATTACGTCATGTCTAAGATTTAAAAAGTCTAACTGTAAAATTCTGTTAGAAATCATCAGAATCCTAAATGACCATAGGCAGTGGAATGTCCATACCTTTAGAGTATGGACAACAGGAAGGCACAGGATATATACTATCTGGTGTTGATCATCACTATGTATTAGAAGTTCTGACAATGTCCATGGTAAAACATTCCCCACTGGAGTATTTTTGGTTTAAGTTCTAACTAGTTAATATGTTACCTTTGAGTTTTAATAAATATGTATATAATTTGTAAATAAACATGTTTGTAATATTTATCCTCAGCAGAAATTTCACTCTACATAAAAGTTAATTCAGAACTGCCCAGCTGTAGAGCTGGCTCTGAGCACATATGAATTCAACTCCTTTTGCTCACTTTAAGCATGAATTATACTCAGAATCACTAGAGTTTGATTCTGGCCAGTGTCCCCACATTCTTTGTGATAGCACATATCCTTACAATATTTTTGTTTTGTGACTTTATTCTATATATCTGAACATTTTATTGTTTATTTTTTGCAATTTCAGAAAATATATTTTTCATATGGAGATAGCAGTTGTCCAAAATAATTCAACCCAGTTTTCTCATTGGCTAGACACTAACTGGTTATCCATTGGTGTGTACAGTTCACATAGAATACAACACACAAGTAGCTTTCAGAGGCTCCTCCACTTCCAGTGCCTCACAAAAAGATACACATATGAAATCCTGGGGTTGGTAGGTATTTTTGGTGTTTTGCTGCATGTGCTTTCATTATTCCTCATTGAAAATCCCTTATCAGATAAGAATGTTTGAGAAAAGCAGCAGGAACAATAATACCAAGGACAAAGTGGCTGGGAGTTGGCAGATAAGTCAGAGCTAAAACCAATGGTGATTATTCCCTCATCAGAAACTATTTGCTTGAGGAGACAATCCAGTCAAAGATAGCTGTGTGCATCTTGAGTGTCACATGATTGATTGGCATATTTCAAGGCAGACAGAAAGGAATTGTCAACATGCTTGCCAGATAGAAAATTAGAACTGTGACATCTGACTCAGTGGATCATTCTTGACCTGCTAACATCAAGTTATAGGCTTTGAGGATGAGAAGAAAAAAAACCCTGCCTTACTTGCACACAGAGTGACTATTCTTGATGTTTAATGCTGTAAAAGCATTCGTCTTCTATTTATTCTAACACTGAAGAAAAAATTCTGTGCTAGCTAATGTGATTGTCAATCACCTTTATCCTGCTGAGAAGAATACTCGGAAGCCACAATGTTTCTGTCATTGCATTCTAAGTCAGTGATGCTTCTCTCAAGTGTAGAGTCACAGAATGCTAATGATGGACAGTATGTTTGACTGGGATATTAGCATGAGGTAACAATTCTCTAGCTGAATGGAAGGGTAATACATTGCAGTGAGGACAGACTTTGTAGACTAGGAATAGTTTCACAGTCATGCATTGAGGGAAATGAGTGTGTGTGTGTGTGTGTGTGTGTGTGTGTGTGTGTGTGTGTGTGTGTTGACAGTTGATACATGAGAACTTTCCTATTTTTTTTTTTTTTGGTTTTTCAAGACAGGGTTTCTCTGTGTAGCTTTGCGCCTTTCCTGGAACTCGCTTTGGAGACCAGGCTGGCCTTGAACTCACAGAGATCCGCCTGCCTCTGCCTCCCGAGTGCTGGGATTAAAGGTGTGCGCCACCACCGCCCAGCTGAACTTTCCTATTTTTGTAGTTCAATGTGTATCTGATTTTGAAGAAATTGGAGGTTGGTGAGAATGTTCCAAGTATCTGTTCCAAGCACACACTGTACTGCCACTGGAAATGGCCGTGTTAAATAAATGTTCCCATTGTTCTCTAATTCCATGCCTTTTGTTGGGCATCATATTTTTTTTCTTCATGGATAGGAAAAGTTTCAATGTCCCCAAACTATGCTCATCCTATTCATTCTGGAATAACCAATGATCTTTATCACTTCCAGAAAGCCATGATCCACCTGTGTATCAGTCCCTTAAATCTGCTGTGAGACTATTGAACTAAGGAGAAGCCTTTGTTTTTCCTCTTCCTCAGACTCCAGTACCTAAACAGTCTCTGCTCTGATGGTCAAAGGCTGTTCATCCACTGAAGGGCAGCTCAGTTTCCAGGAAAGCACACCAGCAGCCCAGGCTAAGTGCTTTGTATCTGTGTACAGTATTAACCTCCCATTTGTTGTGCATGATTATTTACCACATGAAGGCAAATTCCACAAAGGCAAACCTCATTTCTAATTCCTATACCCTCTAACAACATGTGCACAAGACTCCTCTGAACCTTGCTTTCAACCTTGGGTATATTTCAGGAGAAAAAGAGTAGTATATAATAGATTTATTTAGAAAAAGTCATTATCATTATGTAATTGTCCCATGAATCAACAGTAAGCTCATTGAGGACAACATTTCTTTGGCCACAGCCACCTTGTTGTTCAGATGTTCTCAAGAAAATAAAAAAGGGAAGTGAGGAGGCTGAGGTCTCTTAACTTGAGAGAGGAACGGACTTTGGAGACAAGGTTTCACTTGACATTTCCACCTTTGGCTTCCACCTTTGACTTTCTTGCTTTTTGCCGTAAATCTGACCACATCAGGTATTGTATTATTAGGCACTTCCTTTTGGTCAGCGACCTTAACCTTTCTCTTCAAGTTTTTGAAAACTTGCCCTTATAACTTACCTTTTGATTTTCTTTCATGTTTATTCTAGAACATTTGAAGCAACTGAACCATGACATCTTAAAAGTGAAGTTGTTTGGGAATCCAATACAGTTAAAAATAAGTCACTAATTGGAGATGCTAAAAGTTCTCTGTAGGGGTCCCTAGTCTCTACCTGACTCCTGAGAATTCAGTCAAATTTCAGTTGTTCTAAGCAAGAGGAAGAGAGATCTAGGTAAAAGTTACAGTTAGAGATTTATTAAGTGTTAAGAAATAGTTAAAATAATGCCCTGAGCACTCTTCATCTTTAAAGGAAGCTTTGACTATAATCTCATTTAGGTGTCATTATAGCCTGTGATTCCATAATCTACTCAGAAAAGTACTTGAGCATGAAAGTTAGTGAGGAGGCAGAGGACGTTTATTGCCATGAAATAGAATATTTCAAAACTAAGAAAGAGCTGGGCATAGTGACTCATGCCTTTAATCCCAGCACTCCAGAGGCAGAGGCAGGTAGATTTCTGTGAGTTTGAGGCTAGCCTGGTCTACAGAGTGATTTCCATGACAGCAAGAGCTACATAGTGAGATCCTTTCTTAAAAATTCAAAACAAAACAATAAAATAACAACACAACAACAAAACTAAGAAAGATCATAAGGCTGGAGGAAAAAGAACTTGAAATACTTTAAGACCCTGTGTTTAGCCTCATCTTTAATGTAAAAAGAGGAAGCTGGAAAGTGCCACAAAGTACTTCACGAAAGGGATCTTTGCCTATTTTACTTATTTCGTTTTACCAGCTCAGGAAATCCCATCAGTCATTTCTTGTTGCATCAGACATAGCAGTTATACGATGGACATGACTCCCAAAGGCTTCTAACGTTGTCATGATCATGCCATTTCCTCTGCTCATTTATGAATGAACATTACGCATGACCATTTCATGAGCAATTGCAGCTTGTGACTTTGTATCCAGTTTCTGTTTTGAATTACCCATGCTGGTAGAATCGTTTGTGGACCAAATTGCACACTTGTTTGTTTCAAGAAAGGAATATATTTGAACCTGATTTTAAATTTTATGATTTTTGTGCTTTCAATATAACACAATTATAGGTTGATTAACAAATGATAATGAAATTGTAAGAACTATGTGTAAAGTGAGGTAAATTTGGTATCTTAAATTGTCTATCTTTTTAGCTTAGAGAAGATCTTTTTCATATGCCTTGGCCTCAAGTTTATGTGTTGAGGTTACAAGGTATGTGATAATAAGTTAATAATAAAATAATACATAAGTGAATGATTATATAACATACAGTGAGATTGAAAATTTAAATTATTTTTCTATGCTATAGGTTGTTTTTGTTCGCTTTTTTTTTTCTGGTATTGCTCTTTAAGACAGTGTCTTGCTATATAGCACAGGTTGGCCTGAAAATTACTATGTGATTCAGTCAATTCTTCTGCCTCAGCCTCTTAAGTACTGGTATTATCCATATGAGCTACGACTCTTGGCTTGTGTGGCTACTTTTATAAACTCCTGGCAATTATTAACCAAAGGTTCATAAGTCATTGGAAGATGCATATTCAGGAGAAAAGCTCATTTCCTCAAAACAACAAGATGCATATTTCCAAGATACCTGTCTGGTATGCAGAAATTCCCAAAGAACTGGGGTGCTGTTTCTCTTTCTGCTTCATAAAGTATACAAATGTCGGCTGTCATCAGAACACATCTTACCTTGGGATGGTTATTCTGAGCTGCATGTCTCTTACTCAGATTCATGGAAAAGACTGAAAGACAGTATTAAAGCCATTGAAAAACAAGGGAATGCTTATGTATACTATCATATCATCTGCAAATAGTGATACTTTGACTTCTTTCTTTCTAATTTGTATCCCCTTGATCTCCTTCAATTGTCTTATTGCTCTAGCTAGAACTTCAAGTACTATACTGACTAGATATGGAGAGAGTGGGCAATCTTGTCTTGTTCCTAACATTAGTGGAATTGCTTTGAGTGTCTCTCTGTTTAATTGATATTGGTTATGGGCTTGCTGTAAATTGCCAGACAATGCTTCCAGTGGTGGTACTGGGACATCAACCCAGCCACAAAACCTTGAACCTACAATCTGTCCTGCCTACAAATGTTCTGGGCAATGGTGGCACAGAACTTGTGGGAGTGACCAACCAATTACAGGTCTAATCTAACTTGAGGCCCACACCATGAGAGGGAGCCCATGCCCAGCACTGCCTGGATGGCCAGGAACTAGAGGCTGGATAGCCCAGAGACCTAGGGTAAAACCAAACATGACTGCCTCCAAACCCTCAAAAACTAGTGAAGTTATTCCTAACGATATTCTGCTATTATGATCAGTGCCTAGCCCAATTGTCATTAGTGAGGCTTCCTCCAACAGCCGATGGGAGTGGATGCAAAGACCCACAGGCAAACATTAGGTGGAGCTCAGGGAACCCCACAGAAGATGGAGAGGAAGGATTATAGGAGCCAGAGGGGTTGAGAACACCAGGAGAACGTGGCCCACAGAATCAACTAAGCAGGACCCATAGACTGAAGTGGCAATGATGGAGCCTGCATGGGCACGCACTAGGTCTTTTGCATACATGTTAGGATTGTTACCTTGGTATTTTTGTGGGACCACAACAGTGGGAGTAGGGGTGTCTCTGACTCTTCTGCCTGCTCTTGGAACCCTTTTTGTCCTACTGGGATGCCTCTTCCAGCCTTGTTATGAAGTTGTGCCTATTCTTATTGTATCTTGTTAGGCTGTGGTTGGCGGATATCCCTGAGAGGTCTGTTCTTTTCTGAAGGGAAATGGAGGAGGAGTGGATCTGGAAGGGAAGGGAAGGAAGGGATCTGGGAGGAGTGGAGGAAGGGGAAACTGTAATCAGGATGTATTTATTGTGTAAGAGAAGGATTTAAAAAAAGAATCCAGATCAAGAACAGAGAGGGAGAACAAGGAATAGGAGACCATGGTAAATGAAGACCACATGAGAATAGGAAGAAGCAAAGTGCTAGAGAGGCCCACAGAAATCCACAACGATACCCCCACAATAGACTGCTGGCAATGGTCGAGAGACAGCCCGAACTGACCTACTCTGGTGATGGGATGGCCAAACACCCTCATTGTCGTGCTAGAAACCCCATCAAATGACTGAGGGAACTGGATGCAGAGATCCACGGCCAGGCCCCGGTGGAGCTCCGGGAGTCCAATTGGCGAGAAAGAGGAGGGTTTATATGAGCGAGAATTGTTGAGACCAAGGTTGGATAAAGCACAGGGACAAATAGCCAAACGAATGGAAACACATGAACTATGAACCAATGGCTGAGGGGTCCCCAACGGGATCAGGCCCTCTGAATTGGTGAGACAGTTGATCGGCTTGATCTGTTTGGGAGGCATCCAGGCAGTGGGACCGGGTCCTGTGCTCAGTGCATGAGTCGGCTGTTTGAAACCTGGGGCTTATGTAGGGACGCTTGGCTCAGCCTGGGAGGCGGGGACTGGACCTGCCTGGACTGAGTCTACCAGGTTGATCTCAATCCTCGGGGGAGTCTTTGCCCTGGAGGAGATGGGAACGGGGGAGGGGGGGGGGGCTGGGAGGAAGGGGAGGGGGGCGGGAGGAGGGAGAACAAGGGAATCCGTGGCTGATATCTAGAGTTAAATTATATTGTAAAATAAAATAAAATAAAATTTAAAAAAAAGAAAAAAAAGAATCCAAATGAAACAAAGATAAACATCAAAAAAAAGGAAAAAAGAAAAACAAGGGAAGAATATTACTAATGCCAAGTATTGTGGAGAAGTGATTGTTTATAATTCCTTATTTAACTTGACCATAGCAGTGCTGATAAATAAGAAATTATACAAACAAAATAATGCCAATAAATAACGCAGTAAAGATCTCATCATGATTTTAATGCCTCAGTTTTTCTAATTATTAGCATATAACCATGGACAGGCTCTTTAGTATTTCAACCTCATCTGTAAAACAGAAGCCATAATGTTATCTTGTGGGGAGGATGAAACTAATTAATTAATTGTTTGTTAGTTTGTTTCTTGAGACAGAATTTCTCTGTGTAGCCCTGGTTGTCCTGGCTCTCTAGACAGGGCTGGCCTGAAACTCAGAGATCTGCCTGTCTCTGTCTCCAGAGTGCTGAGATTAAAGGTGTGTGTCATTACCACTCAGTGAAATGATTTATTTTTAAAACAACTCTTTATTATGTGCTAGCTATGTACTGCATTGGGCTAGTGGAGGTGAAGTACTGAAAAATAGCACTGAGGAAAATTATGGAATTGTGCACAAGAAATCTTTGGTGGAAATAATTGCTGCATTATCTATGGTCCTACTAGAAGATCATACTGATTCCAGTTTTGCTTTTGTGTTTTAGGTGAAGAATCATGTGAAGTACAAATTAAGGTTAACAGGCATTCGGAATATGTCACAACAGGAGAGCACGTTAAAATTAAATGTCCTGTGACACACTGTGGTCACAGACCTAATGTGACTTGGTGCAAGTACAGGGAAAAACAATGTTTACCTCTTGAGACTGGACCTCAGCAACACACTAGTTGGGAAGAAAACCCCAAGTCTTCAGTTTTTTTTCTCCATTTTGAACCAATAAATGCCAGGGATGATGGATTGTATAGCTGTTCTACAAACTTTAATTCTAATGTTATTAACAGCCGCATAATAACCATCAAGGTGGCAGGTGAGTGCTCTACCCCAGGCCATCCATAGTTTTTTTTCATTGCGTTTCCATGGAAGAGACAACCCAGATTCCAGGTACTTTGGTTAAAAGTTGCAACACTTGTATCACATCCACAATCTGCCACATCTTCCAGACTGTGACAGTCATGAATACATAAAGTATTTGTGTAGGGGGAGAGAAGAATGAGGTAAGAACAGTAGAGGAAAAATAATGGAAGTTACTGGCCTTTTTTGAGGTAGGGTCCAGCTGTTCTGGAACTCTCTTTGTAGACCAGGCTGTCCTGGAACTCACAGAGACCCACCTGCCTCTGCCTCCCGAGTGCTGGGATTAAAGGTGTGTGCACCACCACAGCAGGCAGTTACGGATTGTTCTTGCCTTTAGAGATGAAAACATTTATTGGACAAGTTCAAAAATGATCACAACAACATTGTTTTCTTTTTCCTTAATATTTTTCTGTTGTTGGCTCTTGTTGATTAGAATTTGTAGAAGTTGTGTTCACATAAGCAGCAGATTTGTAGCATGAATCAACAGATAAAGATGTAAAAATACCCTATTGTCATCAGCTTGGAAGACTGTTATAAAGATGACAGTCCCCAAGATTGAACATCATCGTCTCCATCAAATCTTACTTAATTCTAAAATTCACATCATGTTGTAACAGACCCCAAGAAGCCAAAATAATCTGGATAAAGAAGAGAGTTGGAAGTTTAAGACTTCTCTATTTCAAAACTCATTATTAAAATTAGCTATTTAAATACTGTTGTGAGATCAACGTAGAAGAATTGAGAGTCTAGTATAAAACTCTGTATAGGATCAATTGACTTTTTACACTATTTTTATTTTCTCTGTGTGGGTGTTTTAGCCTGCGTGTATGTCTGTGTACTACATAGATGGTTTGTGTTTCTGGGACTGAAGTTACAGATGGTTTGATCTTCCATGTGGGTTCTGGGAATTGGGCCTGGGTCCTCTGGAAGAGCAGCTAATGCTCTCAATTACTGAGCTTTCTCTATGCCTCTCAATTGTTTTTTGTTGTTGTTGTTTATTTTTGTTTTGCTTTGCTTTGTTTTTTTGAGACAGTGTTTCAGTACGTACTTTTTGCTGGCCTGAAACTGGCTGTGCAGACTAGGCTGTACTGAAACTCAGAGATTCACTGCCTCTTCCTCCAAATACTGGGCTTAAAAGTATGTGTCACCTTGCCCAATGCCCTCGACTGATTTTTGAGAAGTAAGATAAAAGTCATCCATATGGGAAAGAAAAGTCTCTTTAACAATAGCAACTGGGAACTTAGCTCAGTGGTAGAGTTCCTACGTACGATGTTGGAGGCTCATGATTTGATTCCTAGCACAAAAAGAAAAAAAAATCCAAAAATGACAAAGAAAGAAGGAAGGAAAAATAACCCCGACACAAATGATGTTGAGATACAATTGTATATACATATGCCAAAATTGAATTTGAACCTCCTGCTTCATACCATGTTAATAAGTAAGTCGGTAGGAGAAGGAAATGATGGGAGTTGAATGAACGAAATTCATGATATATGTGAATGAAATTGTCAAATAATAAAAGAACTCAAAATTGATCAGAAATTTAAAGGTAAGAAATTAATCTACAAAACTACTTTTACATAAAACCATACATCTGCATAGAAAACTAAGTCTTGATCTTTGATTTTGTAATCATTTCCTAGATATGATTATAAAAGCATATAACAAAAGCAATAGCAGATGGAGTAGACTTCATCACAATTCAAAGGATCAAGAGTGAAAAGGCGCCTCACAGAACCTGAGAAAGTGTTGGAGAATCACATGCCTAATAAGAGACTATTGCCCAACATGTATAAAGATGCACCAGAACTTTCTCCATACCTTCCTGGATCACTTCAGGGAGGGAACCTTTCCGAGCTGAACAGCGTTACTTTCCATTGCCACATCTTTGTGTGTGTGCATATATGTGCCTGCACATGTGTGTACGTGGAAGGCAGAGGTTGACATCTGGTGCCTTCCTCAATTGCTTTCCACTTTATTTTTTGAGACAAGATCTCTCAGTGAACTTGGGACTCAATGGAATTGTTAGGCTGGCTAGTCAGTGATAACCTGGGATGCTCCTGTTGCTGCCTCCTTAGCACTGGATTACAGCCAGGAGCTGCCATGTTCTCTCTCTTACGTGGATACTGAAAATTCAACATAGGTCCTTAATCTCACACATGTGACCCATCTTCCCAGGACCAGCCTTATCACATCCCTATCATCACCTTCCTATGGCATTCTCACCCATTTCAGAAGATGCATTTTTTTTTGTTGTTTTTTGTTTTTGTTTTTCGAGACAGGGTTTCTCTGTGTAGCTTTGCGCCTTTCCTGGAACTCGCTTTGGAGACCAGGCTGGCCTCGAACTCACAGAGATCCGCCTGGCTCTGCCTCCCGAGTGCTGGGATTAAAGGCGTGCGCCACCACCGCCCGGCCAGAAGATCCATTTTTATACCTATCACAACTATACTTTTCCTTTCAAGCCCAGATTATTGCCCAAGTTCTCCAGGAAGCCTCCAGGATTACCCTCAATGAGCTGATTCTGCAGTCTGTCAATTTGCTTATCGTTCAGGTCTATGTCTCTCATTTATCATACATTTCCTTTCCCTGTGCATTATATAAAAATATGTCAAGTTCCATAAGAGCGTATAGTGTCTTACAAAATAGAAATCATGTCTTGCTTTTTGTGGTTGTTTTTCTTTTGTAGAAGTCACATACATTTCTTTTTAGGATTAGTTTAAATTTCAGCTGAGTATATAGTCTCCTTTAGGGAAATGGTGATTACAGGGAAAGAATAAAAATATTCTTTTTATTTTTATTTTTTATTTTTTTTTTGGTTTTTCGAGACAGGGTTTCTCTGTGTAGCTTTGCGCCTTTCCTGGAACTCACTTGGTAGTCCAGGCTGGCCTCGAACTCACAGAGATCCGCCTGCCTCTGCCTCCCGAGTGCTGGGATTAAAGGCGTGCGCCACCACCGCCCGGCTCTTTTTATTTTTGAACCCGAGAGTGCTCTGGGAACTGCTTATGAAATGAGGAAAGAAATATGTCCTGGAACTATGGTTATGCTTGCAATTATTAAAATTTGGAGATATGATACAAGTATTTTGTTTTTTTTTTTTCCCCTTGAAATATTTTTCTGAGGGGATGTTGGAAATGCCCCTGTTTTTGCATATGTTTTGCTTTTTATGTTCACGATAGAAATTGGTTTGTGTAAGGACAAATGTGAGCAGAAGGAGGCTTGGGTATTCTTGAGAAAGCAGTTGTCTTCCAGAATGAGGAAAGGCACCTTGTGAAACAAAGCAATGTCCAAGGGGATTATCTCACAGAGCCAGGAACAGCCCCTGCATATATACATTGGTATATATATATATATATATATATATATATATATATACATACATATATATATATATGTATGTATGTATATATATACCTGTGATTCTCAATCGTCCCAGGTTAGTTTCTGATTAGGGACATTAGAAAAATGCAGAGGTCATTTATCTGTGTATGGCGATGTGTGTTGAGTGAGAAGGCAAGAAGTGAGAGGCACAATCTTTGTTTCAGAATGAGCACCTTGACTGATTCTCACCCAGAGCATCCAGTCTCAGAAGCACCTAAGGGTTGCGTGTTTTATTATATTGCAGGTGTCAGAGGTCACACGTGGTCTCTGTGTCCTTGTGCCTAAAGTATGAGGAGGAGAGAACCAAAGAAGTCAGATGAAGGTTATACTGTGTTGATAGTAGTCTTTCTTCAGACTTGAAAAAGAACTCCTTTGCTTTGTGTATCATGATCTCAAGGTGAAGATCCATGAATTATGCAAGCTGAACTTGGCCTGGATTATTGGATTCTCTGTTGTTGTGGCAACACTGGAGTCCTTTCTAAATAGCTTTGACTTTAGAGATAACATTGAATACCACCTTAGTGTTTTCTCAAGCCATTTTAATAGTTAATCTTGTTTTCTATTTCAGAAAGGACTCAAAATGATTCAGAACACCATCTAATAAGTAAGTATGAAACTAATCAAAATTAGCAAGTTTGTTTGGTGTTCAGATAAATAATGGGAATAAGGTCTTCTTAATTGAGTTTGTTTGTATTAGATTATTTATTGTTTGCCATCAGACTGCCTTCCCCCAGACAGCTGCATCTGCTTCTTGGCTGCTTGCCCAACCTAAACAGCAGCTGCAGTAATTCACCACCATTCTGTACCATTAAACTATATGCCCACTGTATGTCCCCTTCAACTGCTCCTGATTGTTTTTACCCTCAAAGAAAGGATCCGAGGGGGTGTGTGTGTGTGTGTGTGTGTGTGTGTGTGTGTGTGTGTGTGTGTAGGGGGGAATCACACACATAATTCAATACTTCACTGCTTTTGATACTTAGTATCAAAATAATAGTAACCCCAAAGAAGCAGTACATCTTACATCATAACCCAGAACACATACACATGAAAAGCAAATCCACACAATCCATAGATAGTGGAGCTGTTGGATTTCTGTGCTATGGAAATGGAAGAGTGCCCTGTGTAGTGCAGGGATTTTATTAAGCCCTTGATCTTTCCTTACTAGATGCAGGCACTCTCCCACCTTGTGATACCAGAAGGGTCTCCCAAAACTACCACATGTTTCTGGAGCATGAGAGATTTTCTGGTTGAGAACCACTGCATGTACTATGAATTCAGATATTTTCTAGTTTGTTTTATAATATTAAAACACTACTATTTTGGGGGTCTGGAGAGATTGCTCAGCAGTTAAGAGCACTGGCTGCTCTTCCAGAGGACCTGGGTTCAATTTCCAGCACCCACACAGCAGCTCACAAGTATCTATAACTCAGTGGATCCAATTCCCTCACAAAGGCAATCAGGTCAAACACCAATGCATATAAAAATAAAAGAAAATATGTTTAAAAAAAAACCCTACTATTTTTTGATTCACTAAGTTGTGTCACAACTTATTTGTAAGTTGCAACCAACCTTGACCAAAGAGGGATCCAGTGAATGCTAACACTGATCAGTCATAACGAGCACTAGCTAGATGCTAAGAAAAGCATATTTGGTAAGAATAAAAGTATTTGATGTTTGGAGATAATGATGTCTTACAAGAGGGAGCAAAGGTACAGATAGCATCAGAAACCCTCTGGCAGGAGTCCCGACCGCCATTCATGAGCTGCCTGTCTTTGGGCAATTTTTGGAGCAATAACATTCCTTTCAAGTTCTAAAACTGTATAAAGAAAATGGTTTCATGAGCACTGAGCTAAATATATAAATGAAAGGGCCTGGAGTAGTTTGTGAGAACTGTCACAGAGATCTTTCTTCAGATGACTTGTTCAAGATGAGTGTGAGATGTTCACAAAAGTTAAAAAGAGTAGGTTGATGGTACTGGGACCACCAAAGGAGAAATAGAGGGCTTGAATTATTGTCATAATTCAAACTATGACAATGCAAAGGGGTATTGTTAACTCTAATGCTTCTAGAACATCTTAATTGTTTTCAGCACCGTCTGACATCCCAGATGCCACCAACGCCTCAGGACCACCCACCGTGGAAGAGAGAGTGGACAGGACCTGGCTGCTTTACAGCTTGCTTCCTTTGGGGGCATTGCCTCTGCTGCTTGCCTGTTCCTGCCTGGTCTGTTTCCTGAAAAGGCGCCAAGGTGGGTTGCAATTTCCCTCTGCCCTCATGTGCCACACATTTGGGGCCCATTTTCTAGGGCATAAATTTTTTGCTGGCTAGTGTTTTTTTTTTTTCTGGATAATGATTCCTGGGGTTCTACTGGTTTCCACTAGAAAACTGAATGGATTAACGTGGGCTCTCCCCAGGCATGGTAAGGCATATTCACCACATCACAATGCTAGCCTAGAGTTGTGGCTAAGAGGGCACATGCTGGAATGTTCTCATTCTATACACATCAATCTTAGGTGTGTATAAGACAGCATTTTCCTAAACTTTAATCAAGTTGAAAGGCAGGTTGAAATAATCTCTTGAATCAACATGTTTAATTTGAGTTATTCTTTTTAAGCCCTTTGCACAGCTATACCACAAAATTCCAATGATACACACCCTTATCTAAATAAAGGACCATTGTCCCCAGAAGGGATTCATATGCGTTTGTACTTTCTATGCTGTCATAAACCCATGCTTGAGTCAGGTTTTTACTCAGTAGCGTTGCATTTGAAAATGTGGACTTGCCTACAGTAAGAGTTGCTTTTTCCTTTTGCAATCATGTCTTCATCGTCACCACTGAACAGTAAAACTCAGCAAGAGAGGCATGCTGATCTGGTCCATCTATATTTTCTATTTCCTGTTCTTCTCCTTGTCTTCCCCTCCCCTTCCTTACAATACAAGCCACAGTGTAGCTGTAGAAAACGAGCCAGACAGAGCATCCCTTGTTTGACTGCCACAAGAGAAAGCTTTGTCTGGACCGAAGAGCTTCTGGTGTTTTGAAGTAAGTGCTTCTGGATCCCAGAACCTTTTTATAGTTCTAAGGAATCCCCCTGTAAACCCAGCTCTGCCTCTGTAACTACACAGCACAAGAAACTAGAATAATCTTTATTGGTGATCATATCCAAAGGGAATTGGGAGCATGGATATGTGACAAGAACCTTAGTTACATTTTTATATTTCTGTTTGTTGAGAATTTCTTATACAAAAACAATACATTTTGACCATCGTCACACTGTCCTTTTCTCTAACCCCTCTAACCCCTCCTAGATCCTCTTCCCAATTACACACACACACACACACACACACACACACACACACCTCTTAGGTTTTTTGTTGCTGTGAAGAGACACCATAACCACGGCAACTCTTACAAAGAAAACATCTAATTGGAGTGGCTTGCTTATAGTTTCAGAGGTTCAGGCCAATATCATCTTGACAGGGAGCATGGCAGCATGCAGGCAGAAGTGGTGCCAGAGTAGTAGCTAAAAGTCCAACATCTTGCAAGCAACAGGAAACTGACTGACTCACTGGGTGGTATCTTGAGCAAAAGAAACCTCAAAGCTTACCCCCACAGTGACACATTTCCTCTAGCAAGTCCATACCAATTTCACCAAAATCACACCTCCTAATAGTACCACTCCCTATGATATTATGGGGGTCAGTTACATTTAAACTACCACATTCTACTCCCTGGCCCCCATAAGCTTGTAACAGTATCATAACGCAAAATTCATTTAGTCCAACTTCAAAAGTCCCCATAGTCTATCACAGTCTCAACACTGTTTAAAAGTCCAAAGTTCAAAGTCTCTTCTGGGATTCATGCAATCTCTTAACTGTAATCATCTGTAAAAATCAAAATCAAAAAGCAGATCACATACTTCCAACATATAATGGCACAGGATATACATTACCATTCCACAATGCAGGGAAGGGAGCATAGTGAGGAAATACGGGACCAAAGCATGACCAAAAACCAGCTGAGCAAACTCCAAACTTTGCATCTCCATGTTTGATGTCAAAACACTCTTCAGATCTCCAGTTCTGTTCAGCTTTGTTGACTGCAACACACTTTTGTTTTCCTATTGGGCTGGTTCCACTCCCTGTTAGCAACTCTCCTCAGCAAGTATCCCATGACTCTGGCATCTCTACCATCTTGCATTCTCCAAAGGCAATCCAGGCTTCAACTTCACAGCTTCATGAAATGGCCTCTCTACTGTCACAAGGCTGGCCTCAGTGGCTTTCTTTGGTGCACAAGCACATTCCATAACCCATTTTTTTCTGTCCTTAACTCAAGAGGCAGAAACACGTGGCTGAACCTGCCAAGTTCTGCTACTTACTGGGGCTGGAACATGGAATAATCATTCAATTATATCTTCACCAGCTTTCTGTCCTTTACTGCTGAGGGTTGGCTGTCCTGAAACTTGCTGTGTAGACCAAGCTGACCTCACATTCAGAGATCTGCCAGGCGCTGCCTTTCCAGTGCTGGGATTAAAGGCTTGCACTACCACACCCATCTTTAAGCTTTTCTTTAATTCATAAGTTGGAAATTTAGTTGAACAAGGGCAAAAAGCAGCCACTTTCTTCACCAAAATATCGCAAGAACAGTCTCTAGGCAACATACTAAAATTATTCTCCTTTGTAACCTCTTGAGCAAGCTCTCCACAGTTCACCAAATCACATTCAGCATTACTGTCTTCCATGCCCCTACTAGTATGGCCCATCAAGCAGTGCTTAAAACATTCCACTATTTCTCTAACCCAAAGTCCAAATTCCTCCAAACAAAAACATGAATCTGGCCTTTCACAGCAATACTCCAGTCCCTGGTATCAACTTCTGTCTTTGTTAGGGTTTTTATTGCTGTTGAAGAGACACCATGACCATATAAAGAAAACATTTAAGTGGGGTGACTCCCTTACAGTTTCAGAGGTTCAATCCTTTATCATCATGATAGGGAGCATGGTAGCATGCAGGCAGATATGGTGTTGGAGTAGTAGCTGAGAGTCCTATATCTTGCAGGCAACAGGAAGTTGACTGATACACTGGGCAGTATCCTGAGCAGAGGAAACCTTAAATCCTACCCCCACAGTGACACACTTCCTCCATCAAGGCTATAAACACTCCATCAAAGCCACACTTCCTAATGGTGCTACTCCTTATCAGATTATGGAGGCCAATTACATTCAAACTACCACAACATATATCCCATTGAGCCAATTAGTGTTGTTCATATACATATAGCTGTGGAAATTCACTGAGGCATGGTAACCTACCAGAGATGATTCCCTCCCCCCCACAAAGAACTGACTCTTCCTCATCCTAGCAGCTATTACCTGTCATGAGCTAAAGGTTGCAGGGCTCCTGTACTGCCATGCTGGCTGGCTTAATCTTGCAAGAAATCACAGGTGTTATGAGTTACTTGATACAATGGCACAGTCACATCCAGGAGACAGTTTTTCCTCAGCCTTCACCAACCTCCGGCTCTTACAGTATTTCTTCAATGTTACCTGAGCCTTGGGGGAGGAGTATGCTATAGATGTCCCATATATCGCCGAGCTGACAGAAGCACTTTTAACATAGAGAATGCAATGACTCCCAACCTTTGAAACTGTTCTTCATTAGATCCCGCTCCTTCCTCTTGAATGTGAAGACTGTCTTATGACGTAAGAAGTGAGGGGAAGGAAGTGGGCATGTGCATTCTCACAGGCCGAGATGTGCATGGTCCAGTTAGCAAGGCAAAACAAACAGTGTGAGTGCCAGAGTGCATGAGGTGGGTGTGGTGGGAAGATAGTTTACCTTGCTTTCTTAATACCATTTGATGACCATTTGTCTTTCTTTCTTTTCAATCTTTCAGGGAAAGGAAAGATGCCTTCTGACTTAGCAGAAAGGGAAGTTAACCTGGTACGTCTGAAATATCTGCTAAGACAAACACGTTTTATGTTACACCATATGTATTTTTTCAGTAAGTTTATATTACATTATCACACACACACACACACACACACACACACACACACACACACTCCAGATTTTTCACGTCAGCTGTGATTGCCTGCATAATACTTGAGTAAGATAGGGCCTCTAAACAACTTGCTATGGAGTGGCGAGGAAACGATGGTAGTCAGTAATGGATGGGGAGAGAGCCGTTCTCAGTGTGCTCACTGTAAACAAACCCTCGCTTACATTATTGTAAGCCACTGAAATGAAATTCATTGTGGGAAAAACCATCAAGATAGAAAGGGAACGAGTTGGGAAGAGGAAGGGGATTGGGAGGATTGGGAAGGGGACAAGAGAGAACAATGGTGGGTGGGTGACTATGAACAAATCTATTGTATACGTATATGTCATGTAAAACATTATTATGTGTAGTTACTATATGCTAATGAAACATAAAAAAAAAAGCAAAACAGAAAAGTCCAGGGTTCTGATCTTATTTCAAAATGGTCCTTCTAAGGTAATGATTCTCAACCTTCTTAATGCTTCGACTCTTTAATACAGTTCCTCATGTTGTGGTGACCCCCCAACCATAAAATTATTTCCATTGCTACTTCGTAACTGTAATTTTACCACTGTTATAAATCATAATGCCAATATTTTTGGAGATAGAAATTTGCCAAAGGGCTCATGACCCACAGGTTGAGAACTACTGTTCTAAGGGACTAAAAGTGGTTTTATAAACATGTCCACTCAGTCATAACACACTTAACTTAAAAGGGTCAGACTTTTTGAAAGTGAGTTATAAACCAACATGTTCGTTTTTAAAAGAGCCTTACAACTGCAATAGGTCTGCAAGGTGAGATGGCTGCCTGTCTAACAGCCTTTATCGTCTGGGCCACCACATCACAGTGCACCTGCCTTGTGGCACCCGCTGCTTTTATAGAGTGTTACTGGAGAACTTGAGGTGCAAAGAACTAGGTTCGTGCTAACAGAGTCTACATGACAATGAGCCATTCTGGTGAAGAGGGCCAAGCCAACTGAACTGACAGACTAAGATCAGAAAATACAGCAGGGAACCTCGGTGGTAGACAGTGAATTTGCAGTTCTTTAGCAATTCATTTGACAGTCTTCAGTGCACCCCCAGGCAGGCTCATTTTGTGTGGGGGCACTTTCCATCTTAGCCAATCCATTCTTGGCTCAGTCAGACCTCCAGCCTTCGTGTGATTTCTGGGTGCTCACCTCACAGGAAAATTGCAGCATATCAGCCGTTATTGCCTCATTTCTCAAGTTAGGACTAAGCGTGCTTTGAGGACAGAGCTTTCCTCAGTAGGTATAAGAGAAATCCTACTGCATATGTCATAGTGAGACTTACCAAGGACCAGAGGAGTGTGACTAGTCAAAGGTCAAGAACTCGATAACTTTTAGGAAGAGCATAACTTGGCTGGCAAAGTGGAGATTTAAAAAAGTCAAAATAGAGCCCTGGGGGAAATGGACCAGTGGGTAAAGCACTCTGTGCAACTGTGAGGACTGGGTTTGGATCCCTACAACTTATGCCAAAGCTGGGTGTGGTTGCACACACTTTAAAACCCAGTGGTGGGGGAGGAAGTGAAAACTGGTTGAATCAGGGGCTCATTGGCCATCCAGCCTAGCTGAAAGTCTACTTGAAGTACCAGCTTCAGTGAGAACACCTTTCTCAATAAATAAAGTAGAGAGGAACAGAAGAAGAAACCTGACATGACCTCTGACCTCTACAAGTACACACATGGGTGAATGCACCTACTCACACACATACAGATCCACCCCTTCCCCCTTCCACACATGAAAGTTAAAACCCTAAATATTAATACAACATCATTTTTACCATCTGCACTTTTTGTATAACTAGGAGAAGTTAACAAATAACTGAAAAGAGGGAGAAAATATCAAAATTCACTTCAGTTTCACAGATTTCCCTCTGTCTCACACCATTTAGGTCTCTGGCACTATTTAAACGTATGATTTTTTTTTGTGTGTGTGGTAGAAACAACTAGAATAATATTTTAGAACTTAATTGAAACTTTATTCTTTAAAAATTGGCTTCCATTTTCCAATTTATCTCTCTCATTATAATGTGTATTGGATAACCCATGATGCTTCCTATTCCTGCTTTCCCGAGGAGGTCTCAGGTCTTTTTGCTTTGGGCTTGATCTTTTGATGTTCTATGTTCCATAAGCCAATGTGTTATAAGCTGCCCAACGTTTTCATTGGATTATTTTTCTCTTTCCATGAACTGGACTGTGATTTTTCCATGGAAAGAGCATTGTGTGTATGTGTTGTGATCTCAAATGGCCCATAATACAGCACAAAACAACTGTTTGGGAAGAACATAGTGAACTTCAAATGTTTGGCCTTTTGGGCTCAGTGGTCAAGAACCTGTCTAGCACTCATGAGGACCTGGACATAACATAAAACAAAACAAAACAAAACAAAAAAACCAAACCAACCAAACAACCCCACCCCAAACAAACCAACCCTTTCATTCTTTGATAATACAAAGTTTAGTGAAAAATGTAGAAAAAAAGTAACTTACATGCGGAACAATAGATGGTCTCTCTCAATGTGCATGACAACATGTAGCCTTTCACTCGGAGTCTAATAATCAATATGTTTTGTCGCATCCTTATGTGTTACATCTCTTTTCTCTTGTAGGTTGATATCCCAGTGAGTCCCAGGACAAATTCCCAAACACTGCCATCAGAAACTGGCATTTATGATAATGATCTCTGGTCAAGTGTCCAGGAAAGTTCTGAATCTACAACTAACTCCCAATTGGAGGGAAACAAACAGGGCGTTATTTATGCTTCTCTGAACCATTCTGTTATTGGAAGGAACCCAAGACAGGCAAAGAACATACAAGAGGCACCCACAGAGTATGCATCCATTTGTAGGAGAAGTTAAATCTAGTACTGACATAGACTGTGAGCACTGCATGATGAACTTGTCAATACCACTGTCTGGACCTCTGGTGTCGAATAACTTTCTTCAACCCGGGAATTTTCACAATAAGATGGTTCCTACTGGGCTGTGTCGTAAAGGTCATGGAATATTTAGTTAATTTCTCCTGAAAACTTTGGAAGAGTTTTGTGCAAGAGGCCTGAACAATAGACTTTTCTTTGGGAAAATTCATATCACAAATAGCAGAATAATAGAATGTTTAAATTTGACCATGTCTTACCCAAGGTGTGAATTTAATATTTCCTTTGGAACTATCAGAGAGACTTACAGAGAAGAAAGAAGTGTGACATTTGGATAAGCTCACTACACATTCTAGAAAAAGAATGGCCCAATTTGACTGACTAATCACAAATACAGTAATGATTGTATGTTCCCAATCTTCCATGATAAGACAATTTCCCATGTCAATCTATAGCTAAGGTTTTATTTTTTTAATATAAAGGAAAATTATCTTGGACTCAATTCAGAAAAAGATGAGAAAAAGTAACTGGTGCAATACAGATACAGAAGATGCCAAACAGAGGTGGGGCCAATGTACATTATCCCCGCTAATGAGATGCTTATCATCACCCTGTTAAATCAAGAAAGTCGGGTAGTACAGGATTCATCAATATATAGTGAGCACTTTTGTAATCAGAATGGTAGTGTTTAGATCAAGTGGAGTAATGAGCATGAATGTGATGCAATGCTACTGAACTAATACATGTATGAACATATGAACAAGAGTCAACAGGAGTAGATATTATAAGGCAAATCCAGATTGAACTTTTAAACCACCGTGTGCTTTACCTGAGAGCCAACTCAAAGGGCTGTTCAGAAAAAGAAAGAGTCTGGAATATTTAGTTGATCAGTAGGCGTTGACATACTTTCATAAATGTCTGTTTCTTGCTTCTTATCAAGTGAATCAGGACAAATCATATGTAATGCATATGGAGGTCATTCAGGTTTAAATTCTGACATTGTAGCTGCTTGAGAGGATAGATTTTCAGGTGTGCTGAATTTCCAGATTACTCGAGTCTAATTATTTAAAACATAGCTCATAATTTTATTCATCAGCTTGAGGCTTGAGTTCTCTGACTCTGAAACTGAATGTCGTCATCATTTTAGTATGCAGTGGATGGTAAAAGCTAGAAGCCACTAGAACAAACACATGGGCTGCTGAATGAGCGAATGTGGTCCAAGTAATTGTGCAGGTGTGTGTGTGTGTGTGTGTGTGTGTGTGTTCCTGTGCCCATGCATGCTAATATGAAAATGCAAGACATGTCTTACAGAAACAAGACAAGAAACCAATCAGATTGCCACCCTATTTTTAGTTTGCTTAGGAGGTACAAAGCACTAGAACAAATTAGGCATTAAAGAAAATAAGTTCTGAAACGGTGAGAATAAGAATGTGGTTAGAGAATGTATTCAGAAACAGACAATGTAGAGGCCTTACTGAAAAACTTTTCTCACCTACTGCTCACATCAGGTTTCAGTTCCCTGGATTTGGGACAGCAGACACTGTTTTCAGATACTCTTGCAACCAACTCTAGGTAAGCTCTTTCAACCAGGTGCATTTGTGGGTATTTATGCAAAAAAAAGTCTTAAAATAGCTGCTTTAGCTGCTCATCTTCAAAATAGAAACAGGAAGTGTGGGGCATGAGCACAGCGCCCTGTCCCTCTTATCAGATCAACATGTGAGTTGAACAATTCTATCAGAATAGTCTCCAATTTTAAAAACAAAGCTCTTCTGCCTATTTTGTTTAAAACAATCTTTTAAAAACTCTCTGTGTGTATTTATATCTGCGTATGCGTGTGTGTGTGTGTGTGTGTGTGTGTGTGTGTGTGTGTGTGCACGCACGCGCGTGTGTGCTGTATGCGTGTTGTGGCATATGCACACGTGTGTGCAGGAGCCAGAAGAGGACGCTGGGTACCCTTTCCTATTGCTCTCCACTTCACTCTGTTAGGGAAAGGTCTCTCCTTGAACCTGGAGCTAGGCCTGTAGACAGCAAGCACAGTGATGGATCCTTCTGTCTCTGCCCCCCACATTGCTAGGGCTATCTGCTCATGCCCAGCTTTTTACACGGGTGTGAGCCATCCAAACTCAATCCCCGATGCTTGCACAGCAAGCGCCCTTACCTGCTGAGCCATTCCCGATGCTCTTAGTCGGGCAGTGGTGGCGGTGCATGCCTTCAATCCCAGCACTCGGGAGGCAGAGGCAGGCAGATCTCTGTGAGTTCGAGGCCAGCCTGGTCTACAAATCAAGTTCCAGGACAGCCAGAGCTGTTACACAGAGAAACCCTATCTTGAAAAACCAAAAAAGAAAACATGAATGTTATTATTATATTTTACAATGAAAGGCACTGCTAGAGATTTCACCTCTATGAATGGTCCATTATGTTTATGTTTGTACCGTGCTTGTCAAAAATCACATATCATTTATGCTCTTATTCCTACTTAGCAAATATATATACATATATATTTTCTCAAATATATCTGTTCCAGGATTATTTTCGTGTTTATTTAAGTTACAGATGGTAGATAGTTTTATGATTTCCATGAACTTTAAGATTGTTGATTGTTCCCAGTAAGACAGTAAAATTCTTAAAATTTACCTGAGATCAAAGAAGCCAAAACTTACCAGTAGCTAAAACACTGAAGAAGACCCCCTCCCCGCTCTGGCCTGGCAATCAACCACTAATAACTCAGCAGGCAGGAGCAGCCATTGTAAGCCCCTTCCCCATCCATGAGGGACATTGATGGCACCAGTCTTGTGCCCGTCTTGCCCAAGCAAACCCAGCTGTTGTGAGTTCATGGGTACAACACTCATGTCATGGCCCAAAGCCAGCATTTTACAGTGTTCCTTCCTGTGTCCCCGCTCAAACGTTCTTTCCCTTCTGCCTTCCTTCACCTTTCTTAGTCACTGGAAGGGATGCTACACATGTCACATTTACAGGTGAGCGCTCAGCAGTCACTTTATCTTGACCCTTTGACCATCTCTAAGCCTCTGCATTGACCACACCCACCACATTAAGAAGCTCTTCTGACCAAGGCTGAGAGCAGTCCAGAGCTGTGGGTATAAAGGTAAGGATTTCGAAACCTGCTTGACCAGCTGACAATTTACCCAGCGTTTTCTCCATTTTTTCTTTGATTGAAAAAAGTTTTTTCCATACAATATAATCTGATTGCAGTTTCCCCTTCCCCAATGCTTCCAAGGCCCTCCCCATCTCCCCTCCCATCCAAATCCACACCCCTTCTGTCTCTGCTTAGAAAACAATCGGGCATCTAAATAATAATTACAGCCGGGCGGTGGTGGCGCATGCCTTTAATCCCAGCACTCGGGAGGCAGAGCCAGGCGGATCTCTGTGAGTTCGAGGCCAGCCTGGGCTACCGAGTGAGTTCCAGGAGAGGCACAAAGCTACACAGAGAAACCCTGTCTCGAAAAACCAAAAAAAAAAATAATAATAATAATAATTATAAAATAAGAGAACACAAAAGCGAATAAATCAAAGTAGGACAAAACAAACAGAAAAAGCATGAGAAACACAGATAGATGCCATGAGACCCATGTTCACACGCATAGGAATCCCATGAGAACACAGGACCAGAAGTCATAATATACACACGAAGGACCTGGACGATTAAAAAAGAGTATGCCCTGACCAAACATTATGAGACAAAGAGCCTCCAGAGATTCCACTGAATACATTGTGTGTTGTCCATCTGCTGCTGAGCAGGAGGCCTGCTCTGAAGAGTAGTTTGTATATCCAGTAAGATTCCATTGTAGAAAATTAATTTTCCATTTGTGAGTGGTTAGCCATTGGAGATGGCTTCTGGGTTAGGGATGGGGGCTTCTGTCCACATCTTTCAGCTCAAAGACCCCCTCTGGTACAGACCTGTGCAGGCCCTGTACAAGCTGCCTTTGTCTCTGTCTCTGTGAGTTCATATGTGTGTCTGTCCTGCAGTGTTTAGAAGGCCCTGTTTTCTTGGTGCCCTTTTTGCCAACTGGCTCTTACATTCTTTCAGCCTCCTCTTAGGCAGGGTTTCCTGAAGGGAGAGGTTTTATGAAGACATCCTGTTTAGGACAGAATGTTTCAAGGTCTCTCACTCTGTACATGTGTCTGGAGGTGAGTCTCTTATTTATTCCCATTTATTCCCCAACACAAAATGAACTCAATGGTTTTTTTTTTTTTCTGTAGACTTTTTGTCTCATATTGCTTTGCTTGGGATTTTTTTCCTTATTGGTAGTTTGCTTGTGTATTATAGTTTATAATTCTGTGTTTTCATGGGCTCTGTTTGTGCTTGGGTATGTACATGTTTCTTGTGCTTTCTCCTTTAAAACATTTCTTTACTCTGGTTTGTTTGCTAAAGAGGTAAAGAAAGGGTGTGGAGTTGAGTGAGTGGGGAAGATCTAGGAGGAGTTAGGGGGGGAATCATATTCAGAATATATCTTATGAAAAAATATCTTCAATAAAAACACATAAAGAATTAAAATAATTAAAAATTAAAACTTTCCATCAGAACAAATATCAAGAAGAAAACACAGAAGTTTTCCATGTGCAGGTTTCTGCAATGTGCACAGCTGACCCCCATCAGCATCCTGCAGGACAGGAGACTAGCAAATGAGGACCAATGCTAAGATATCATTATCAACCAAAGTCTCTAGTGTGCCTCAGGATTTATTCTTGGTATTCTTGTGTCTATGGAGTTTAGACTTGCATAATGACCTTTACGAAGACATGAAGAATAACATTGCTACTTACCTACTACACACTGAGTTCTACCTATTCAACCCTTCTGTCCTCTTAACTCCTGGAAACTGTGTAATCTGTGTATTTTATCTGTAGCTTCGCCTTTTCCAGAACAGCTGGAGTCACATTCTATGTGTCCTTTTCATACTGGCTTTTTAGATGCAGTAACATGTATTAGTTCTATCATGTTTCCATAGCTTGATAGTTTATTTCTGTTGAATGATATTTCATTGCTTGGACAACTTACAGTTTATTCATTCTCCTTCTGAAGGAAATCTTGGTTGCTTCCAAGAACTTGGTAATCTTAATGTGCTATAAACATCCATGCAGAAGTCTTTGTGTAGGAATAAATTCTTATTTTATTTGGATAAAAGCAAAGGAGGATGATCGCTGGCCTAGGGTTGTGTTTACTTTTGTAATAACTGCTACAGTAGCTGTACCATTTTATATTCCCACCAACTTCCTAGCCAACATTTAATGTCATGTTTGGGAGTTTCATCATTCTAATGTTCAGCAATAATATCTCATGGCTGTTTAAAATTTAAATTCCATAATGGCATGTGGTCTTCATCATCTTTTATAGACTTACTTGCCTTCTCTGTATTTTCTTTTGGGAGGAATGTGTTCAAATGTCTCATCCCAATCTATGGTTCATCTTCTTATATTCAAGCTAATCATGGAACTTATTTGTTACGTTGCCTGCACATTAGATTGCAGACTTTAAAAAAATATTTTATATGTATTAATGTTTTGCCTGCATGTATGTGTATTCATACAAACTGTCTCATGCTCATGAAATCCAGAAGAGGGCATCAGATCTTCTGGAATTACAGACAGTTGTAAGTTGCCTTTTTGGTGCTAGAAATTGAACCTGTGTCCTCTGGAAGAGCAGCGAGTGCTCTCAACATCTGAGCCATCTCTCTATCCCTATCTGTGGGCTTCTTTTTAAAAACAAAATTTTAAAAAATGTATTTATTTATTTTACATCCTGACTGCAATTTCCCCTCCCTTCTCTCCTCCTTGTCCCTCCTCCCACCTCTCCTCTCTCCCCCCTCCATCCTCTCCTCCATTTCTGTTCAGAAAAATGGCAGGCCTCCCACAGGTATCAACAAAACATGGCCTATCAAGTTGCAGTAAGACTACGAACCTCACCTTGTTTTAAGGCTGGGCAAGGTGACCCAGTATGAGGAATTTCTCATATTGGATGAGCCATCTCTCCATCCCTATCTGTGGGCTTCTTAAGGGTAAATATTGTCACATTCCCATTTAGTTTCACAACCCAGTGCTTGGCGTGTATTATAATTCAATATGTTGAATGTTTGTGAAGTAAACCATCCACTTTCTTTTATAGGCAAGGGATGATCTTTATGTCAGATGCATAGGAACTTTTGGGAGCATATTAGTAATGTGAAATCACACTCTTCCCACCCTAAACATGGATTTGCATTTGAACAAAGCCCCAGGTGGGTTGCATGCCCTCTCTGGGTCTTATAATTCACTGAGCCTTTGTGAGCATCTCTTCCCAACCTCAGTCAAGTGCAGTAGGAAGCAAAGGTACATTTATAGGAGAGATGAATCTGGAAAGTTCTATTTTGAGCGGATACAGGAAAGGCCTCACCACCCCACTCAGAAAGTAAAAATGGCAAGTAAAAAAAAATAACACAACTTTAAAAAAATTTTTTTATAAGCTTGTGCCAAAGAACTTGAGAATATGAGAGCTGAAAGTTCTGTGCTAGAAATCAACATACAGCCTCAAAAGTAAATTGTAGATGTTGATTTTCAAAATGAAGCCCTCTCCAGGAGTCAGAACCAGTAAACACTCTGTGTGCATTGCTTCACCTGAGTTTATGAACACATGCTTGCATCTCCTGGTTTGCTGGCTTCTGAGATGACATGATGGACAAAGACACTATTTCTGCATGACATTGTGTACTGAACAAAAATTGTAACCCTGCAGCTAAATGATGTCATACAGGTAGTTGCAGAACATGTGGAAACCCCATGCAACTCTCAGTCCCTTGAAGGTAAAGCTTGTTTTTTATTTTACTAGAATCTTCATTCCCTAGAAATTGCCTGGAGGGTTATGAAGAAACTCCAATTCACCATGTCCCTCTCTCTCTATTGGTCTTTAACCAAATAAGAAATGGAGGAGTCAGAGCAGGAAAATTATCAATATCAATAGTAAAAATGAACTGGCATGCCTGGCTTGAGCCCAAAGACAAAAGGGGTTTCCCAAAACTTCCTTTCTAAATCCTGCTTGACCTTGCCACTCACATGCGGGTAGAGTTGATTTACAGAGCGATGTTCCAGCCTTGTGGAGGTGCCAGCTGGCTCCAAGCTTTGATTGTAGACACAGGAAGAGAAACAGGATGAACACTTCCTGAGCTTTAATGTAAGAGTTTTTTTCCCCCCCGAGGTTAATGTGGTCAAAAGGGCAAGAGCCCTGTCTCTCAGAGCCAGCTAAACATCCTCTTTCTAGAGGGCGTGCCTGAACAGAGGTAGGCCAGATAAAGATCCTATTTTGTGGCTAAGGTAAAAACCATGAGGAAATCAAAAGAATGGCTTCTTGCTTGTTTGAGTTTATAATAAGAATGCACAAAATGTTACACTAATTACTGGGTGGAATAAAATTAAAAGTGCAGTTCTTTAGGAGAGATCAAAGAAATATTATTTGTGCTTTCTCTTCTAGCTAGACAAAAGAAAAAAATTTTAATTGGAGATAGCCATTCTAAGGGTATGGGGTATTTTGAAAAGCTGTTTCTGTTAGTGAATATATACATATGTATGTATGTATGTATGTATGTATATATATTGTCCTATTTTTATACATGTATATATTTGATCACATTTACTCTCTGATCCTCTTCCCAACTAGTCCCCCTACTACTATAATGTCCTTTTTCGATTTTGTTTGTTTTTGGTGACTCAATGAGTTTCATCAGGGTTACTTATGAGAGCATGGGTGGGAAGGTTGTTTATAGGAGCATAGACGCTTTACCAGTGGCTGTATCACTGAGGAAAATCCAGAAGGCATTACCTACTTATAGATCCTCAGGGTTGCAGGTGAGTGGGCTTCATTTGCCCCTCTCTGCTCCGTGATGGGATGTTGATAGGCTCAATCTTTTGCAAGAGCTGTGCAGGTACCCATATTGCTGTGAATTCAGGAGTTGATATGGGCCAGCAAGATGGTTCAGTGGGTAAGGCTGCCTGCTACATGACTTGGTGGCCTGAGTTTGATTCCTGGGACCCACAAGACTTAATGAAAGAATTGACTTACACAGTCTTGCTTTGACCTCCACATGTGTGCTGTGGCATATGTATCCCCCTCCACCCAAACAAAGAAAGTAAAATCTAATTCTTTAAAAAGAATTCAATGATTATATTGTGCCCGAAGTCTTCATTCTACAATGCCTGGCTCCTTCCTCAAGCTCTTACATTCTTTTTGCCCCTCTTCTGTGATATTCCATGAAAGCTGGAGTGGGAGATAGAGATATCCTATTTATGACAGAGTACTCAAGCACTTACTGTGATCACTTTGAACAGGTAGGAGTCTCTGTAGTTACTCTTGTAAGCATTGCATATCTTGACAATGTTGGAAATGCAAACATGAAGATCTGAGTTTGACCACCCAAACCCATGTAAAATAACAGTCAGACACAGCAGTGCCAGCCATGATCTCAGCTCTGAGGAGGTAGAAACAGGAAGGTCCCAGGGGCTTCCTGACCATCCAGTCAGTCAAATCAGTGTGCTTCAAGTCTGGTGAGAGACCTTGTCTCAAAAGTTATGGTAGAGGAAGTGAGGAAAACACCTGACATTGGTCCTTGGCTTCTACATGCATGTACACATTCATGAACATATATACGTACACAAACAATGCAGTCAATATGCTTATATAACAATAACTTTCATTTTTATTTGTGACAGTGCTATGAACTTTGCCAAGTCTTAGTAATTATGTTGATAATTTTATTTAGCAGGAATGTCTAGAATTTTATCAAGCCCTGTGAAATAGTAAACAAATAGAGATTAGAAAGTTCAAACTTGCAGGGCAGTGGTGGCTCACACCTTTAATCCCAGCACTCGAGAGGCAGAGCCAGGCGGATCTCTGTGAGTTTGAGGCCAGCCTGGGCTACCAAGTGAGTTCCAGGAAAGGTGCAAAGCTACACAGAGAAACCCTATCTCAGAAAAAAAAAAAAAAAAGAAAGTTCAAACTCAGTAGCCTGGAATGGTGGTGCATATAAATGGACATTTCCTGTCCCAACTGCCTGTTCCCAAATACCTGGCAGCCTCTTCCCAAATTACTACACAGAGACTTAATATAAATTATAAATGCTGGGCCAATAGCTCAGGCTTATTACTAACTAGCTCTTAGATTTTAAGTTAACCCATATTCCTTATTTATGCCCTGCCATGTGGCACCTGCATTAGCATGTTATGTTCATCTCGTGTTCCCTCTGTGTCTGGCTGACACCCCTGGCTCTGCCCTTCTCCTTCCCATCATTCTTAGTTTGGTTGCTCCACCTATCCTTCCTGCCTGGCTACTGGCCAATCAGTGTTTTATTAAACCAATTTGAGTGACAAATCCTTACAGTGTATGAGAGGATTATCCTACAGTAGGTGCATGCCTGTAATCCAAGTCCTCAGGAGACTGAGGCAGGAGGATCACAAGTCTGAGGCTAGTCTAGGCCATGGAATATGCTGCTGTCTGAACAAAACAAATCAAAAGACAAATAGAAATACTAACAACAAAAACCCTTCACACTTTCTTACTATTCGCAAACTGCTGAGGATGATTAAAATGATAGCTCCTACCATAGATTATGCTGGCTTTCAAACTTTAGAGAATTTTTATTTTCTTCGGATGATATTCAATATAGAGTTTGGACCAATGTGATCTCCAAGTTCGCTTTACATCTATAAATGCTCAGTGTACCTTCTTTTAAACTTAAAAAGAATAACTTAAACAGTATAGTACATGTATTCCAATCATTGGTGGGACGCTAAATTGAGATGATACTATTTAGGGCTTTCTATGGCTCATAATTATGCATGAGCACCACTGCTTACAATAACAGGCAGCCACCATTTGGCTGTTGGTTTGCTACACACCAAACACTGTTCTAAGAACTTTATGTATATGACTTGTTTAATTCTCCCAACCACCATATGACAGAGGTGGTCATTGTGCTCATTCTTCTGGTCAGAAAACTGAGGCACATAGTAATCAAATAACTTGCCCATGTTCCTATCACTAATAACTTTAAGGAGTGAGTTGCAAGCTAGCAGACTTGTTGCAGACCCTATATTTCTCTCACTCAAGAAGCTACAAAGGAGTCCAGTTGTTCTGGGCTCTGTCATATGCACAAGAGCTGATGTGATGCCTTAGAGCTGTCTGTTAAAGCTGACTTGGAGGTGTTTGTTGAGTCCTGGGTGAGATTAGTAGTGTTTGCAATTGTCTGGTTATCAGCAGGAGCTGAGCAGTGGATGAAAGGAATCACAGCCAAGGGAAGTATACACCACTGCATGGGAGTGGGCAGCGTGCTTGTGGAAAGAAAGGGCAAATTGCAAGATGGCTGTCAGGGCAGGTATGCTCAGAAGGAGAAAAATGAGCAGACTGTGAATGAGAGATCAGTGATCACTGTAAGAGTGGCTGGAGACAAAGCAAATGACACAGAAAACCAGCATTTGCTGAGAGCTCAGGCCATTACATGTGAGTGTGGGGGCTCTAACATGCTCCCTACCTAGGCCTAGTCCCAGACTGGAGTGGCCTTAAATCTGAAGATGAAGACACCCCTGGCTTTCCTGGAGAAGAGTAATGTGGAATGAGAGAAGGTGATGCTTCCAGTAACAATTCTGAGAAAAATTCAGTTCGTAGGCAGAACTGACAGCTCTTACCATACTTCTCCTCCCTCAAGAAGCATGGATATGTTGGGCAAACAAATAAAACAGGATCAGCAATAATGCCAAAAAAAGGAAGGAGAGGTTGGGGTGGGGGCAAATTACCAAACCAAATTTATGGTTAAGGGTATCACCCATGAGCTAAAAATGAACTCCAGTGGTCTCAGGAAAATCAGAGGGTAACACATTCACTAAACCCCATATGTCTTGTGAACATCTAATTTAACTCACTTTTAGCTGACAATTCTAAAATATGCTGGTCCTGTGGTATACGTTCTATGGAAACCAAAACAACTTTCAAACAGACACAACCACACAATCAAGCTGTTTTGTTTTGTGGAATTCTTATTCTGTACTGTAAGAGTTTTTGAGCATTTCAGAAACTCCAACTAACAGTATTATCAAAAAATATAACATATCTATACACATTCATACATAGATACACAGACACAGAGATTTTCCTGGACACACACATATATTTAGTTCAAAAAAATGAAAACTAAAAATTTTTAAAAGGCTACCACTTCGTGGAAAGAAATAATAGTGTAGAATAAGCAAAGAAAAAATGAGTCTTGCTAGGCTGGTGGTGCATACTTTTAATTTTAGCACTTGGGAGACAGAGGGGGCAGATGAGGCAGAGGCAGAGGTAGAGCCAGGCATATTTCTGCTAGTTCAAAGCTAGCTTGCTCTACATAGTGAGTTCCAGGACAGCGGGGGCTACATTGAGAGACTCTGTGTCAAAAAACTAAAGAAAAAAAGAAAATGGGTCTTTAAAAACTATATTTTGGCAGGACAGTGGTGGCACATGCCTTTAATTCCAGCAGAGGCAGAGGCAGGTGGATCTCTGTGAATTCAAGGTCAGCCTGGTCTACAGAGTGAGTTCCAGGACAGACAAGGCTACACAGAGAAACACTGTCTCAAAAAACAAACAAACAAACAAAAAGAAAAAACTGTACCTTCTAGAATTTGACTTTGGAATCATGGGAATTGTTTGCAACGTTAGGCAATAATAATACTTCAAAAATAATTTTTAAAATTAAAAAAAACCCTAAAATCATCTCAAATTCATGTTGGGTTGATGGCATAGCCAGACAGATAAAATAAATGTATCTAGTGATTTTAATCAGCTTGATATGTTATAAGAAAAAATGAGGTGGAGAGGTATTTTAATCCATATTTTTCATAGCAAAACTAATACTTTATTTTAGAAACAGCACATAGAGGGCTAAGGAGATGGTTCAGTCAGTACTGTGTTTGCTGCACAAATAAAAAGGTCTGAATCCAGTCCTCTAGGATCTACATTAAAAGCTAAGTGTAATGGTGCCAGCCTGTAATCCCAACAGTGGGGACGCAGAGACAGGAAGACCCTGGGACTTGCTGGTCAGTCAGTCTGGCTAAATCTACAGGCTGCAAGTTCAGTGAGAGATTCAATCTCAAAACCACTAAGATGGAGTGTAACTGAGGAAGATATCAATGTCAACCTCTGGCCTATACACAAACACATTGTTTACATACATGCGTACATACATATGCACATATATGCAGACATACAACCCCCCATGCATTACCCCCAAAATAAAAATGGATGACATACGGAGAATATAGGGTACAACAAGCCTGTGTGTATGTGGTTGATGGACAACGAAGCCTTCCTGTGGGACACAAATGAGCACCAGCATAAACTAGATGTTAAATAAGGACCTGAAGCTCAGTTCTAAATTGAAAGTATGCTTGTAAATTCACCACTCTTCCTCCCAGAAACTCTTCCCTAGACCTGTCTACGGAATCCAAAGAAACTTAAAGGAAAGGGCACGAGCATTTCTCTGATCATTTTGATAAGCAACCTCCAATTAAAGTTTTCCAACAGGATATCCAAGAAACAAGATAATACAACCAAGCAAAACATTCTAAGGAATGCAAAGTAGTTTAATATATATATGTAACCATATCCTCAGAGAAAGACAGTAGTGAAGCTGATGCAGACAGACAAGAAGCATTTGGAGAAACAACAGCGCAATTACTTCTAAATTTGGTGGAAAAATATCAACTCAAATGTCTCAGAGACGGTAAGCACGAAGAAAACTATGACTAGAGCATGGTTAAAAAACCAAAAAAACAAACCAAAAAAACCCACCACCAACAAACAAAACAAAAACAAATATAAAGCAAAAATATTTTTAAAACTCAGAGAGGATATTTGCAGTATTTAAAAAGCATTCATTGGGAGGAAGAAAGTAACACCAGAGGAAAGTAGGTCCTGGCACCAGAATGGAGAGTGTCAGGGATAGAAACATCTGGATAAATATGAAAGGCATTTGAAATCCCTTTTTCAGAGTTTTTAAAAGATTAATGGCCAGGCGGTGGTGGCGCACGCCTTTAATCCCAGCACTCGGGAGGCAGAGGCAGGCGGATCTTTGTGAGTTCGAGGCCAGCCTGGGCTACAGAGAGAGATCCAGGAAAGGCGCAAAGCTACACAGGGAAACCCTGTCTTGAAAAACCAAAAAAAAAAAAAAAAAAAAAAAGATTAATGACTGGAAGAAAAAAAAGTAACAATGTAATATGGAAATTTTAGAATGTGCAGATGTAAAATATATAACAACAGTAGCTTAAAGAATGAGCGTGGTAAGTGGAAGCATGATGTGCTTAACAAGCTATTAAATAATAAATAAATTAATTAATTAATTAATAAACTTGAACTCCCCGGGACGTTAAATAAACCTGAACTCCCTGGGACACTCACTATGTGCTTTGAAGAATTGTAGCCAAAAAGGACAAAAATGAAAGAGGCTAAATATCAAACAGAAAAGAAATTAAACAGGCAGAAAATATGAGACAAATAAAAACAAATATTAAGATAATAACCCAACCACATAACCCATTTCACAAAATGAAAAAGAAATACGCGTCTCAATTAACTACCAGTTAATATTAGAAATTGCTGCACTGGAAAACAGCCAAAGCACAGTTAGATATATTCAGGTTATAAGATCTGTGCCTTGAATGCTAAAGTTCAGCTCCAAGGTAGAAGGATAGAAAAACTCCGATCATAATTAAACTGGAAAGTCTATGTTAATATTAACAGAACTTAAGAGAAGGGATTTTGTCAGGTGAAGAGGGACATTTCATACCTAAAGCATCAATTTTGTAGGAAAAATTTTAATTCTAAATGTATATGGAGTTGAAAAAAAGGTCTTAAAACACATGTAACAAAGATCAACGGTGTAGGGGGAAATTTATCAATCCATCATTGAAACCTCAATTGAGAAACCACTGTATAGACAACACATCAGTGCAAGAGAAGAGAGAGTCCATAAATCAACTCACACATTTTGTTATAAAATTAAATATGCCTTTATCCTATGACAGAAATTCCTTTCATAAATATTTAAAGAAGATCAATGAAAATATAGTTTTCATTGTACAAGAATGTGCATAGCAGTTTTGTTGCAGTTTTATGCACAACAGCAAATCACTATCAATAGGATTATGATTTAAAAATCACACTACAGTCACACAAGATCACTCAACAATAAAAAGGAATGCTACTGCCTGTAACTACGTGGATGTAATTCTAAATCATTTTGCTAGGTGGAAGAATGCAACGTAAAAATGGTGATTTCATTTGTAGGAAGTACTAGAATAGGAAAAACAATAAACCAGAAAAGCAATTATAGGATGCTAGGTGTAAACACCTATGTGTAGTAATATGTGTAGTAGTACTGATGGGAAGATTCACAGGGGGATTTTCTCAGAGAAGTGGAAGCACTCTGTGTCCTGACATGGAAATATGGCTACAGAGGTAGACGCCTTCAGCAAAACTCCTAGAATATTTAAGATCTGTATACTCTACAGCACACAATTATACTTCAAACCTTAAAGAGGTCCTCTATTAGATTATAAACTGAATTAAATGCAAAGACAAACTATGTCTTTAGACTAAGATTTCACACGACTCCCTAGAAATTTCATTATTTAATGAATTTCAATTAAAATATCAATGTAATTTCTTTTCCAAAGTTTGGAAAATTACATCAAAGCTTACCTAGAAAATAAAAAAAAAAAAACTGGTAGGCAATTTCTGAGAAAGGAAGAATTAGAACCAACAACACTACCAGTATTTAAAATCAGTTTGAGAAGGGAATGAACATCATTGGAAGAAAATTGAGCAGGTATAAAAACATCACCAATCAGAAGTTATTCAACACATGGTTTCTGCTTGGAGAATGGCTCAGAACTGTTTATATTTCCATAGAAAGACTTTTTAGGCTGAAATGAAATAATCACAGACAGGGAAGAAATTGTAGTGTTTGCTTTGGGCAGTGTTGGAAACTAGAGATCCTTGAAGAACTCAACAACACAGAGCTTCCAAACATTCTACATAAACACATTTTAAATCTTTGTCAGGAAAAAAAAAAACCCAGCTGATCAAGCAAAGTGGTAAAGCTGTTCTGAGGGAGAAAAGCTAAGAAAGATCTTTGCTTGAAGTATGATCTCTGAAAGCAAATGCTTGTGCTGCTAAATACTGGTGTTTGGTGACCTACAAGCAGTGCACCCCAACCTGAAGTTCCTTATACTGTTTGATCCTTTCAGTATCTCTATGAGTAGGTGACAGTCTAAATACCCACTCAGATGTGAAAAACCTGGGGCATGCAGATATGGTTCTTTTGTACATTCCAGTGAAAGTTTAGGTCTGCCCATTGGCAGGAAAAAGTTTGTTTACTAAAATTAATCTTCTCAATGATTCTTTCTGCTTAGAAAATATTGTAGCTTTCCTACGGTCTGGAAAGTATTCCCTCTTGTAGCTGGAGAGTTTTTCTCTCTGGGTCCCGCCAAGCCCTGGCAGTTCCTTAGCCCACTTATAAAATAAACATACAGACGCTTATATTATTTAAACTGCTTGGCCATTAGTTCAGGCCTACCATTGTCTAGCTCTTACTCTTATATTCAGCCCATTTCTATTAATCTATACTTTGCCACGTGACTCATGGCTTATCGGTACCTTACATCTTTTTTGTCCTGGCAGCGGCTGGCAGTGTCCCCCTCCGCCTTCCTATTCTCTCAGTTCTTCTCTCTGTTAGTCCCGCCTATACTTCCTGCTTGGCTACTGGCCAATCAGTGTTTTATATATTTACCAATCAATCATCCATAGCACCCTCTAAAATAGAATAGGCTAGGGCTGGACTGCCAGGAGAACTTGAGCTGACCAGAGAGATTATTAGTGACTTTCCCTGGATCTTATTTGACCTAACTAAAGTGGTGCAAGTTCACAGAAGTACTAGTCACTCTATGCAAAAAGCCCCACGATGTTGCCTGACAGATGGGAATAAACAGAGAGACATGTGAATGGGAGATGAGATCAGAGGTCAGCACGGCTAGCAGGCTTGCAGCAGAGGTTAGGAGCCATGTTGAGGAAAGTCTTGTTGATGTGGGTACAAGAAAGGGTGTTCATATTCAGGTTCTTAGTGAAGCTCCAGATGTGTTAGAATTTACATCACCCTTGGTTTAGCATGCTTGCAGCAGAGGTTAGGAGCCATGTTGAGGAAAGTCTTGTTGATGTGGGTACAAGAAAGGGTGTTCATATTCAGGTTCTTAGTGAAGTTCCAGATGGTTAGAATTTCTTGAATAAAATATGTCTAGAGACACAATGGCTTTCTGCTGACATTAGTTTGTGTGACGCAGTGTCCTGATGGTAGATGTACACACTGCTAATGAAGAGAAACCAGAAGAGGGGACATGTGTGATTATAAGTTGGATCTTGAGTCAAGGGGCTACTCTTGGCCTGAAAAAAAAAATCAAACTACCTCTGCTTCTGCCTCCAAATGAGTCCATCATCACTTGGAGTCCAAAGACCCAAGGATAGTTGGCTATTGAGAGAATTTCCTGGAATGTTTCAGAGAGGAATGGAAAATACCCTTAGTCAATTCCAGTTTGAGAAATGAGTTTGTAAACACAGATAATAGCTCACCAAAATTCCATGGCTTCAAGAGTCAACCTGGCTACACATCTTAGTTACAAAATATTTTTCTTCCAACCATCTCTTACCCTTACTCCTGAAAATTAACAGGAAGGGATCTGCCTCTCTATCTTGGCCAAGTTCTTTGGACTGGTTTCCTGTCTTAGTCTGGTAAGCTCATATTCCTGGCCCTGCTGTCTTTTCTGATATCTCCTTGCCTTGTTTGTAGAAGGTTCTTCCAATACATAGTTCTGGCTAATTCTTTCTGAAGTTAGGGCTCCTTTTATCTCTCTGATATGAGCTATCACTTGCATAGGCAAGCCTGTCAGGCACTGGATTTCATTATAGGTTGATGGTAGACTTGCCAAGATTGCTTTCTCTACCCTGGTTGAAAACTACCTAGTTCTGATTAAGTTCTTACTCAATGTCCTGAAATTTGTTAGATGAAAATTTGTTTTATCAGCATGCTCTGTTCATATTTCTCTCATTCTCTCAGTTCACAATTTTTCTCTTAAAACTTTTTATTACACTTGTTATTGTCTATGCACATCTTGAGTGTGTGTGCCATGTGCTGCTATGGAGAACAGAGGAGATCCAGATGGACTCAGTTCTCTTCCCTCCACTATTAAATGGGCACAGCTCAATGACCAGGCTCAGCAGCAGGCACCTCCACCCACTAAGCTCTCTCTCTCTCTCTCTCTCTCTCTCTCTCTCTCTCTCTCTCTCTCTCTCTCTCTCTCGTCTCTTTCCCTAGACATAAGCACAGATGAAGGTAAACTACAAACTCTCCTGTGGGACATGTAAAACCTATGCAAATTTAATTCTAGCTTAAACCTCTTAGACTTATCTCCCTTATTTCTTTCCATGCTAAAAGACAAAAATCATTGTCTTAAATGCTCAAATCTTGCTAAATAGAGATTCTTTTTCTCATTTTTACTCCATGTTTTGTGCCTCTTGTCACACAGATTATTTCAGACTTAATTCATATCACTTTCTTTCTATGTTTTTTAAGATTTGGTTTGGTTTGCTTTTGAGCCAGAGTCACATGCAGCCTCAAGCTGGCTTGTAATCATCTGTGTAGCTGAGTCTAGATTTGGATTTCTTGCTCTACAGTTATTGATATTTAAATTATTGATATTATTGATGTTTAAATTCACATGTTTTAACACCATGACCACAGCAACTCCCATAAGGAAAACATTTATTTCCTAGTACCAAGAAGATGAATTTACTCCTCTTCTTTTGTTTTTCTATGCCTTTGCCTCTATTTCTAATTTGCTACTCGCTATCTCTGTATTCACAAAGCTTGCCTTTGCAGTTACTTTTGATTTTAAAGTCTGAACAAGTACATGTTCCAGATCACATTCTACCCTGATTTTGCTTAGAGATCCCTTGCCTTCACTCATATTAGTTCCTGCTTCATTCCCCCTATTACAGCCCCACAAATGATCCAACGTGTCCATCAGCATGTGCCAGAGAGAAGCTGATTCAATTTTGCATGTGGGCTATGCCTCCAATTTGCAGAAAAATGAGATACTCAGATTGAGGCCTGGAGGAAAAAAATTAAAAGTAACGAAATATTTATACTTGAAAATAGGTAAAATCTAATCTGTTCTTAGGTATTCTATATCCTAAGCACAGTAAAAGTTATGATGGTTCTTAATTGCCATACTAGCAAATGTAGAAAATATTCACAAATGCTGGGGAGGCCTTGAATGGTTTACACACAATTCACTTACATCATCTTATCTGGGCAACCAACTGTTAAGTGAAAAATGAAGTTTTATAAAGTAGTTTTAGAGACACTCTCGTCCTTACTATACCATGACCCCTACATTCTAAGTCTCTTCTGTTGGTGAACTCTTGTCTTCAAAGCAAAATCTATATGCCATTATCTTCATTAGGGTCTTTATTGCTGTGAAGAGACACCATGACCATGGCAACTCTTATAAGGAAGACATTTAATTGAAGTGGCTCACTTACAGTTTCAGCGGTTCAGTCCATTATCACCATGACAGGGAGCAGGTAGAAAGTGATGGAGTAGTAGCTGAGAGTCCTTCATCTTACAGGCAACAGGAAGTTGACTGACACATTGGGTGGTATCCTGAGCAAAAGAAACCTCAAAGCCCACCCCCACAGTGACACACTTCCTCCAACGAGACCATACTCCCTCCAACAAGACCATACCCACCCCAACAAAACCACACCTCCTAATAGTACTACTCCCTGTGAGATTATGGGGGCCAATTACATTCAACCACGACAGCCATGAATTGTGGTTTTCGTCCAACTTTTACATTTCAATTTTTGTTTGTTTGGTTTATTTGTGACAAGGTTTCATGTAATATTGGTTGACTTCAGACTCACTCTCTAGAGAAAACTGTCCTTGAACTCCTGATCTTCCTGCCTCCACATTCCACATGCTGAGATTATAAGAATGTGCCACAATACAATGCCCAAATTATTCTGTAACTGGTTTCTTCATTGTGTAAATATGCCTTGTAGTGAAGAAAGATTAAGATAATTTAGGAGAAATTATATAGTTTTCAGGGAGAGGCTTAGCCACAGTAATCCAAAAACACTGAACAGAATATTTGGCACTTTAAAACACAGAGAAAGACAGATCCTTTTCTTTTTATAAAGCATTTAAAAATACATTTAAAACCATTCCTTCAAAAGAAATTATACTTTATAAGCCATTGACTTATTGAATAAGCATATTAGATTTAGGCTACTGTAGGAGTCAGGCTAGAGTCTTCTAATGGGTCTTCTCATGTTGATACCTATCAGGACGTTCAGTCATGGATGGTTAAAGAATGTGACTCTAACTATGTATGCCATCCTGCATCTGTGACTTTGGTGTTCCTTTTGGGTACACAGGAAGAAATGGTCAGCTTAACTCTTGCGATTGTACATGTCAAGGAGATGCATCACTGAACATCAGACAAAGCTAATTTCCAGGCTTAGTGAAGGATGACTCACAGAAACTGATCTTGGCTTTTTCTGATGGAAATGTTGGTACATGCTGAATAGGTAGACAAAGAAGCTAGCATCTCCAGAGCTGCTGAGCAGGAAGACCTTCCAGGAAGATTTTAACATGTGCTCCTGCCTCCCAGTCCTGACAGTAACAATGACCATTTCCTCACGTGATAGATTTCTCTCTCAGGAGGAGCAGTTTTCTAGAGCCATAGACTGTCAGCAATATAAACCTCCAGATATAAGAGATTCAGAAATTCCATTTAGGGAAATGGCCAAATTGGTGCATAACAAAACGTTAAGTGTCCACATCACCTGAATTCATGTTAAAAGCTTCTGAGGTTCCTTTAAAGGTTTGTTGTTTCTCCTCTTCCCTGAACCACCCTTCTCTTGGGTGTTGATTTAGATTCCTGTCTCAGGCAGCTGAAATAATACTGTCAGCATTTTTTATGTAAGGAGAATCACATATTTAAAAAAACTACCTGTGTGTCAGAGCATTTTTCTCTTCCTCATATGTAGATGATAACTTGACTAAATCCAAAATTCTTTAGTAGCTTTTCTCTTCCCTTTTCAAAATGATGTAGCTAGTTTTATGTAGTTCTGGAATTCATCACTGAACCAAACTCTGTCCCAAGAGAGTTTCTCCTATTTTGGATACATGTTAATTGTGTTTCTGTTTTATTTCTTTCCTCCTTTTCTCTTCATGACTAGATATTTGCAAAATTATTTTTATGCTTTGAGTTCTGAATTTCAAAGAGTAAACTGCCCAACTTCATGCCTGTCTTGACCTTTCTCTGCTTCTGGAATGTCAAGTAGAAACATTTCTACTTGAGCATTGTTCATTTCTTTTGGAGATCACTTCAATTTTCATTACCCTTTGGCCAAATGTAGTCTGTCTCGTCGTTTTCTTTGAGTTCTGAAGAAATATGTTTACATTTAAAATTTGACAGTTTGGCAATCTACAGTAGCTTGCGTACTTAAGTTACTATGTTTAAAAAACTTTAGTAGAAACTTTATTTTTTTTTTAAAAAAATTGCCTTATTTTAGAATATGTGATAATTATCCTTCTGTGTCTGAATTTTTTCACTTAATATTATGTCATTGGATTCTATCATTTTTGCTGCAAATGACAGCATTTCATTCTTCTGTAAACATGTGTCATATTTAATAATTTATCTTTAAGAATTTTCAATTGCTTAGTGTGTGTGTGTGTGTGTGTGTGTGTGTGTGTGTGTGTGTGTGTGTGTGTATGTCTGTGTGTGTCTTTGTGCATGCACACACACTTGCAGAAGTAGGAGAACAACTTGGGGGAATTAGTTCTTCCACTATGCGGGTGCTGGAGATCAAACTCAGCTCATCAGCCTTGGCCGTCAGCACCTTTACCCACTGCGCCATGCCACTGACTTGATATATAATATTTTCTTTATCCATTTAGCTGCTCATGGGCACCTAGGCTGCTTCCATATTTTGGCTGTTGTGGAAAGTTCCACAATAAACTTGAGTATGTAGTTATTGGTTTTGCCTGCTGATACCATTTCCTGAGGAATGGGATAGTTGGATCAGATGGTAGTTCCACTTCTAGGTTTTAAGGAATCTCTATTGGATTTTCACAGTGGCTACTACATTAACTTATATCTCCCATGATGTACAAGGATTCTTCTCCATGTTCTTACCAACATTTATAGTTGTTTATTTTGTTTTGCTTTTTAATAATAGCAATTCTAACTGGAGTGAGATGGAATCTCATTGTAATTTTACATTGCTTCCCCCTGGTAGCTAATGATATTGAGAACTTTTTCCATATTCTTTTGGTAATTGTGTATTTAGATAACTTCCCTATTTTAATTGATTGTTTTATTATTCATTTTTAAACTTCTTTCTATGTTTTGGTTGTTAACTCTTTGTCATATGCATAGCTGACAAACATTTCCCCTTGTCCTGCACCTTCTCTCTGCACTGTGATTTTTTTTTTTTTTTTTTGCTATGCAGAAGCATTTTAATTTGATGTAGTCCATTTGTGGGTTTTGCTTTTTTTTTTTTTCTTGTACTTTTGGAATCATGTCCAGAAAATTAATGCCTGGACCAATATCTTAAAAGTCTTTGCTACATTTTCTTTTAATATTTTCACAGCTTCAGGCCTTTGATCCATTTTGAGCTGTGTTTTATATAAGGTGAGAAATCGGGGTCAAATTTCAGTTTTTGTATATGGATATCCAGTTATTCAACATTTGTTAAAGAGATTAGCCCCTTTTCATCATGTGTTTTTTGCATTTGGGTAAGAAAACTTATCATTTGCATGGTCTTATTTATGAGTCCTCTATGTTCCACTGATGCATGTGTCTGTTTTTTTATGTCAGTATAATACTGTTTTGGCGACTATGGTTCTGTAGTATATGTTGAAACCAGGAATTCTGATGCTTTCAGTTTGGTTCCTTTTACTTAAGACTACCATGAATTTCAGGTTACTAAATGTTTTTTTGAGGGGAGGTGTTTTTTTCTTCCATATGAATTTTACGAGGTTTTTTCCCCCCTAAAGAATATTACTTGTAGTTCAACAGGGATCACATTGAATCTATAGATTTCTTTGGGTAATACAGGTATTTACTAATATTAATTCTTCTGATTTGTGAAAATGGAAGTCATTTCCACTTAGTTATATTTTTGTCAGTGTCTTTCTTGTACTTTGTAATTTCTGTTATAGCAGGCTTTTAATTCCTGACTTAATTTCTAGGTATTTTATATTTGTTTTTTTTGTGACCATTGCAAATGGAATACCTGTCACAATTTCTTTCTTGGCAAATTTATTATTGATATGCACAAAATCTACTGGTTTTGTATGTTGATTTTGCATTCTTCTACTTTACTGAATATATCAGTCTTAGAGTCTTTGGTGGAAACTGGGTTTTATCACATGTAGAATCAGATCATCTTTAGACAGGGTTATTGCCTCCCCTTGTCCTATTTATATGCGTTTTATTTTTTCTCTTAGCTAATTGCTGTGGCTGGAATTACCATTAAAACACTGAATAGGGGCATTGAGAATAGATGCCATTGTCTTAGTCCTGATCTTAGATGAAATGTTTTCAGTGTTTCCCTATTCAGCACTGTTGGTTTCAGTGAGTTGTGTGCAGCCTTTGCTACTTTAAGATTTCTTCTTCCTATACTTCATTTTTCAAGGCTTTTCTCATGAAGAGAAGTTGAATTTTGTCAAATTATTTTTGTAAATGTTGAGATAATATGATTTTAATTATCCATCTTATTTGTATGACATATTATTTTTCTCGATTTGCATAAATTCAACCATCATAGCATCCCTTGAGTGAAACCAACTTGATTATGGCATATAATAATAAATATATATTATGTATCAATGACTTTATGTACTTGTGTGCATGTGTGGTTGTAAGTGTTAAACTCAGGCTCTATAACAGAGCTATATTTGACATGCTGCTGTACTGTAGAATAGTCCTCTTTTGCACTGTAAAGATTTGTCACTCTAATTGGTTTAATAAAACACTGATTGGCTGGTAGATGGTCAGGGAGTTAGGCAGGAAAGCCAAACTGAGAATGATGGGAAGAAGGAGGGAGGAGTCAGAGTCACAAGCTAGATGCAGAGGAAGCAAGATGAGAATGTTGTACTGAGAAAAGATACCAAGCCACAGGGCTAAACAAAAGTAAGAATTATGGGTTAATTTAAGGGTAATGCTAGTTAGTAATAAGTCTGAGCTACTGGCTAAGTATTTATAATTAATACAAGCCTTTGAGTGGTTATTCAGGAATTGGTGGGAGGGAGAGAACCATCTGTTTACGCTGTTGAACTTTTTCTGGTACTGTTTTTTAATATAAGATAGATTGCTTTGTCAAGTTTTTTAAATTGAAAATAAAATTATTTTTATACAGCATTCTGATCATGATTTCCCCTCTCTCATCTCCTCCTAGATCCTCCTTACCTCCCCACCTTTAAAACTTTGTACCTTCTTTCTCTCTCTCTCTCTTTTTTTTTTTTTTTGGTTTTTCGAGACAGGGTTTCTCTGTGTAGCTTTGCGCCTTTCCTGGATCTCGCTCTGTAGACCAGGCTGGCCTCGAACTCACAGAGATCCGCCTGCCTCTGCCTCCCGAGTGCTGGGATTAAAGGCGTGCGCCGCCACCACCGCCCGGCTCTTCTTTCTCTCTCTTAAGAAAATAAATAGGCAAATGACAAACAATAATAAAACAAAACAAACAGACAAACAAAAAGAAACCAAGAAAGAGCACAAGAAATACAGATACACAGACACACACACACACACACACACACACACACACACACACACACACGACCTATAACAACACACAATTAGAAACATTAATATATAAGCTAAGATCAGTAAGGTTAGAACAAATGCCTTAACAAAGCAATATGAGAAAAAATATTTCCCAATATCTTTGAGTTTGTATTATGTTGATCATCTACTACTGGGAATGGGGCCTGCCTTTAAGTGTAGTTTGTATACCCAGTGAGACTCACTTGGAGAAATGAATTCTTTCTTTCTTGGTGGCTGTTAATTGGAGACAGCTTCTTATCTGGGAATGAGAGCTTGTGTCAACTTCCCCATTGCAGTGCTGGGAATCTGTCTGATTAGGCCTTGTGTAGGCCTTGTGCATACTGCCACAGTCTCTGTGAGTTCATATATGGGTCAGTCCTGTTGTGTCTGGAAGACACTGCTTCCTTGTTACCATTCATCCCCTCTGGTTCTTGGAATCTTTCTGCTTCCTCTTCCACATACTTGACTGAGTCATGATTTGATGAAGTCATTCCATTTAGGACCGAATGTTCCAAGGGCTTTCAGTCTCTACAAATTGTTCAGTTGTGGCTCTCTGTATTAGTTTCCATCTACTGCACGAGAAAGCTTCTCTGATGATGACTGAGAGAGACACTGATTTGGGGTATAGCAGAATGTTGTTAAGAATTGTTTATTGCTATATTCTGTTAGCAGAACACTAGTATTAGGTTTCTCCCGGGATCCATGACCTATCTAGACTCAGGTTCCTGACCACCCAAGCAGTGTTGGGGATGGGTTCCATCTCATGGAGGGGACCTTAAGTTTAATCAGATATTGGTTGGTTACTCTCACATTTTTGCCACTGCTGCACCAGTATATAATGCAGGCAGGTCACTTTGTAGATTGCTGGGTTGGTCGTTGGGTTGGTGTTTCCCTTTTTCCTTTGGTAGTGTGTAGAGTAAGTTTGAGTGCAGTGAACACTAGTCAATAGGGCTGTAGGGTCTAGGTAAGCACCAGTTTGACTTCTCTATGTGTAATGAGTTATATATGTCATCGTCATCAGTAAGGTCTTACTATGACTTTGTGGAGAGCAATTGGTTCTTTGGAAATTGTTTGATTTGTTTGGGGGTTTTCCATAGGTCTCCTTTAGCCCACAACTCAATTAGATGTAGCCTATTCCTGGCACTGAAAATTTCACTTGGTAGAGAGATGTCTAGTTGGGGCTTTGTCTCCCCCATTATTTGGTGACTCCATTATATTCTAATGTGTTTACATATGACCCTTTAATGGCTCTTAGTGTTAGCTGTACCTCCCTGCCTTCCCTCTCTTACCCCTATCTTTCTTCCCGCTCTGTTTAATGTCATTCCAGTCGCTCCCACTTCCTTATCTCTATCTGTGTTATTTCCTATTCCCTGGGAGATCCTCCCTTGGCCCTAGTTTATTACTCTATATCTAACTCACGCAGTTGTACTGATAGTAGTCTTCCTATTAACAGCACAAGTGCTCACATCCACATATAAGCAAATACATAGCTATTTGGTTTTTGTTTTTGTTTTTTAGAAAAAGGTTCTGAGTTACCTCCCTCGGGATGTTTTTGGTTTTGTTTTTCTTCCTATGTCTATCCATTTACTTGAAAACCTCATGATTTCAGTTTTTAACAGATGAATAATATTTCATTGTGTAAATGCACTACATTCTCCTGATCCATTCATCTGGTGGTGGGCATCTAGGTTGTTTTGAATTTCTGGTTGTTATGAATAGAGCAGCGATGAACATGCTTGGGCTACTATGTCTGTATTAGAGTGTAGAGTCCTTTGGGTATATTACCAAGAGTGGAATAGCTGGATCTTGAGGTGAATCTATTCCCAGGTTCCTAAGGAAGTGCTGCACTGATTTCCACAGTGGCTGTACAGGTTTACAATCCTATCAGCAATGGATGAGTATTCCCCTTACTCTACATTTTTGCCAGCATGAGATGCCATTTGTTTCTATTGATCTTGGCTATTCTGACAGGTATAAGATGAAATCTCAAAGTAGTTTTGTTTTGCATTTCCCTGATGACTAAGGTTGCTGACCATTTCCTTAAATACTTCTTAGCCATTTGTGTTTCATTTTTTGAGAACTTTCTGTTTAGTTCTCTACCCTATTTTTAAATTTTTATTTGTTCTCTTGAGTGTCCAGTTTTTTTAGTTCTTTATTTATTTTAGTTATTTACCCTCTATTAGATGGGTAATTGGTAAAGACCTTTTCCCATTTTGTAGGTTGCCACTTTCCAATTGATGTTGTTTTTTGTTGTGCAGAAGCCTTTCAATTTCATGAGGTCCCATTTATTAAATGTGGTTCTTAGTGCCTGTAGTAATGATGTTCTGTTCAGAAGGTCTTTTCCTGTGCCAATGAGTTCAAGACTGTTCTTTGCCAAGAGAACCAGCTCCCAGCAGGTCAGAGAAACTGGAGAGGAGATATGGAGGTATTGACCTACTACTACTACTACTACTACTACTACTACTACTACTACTACTACTACTACTCACACACACACACACTATGTATCTGAGGGGTAAAGTTTAATTCTTCATTTTATTTTTCTCTTTCTCTTTCTTGTTCTGTTTTTTCTCTGTTCTGTTCTTCTATCCTGCTGTTTTCCTTCTTCTCTTTCTTCCCCATTGTTCACCTTCTATCTCTTTACTTTTCTCTTACCCCTTTTATATCTCCTAAGACAAAAATTTCAATGAAAAAAAGATTACCTCACAACCACAAGTTACATATTTTCTCAAAACAAATTGAAGTCTTTACCGAGGAAGAAATAACATTATGATCACAAGTCACATATTTTTCTTAGAAGCCCACAAGTAGTTAAACATTTTTCTTTGTATTCATTTTCCCACCATAACATATCCACCTCAAAGTAACGATTCTTTTATAATTGACTAACAAAGTTTTAAGCAGGACAAGTATATTTTACCCAGTTCCCTTTGTACTGTAGGCAGCTGTCTCCAGTTTCAATGTAGCAGATTCCCATCTGCATTGAATCTGTAGATTGCTTTTGGTAAGATTGACATTTTTATTGTGTTGGTTACTATCATATTATCTGCAAATAGTGGAAGTTTGACTTCTTCCTTTCCAATTTGTAGCCCCTTAATCTCCTTTTGTTGTCTTATTGCTCTAGCTAGAGCTTTGAGTACTATGTTGAATAGATATGGAAAGAGTGGACAGCCTTGTTGTGTTCCTGATTTTAATGGAATCCCTTTGAGTTTCTCTCCATTTAATTTGGTTTGGCTGTCGGCTTGCTGTAAATTGCCTTTATTATGTTTTGGTATGTTCCTTGTATTCCTGATCACTCCAAGAACTTCATCATGAAGGGTTGTTGAATTTTGTCAAAGGCTTTTTCAGTATCTAATGTGATGATTGTATGTGTTTTTTTTTTCAGTTTGTTTATATGATGGATTATGTTGACAGATTTTTGTATGTTGAACCATCCCTGCATCTCTGGGATGAAGCCTACTTGATCATGGTGGATGATTTTTTTATGTGTTCTTGGATTCAGTTTGCCAGTATTTTATTGAGTATTTTTGCATCAATGTTCATGAGGGAAATCGATCTGTAATTCTTTTTCTTTGTTGCATCTTTGTATGGTTTGGGTATCAGAGTAACTTTAGCCTCATAAAAGGAGTTTGGCAATGTTCCTTCTGTTTCTATTGTATGGAACAATTTTAGGAATATTAGCATTAGCTCTTCTTTGAAATTCTAGTAGAATTCTGCACTGAAACCATCTGGCCTTGGGTTTTTTTTAATTGGGTGACTTTTAATGACTGTTTCTATTTCTATAGGAGTTATAGGTCTATTTAAATAGTTTATCTGGTCTTGATTTAACTTAGGTATGTGGTACCTATCCAGAAAATTGTCCATTTCTTTAGATTTTCCAATTTTGTGGAGTACAGGTTTTTGAAGTATGGCCTGATGATTCTTTGAATTTGTTGTCTGTTGTTATGTCTCCCCTTTCATTTCTGAGTTTGTTAATTTGGATGTTCTCTCTCTGCCTTTAGGTTAGTTTGGATAGAGGTTTGTCTATCTTGTTGATTTTCTCAAAGAACCAACTCTTTGTTTCATTGATTCTTTGTGCTCTTCTCTTTATTTCTATTTTATTGATTTCAACCCTCAATTTGGTTATTTCCTGGCATCTATTCCTCCTGGGTGAGTTTGCTTCTTTTTGTTCTAGAGCTTTCAGGTGTGCTGTTAAGTTGCTAGTGTGAGATTTCTCCAACTTCTTTATGTGGGCCTTTAGAGCTATGAATTTTCCTCTTAGTACTACATTCATAGTGTCCCATAAGTTTGGGTATTTTGTACATTCATTTCCATTGAATTCTAGGAAGTCTTTAATTTCTTTCTTTATTTCTTCCTTGACCCAGTGGTAATTCAGTTGGGCATTATTTAGTTTCCATGAGTTTCTGTAATTTGTGTTGTTGAATTCTAACTTTAAGCCATGGTGGTCCAATAAAATACAGGAAGTTATTTCAATTTATTTTTTTGTATCTGTTGAGATTTGCTTTGTGACTCAGTATGTGGTCAATTTTAGAGAAGGTTACATGGGGTGCTAAGAAGTAGGTATATATTTTTGTGTTTGGATGGAATGTTCTGTAGATATCTATTAAGTCCATTTGAGTCATAAAGTCTGTTAGTTCTCTTATTTCTTCTGTTAAGTTTCTGTCTTGCAGATCTTTCCATTGGGACATTTGACAGTGTGGTGTTGAAGTCTTCCACTATTAGTGTGTGGGGTTTAATGTGCAATTTAAGCTTTACTGATCTTTCTTTTACATATGTGGGTGCCCTTGTATTTGGGGGCATAAATGTTCAGCATTGAGACTTCATCTTGATGTATTTTTCCTGTGATGAATATGTAATGTCCTTCTCAATCTCTTTTGATTAATTTTAGTTTGAAGTCTACTTTGTTAGATATTAGGATAACTACACCAGTTTGCTTCTTAAGTCCATTTGGTTAGAAAGACTTTGTCCAGTCCTTTACTCTGAGGTAATATCTCTCTTTGAAGTTGAGGTGTGTTTCATCTCAGTAGCAAAAGGATGGATACTGTTTTCACATCCACTCTGTTAGCCTGTGTCTTATTATAGTTGAGTTGAGTCCATTGATATTAAAGGATAATGACCAATGATTGTTAATTCCTGTTATTTTTTGATGGTAGTCTTGTGTGTTTCCCTTCTTTGGGATTTGTTGGTGTGGGAGTATCTATTGTCTGTGTTTTTATGGGTGCATCTCACTTCCTTAGGTTGGATTTTTCTTTTTAGTGCTTTCTGTAGGGCTGGACTTGTGGATAAGTATTGTTTAAATCTGGTTTTATCATGGGATATCTTGCTTACTCCATCTATGGTGATTAAGAGTTTTGCTGGGTATAATAGTCTGGGCTAGCATCCATGGTCTCTTAGTGTCTGCATAATGTCTGTCCAGGATCTTCTGTCTTTCAGAGTCTCCATTGAGAAGTCAGGTGTTATTTTGACGGGTCTGCTTTCATATGTTACTTGTCCTTTTTCTTTTTCTGCTCTTAATATATATATTTTTTGTTTAGTGGTTTGATTATTATTTGGCGAGGGTTTCCCCCCACTTGGGATCCAGTCTATTTGGTGTTCTGTAAACTTCTTGTATCTTGATAGGCATTTCCTTCTTTAGATTGGGAAAGTTTTCTTCTATGATTTTGTTAAAGATATTCTCTATGCCTTTGAGCTGGTATTCTTCTCCTTCTTCTATCCCTATCATTCTTAGGTTTGATCTTTTCATTGTGTCCCAGATTTCCTAGACATTTTGTGTTATGACTTTGTTGGCTTTAATGCTTTCTTTGACTAATGAGTCTATTTCCTCTATTGTATCTTCAATGCCAGAGATTTTTCTCTTCCATCTCTTGCATTATGTTGGCTATGTTTGTATCTGTTGTTCCTGTTCTTTTACTCAAATTTTCCATTTCCAGCATTCCCTCGATTTGTCTTCTTTATTGCCTCTAAATAGAGTTTAGATTTTAAATTCAGTTTTCAAGTCTTTAACTGTTTTCTTCACCTGTTTGTTTGCTTCTTATTGGTTTTCTTGACTTTCTTTAAGAGATTTATTGATTTCTTCCAATTTTTTGTTAGTGTTTTCCTCAATTTATTTAACAAAAATTTTCATTTTTTCTTTAAAGATCTCTATTATCTTCATAAAGTCATTTTTAAGGTCATTTTCTTCTGATTCTTCTATGTTGAGATATTCAGGTCTTGCTGTAGTAGAACCATTATGTTCTGGTGGTGCCATATTGCTCTTTATGTTGTTGAATGTATTCTTGCACTGGTGTCTACACATCTCTTCCTCCAATCGGTGAGAATGGTGTCTATTTCTCAGAGAGTCACTCTTGATCAATCAACATTAGACGTGTTTGTGCCTTAGGAAGCTGCTGGGGTCATGGGTAGATGAGTGGGTTTGGAGGACAGAGTGGGGCTTGTAGATTGCAGGGTCCAATGGGAGGTAGTGACCAGAAGACCTACCCTCAGGACTCTTGCTTGCTGGCCTGCAACTGGGGCTGCAATGGGTGGGGGTATGAGGGCATGGGGTTGTGCCCCTGGGCCTAAAGCTGGGGTGATAGGCTAGGAGAACAATGTCTCACCTCTTGGTCCCATGGGAGCTGGCAGAGTCTATGTTTCAGGGAGCAGCTACAGTCTTGGGGAATGGGTAGGTTTGGGGGGTGGAGTGGGGCTTGTGGGTTACAGGGCCAGATGGGGGGGTGGTGATAGTGAGGCCTGTCTGTAGGAGTCTTGCCTGTTGGCCTGTAACAGGGGCTGCAGTGGGTGGGGATTTATCCTCTGTTTATTTTTTATTTCAGTGACCTGTCTTTTGGTGAGAGTGGGGTATTGAAGTCACCCACTAGCAGCGTGTGAGGGTCAATATCTGAACTAAACTTTAGTAATGTTTCTTTTATGAACTTGGGTGCCCTTTTGTTTGGTGTATAGATGTTAAGAATTGCAATGTCCTCTTGGTGGAATTTCCCTTTCATAAGTATGTTCTGTCCTTCCCTTTCTCTTCTGACTAGTTTTGGTTTGAAGTCTATATTGTCAGATATTAAAATTGCAATACCTGCTTGCTTTTTTGTTCTACTTGCTTGGAATATCTCCTTTCATCCTTTTACCCTGAAATCATGTCTATCCTTGATGTTAAAGTCTGTTTCTTGGATGCAGCAGAAAGATGGATCCTGTTTTCTAATCCAATCTGCTACTTTGTTTCTTTTTATTGGGGAGGCCATTAATATTGGGAGTGATCTATGAGCAATGTTTATTGATTCCTGTTATTTTGTTGTTGTGTGCCCCCTGCCTTGATATGCTGGTCTGGGATTATTTATTCTTTGTGTTTTCTTTCTAGTGTCTTTCTTAGGGTAGGTTGGTAGATACTGCCTGTGCCTTAATTTGGTTTTATTGTGGAATATTTTTCTTTCTTGATTTAGTATAATTGATATTTTTTTTGCTGGGTAGAGTAGTCTGGGCTGATATCAGTGGTCTCTTAGAATTTGTAGAGCATCCAACCAAGCCCTTCTGGCTTTTAGATTCTCCATCAAGAACTCGAGTGTTATTATAACGGGTCTGCCTTTATATGTTACTTGGTCTTTTTCTCTTACAGCTTTTGATATTCTTTCTTTTACTTGTACATTTAGAGTTTTGATAATTTTGTGACATGGGGATTTTTTTTTACTTGGTCTTATCTATTTGGTGTCTTGTATGCTTCTTGTATCTTTATTGGTACCTCCTTCTTTCAGTTAGGGAAATTTTCTTCTATGATTTCATTGAAAATATTTTCTGTCCCTTTGGCCTGGGGATTTTTTCTCTTTCCTCTATTTCTATTATTAGTAAATTTGGTACTTTCATAGAGTCCCAGGATTACTGGTGTTTTGTGCTCAGAATTATGTTTTTTGGTAACATTTAACATTTTCATTGACTGAGAAATCCATTTCTTTTACTTTGCCACCAACAGCTGACATTCTCACATCTCATATCCTGTTGGTGAGGCTTATCTCCAAAGTTTTTGTTTGAATTTCCTAAATTTTTCATTTCCAATTTTATCTAAGTTTTCTTTTTTTCCAGTGATTCTATTTTTATTTCATTGTTTTCATTATTTCATTCCACTGTGTTTTTACAGACTTCATTAAGGAATTTATTTAAATCCCCTTTAAGGTTCTTGAACATATTCATAATTGCTATTTTGAAGTCCTTGCTTTGTGCTTCATTTATATTACATTTCTCAGAATCTACTATAGTAGGATTCTGGTTGTTATTCATACTGTTCTGACTGTTAATTATTGTGTTTTTAAAATTCTGTTTAGGCATCTGGGTTGGGGTGATTAAGACAATTTTAGGTGTTGATGTCAAGTCTTATTTTGCTGGGTGGGAGTTCCATTCCTTGGTTTCTGTTGCCCTCTCTGGAGTTTAGGAAAGTGTGATTGCTGTGGCCGGGTTAGGAATGCTTCTGCAGGTCAGTGGGTGGCAGAGAGGAATAGAGCTAGCCTAGAAGAAAAGGCTTAGAGAGGCTTCAGGAAGTCTTGTTTATATCTAGAGGCAGGGTCACAGGGAGTCAGAGGTGGAGTGGGAAGAGAGGATCTTGCAAAGAGGTTGCAATAAAGCAATGAATTGTCTGTAGAGAAAGGGATGACAGGACTGGAGAAATCCTGGGTCTGAACCAAGAATGGGAGGCTCCAGCGAATGGAGCTAAGGTAGGAGGCGGGGCACCTGTAGCAGGTTTTTGTTGTGCTGAGGGTGAGAATGCAGATCATAAAAGGAGGGCAGGAAGGAAAGCAGATTCACCTGCCTGAGTCTTTGCCACCTGTGGCCACTGGTGATCCCTTGCAAGAAGTGTTTGTAGGTACTGGGGACTGACACAAAGGGATGGGGAGAGGGAGGAAAACTCTGTCAGCTACAAGATTTGGTGGAGTTCCTAGAGAGTGGAGGGAGGGAGGAAGTGGGAGGGGTCCCAGAAGCAGTCTATTACAGAGTTGGGGGGATTCTGCACTCACTGTTATAGACTTCCCCTTTAGTATTTCTTCTGCCATACCCCACATACTTTTTTAGGCTGCATTTCCCTTTTTCATTTAATTAAAAAAAAAAGTTTATATTTCCCCTGTCCCTTCTCCAATGATTCACTTTTCATTCAAAAACACATTGTTCAATCTTTGTATATCGATACAATTTCTCTTGCTGTTAGCTTTCAGTTTTATACCAGAAAAGGCAGATGCATTTCATGGTTCTTGAATTTGTTGCTTTTTCATACCCTGATATGTGTCTTGTTCTACAGAAAAGTAAAAAATTCATAGAAAAGCAGAAATACAAATTGAAATGGTTCTATTTCAGATCAAGTGGAGAAACAAAAGCAGAAACCCAGAAGGACCACTAAAAGTTGCTTCAATGCCATGATGGGAGATTCACACTGAAAAAGAACTCAGAACCAAGATTTGTGCTCAATAAAAAAGCCAAGTACTTTATAGAATCTAACCATAGCTAATAACATAGAAACCCATGGTCATTAACTCTATAATAATATTTGATCCTGATGAAACAGACCCTCTAGTAAATGTAGACTACCGACCCAGTGCAGCATTAAAGAAAAATGGACAGAGCTGGCCTGATGGCTCAGGCCTGTAACCCTAGCTCTGCAGGAGGATATAAATTCAAGGGAAACTTTAGCAACTCAGCAAGACTCTCTCAAAATGAAACTAAAAAATAAAATGGTGAGTGTGGTGATAGGGTTCAATCTCCAATACTGTAAACAAATAAACAATGACAAGCAACAGTAGCGTTCTCACCAATAACCAATATTTACCCAGGCATTACTGGCATGAAGTCATTTGTATATTTTGTATATTCATCCATGTACTCTTGGATGTTTTCTACTTCAAGTCATGCACATATGCAGAAATCTGAGGCAAAAAAGTGTTTCGGTAATTACAATGATTGAAAGAGCATTCCAGTGACATTTACACAAGGCATTCTTGGGTGTTCTTTACGTTGGAACCTGGAACTGCAGAATTCTCAGCACATTTCCAAACAAACTCCCCCACTATGAGACATGACCAGACGAAGGTGGCTTCTGGAATCTTACAATGACTTCAGTCTTCTGTAATGATTGCTTTAAGAAATGTCAGTGCCACCAGGGGAATTCACCATGCCAGCTAAAACATCGTACTGGGCATCCAAGCTACTGAGCATCTTTAGGGCAGTTTTTCTTTGGAAGGTCTGCAGTTACAAATCCTTTATCTGCTCCTTGGCGTCTGAATTCACCCCTGAAACTGGAGTGGTCTCAGTGAATGGTGTTTCTCTCACTTTCATGTGTGGGAGCGCTGGCCTCAGGCTTCCTAAGCTGGGGTTGTATAACTCAATGTGGAGATTGCAAAATTTTGGCAACAGAAAAACATTTCTGCATTCTCCACCAAAATGAATTCAAAATCCATTGCATAATAAATCCAAGGTGCTTCTGGCAGTGCCTACCCAGGCTGTACTATAGTAGCTCATTTTCAGTCTTACTTCAGAACACACAACACACACACTGCCCTGTGCATGTGTCCTGCTGATCATGCCAGTGAATGCTAATTCCAGACTATTGTATGTTACGAATTTTACACTGTTTTTATTATGCATATAAAGTCTTTTGTTCTTATATAAATATCATAACTTAATTATTGAAAGCAAAGACTTAGTATTTTCATTTGGCCATCTCTCAGCATGCAAATAGCAGATTAATATCTATCTACATTATATATATATATATATATATATATATATATATATATGACAGTGTTATATTAAAATGCTTGATTCTAAAAATTGTTGTTTGAGTTACTGACTTGAGTTACACAAAAATCAATAAATAAAATTTGGCTTGGGATTAGAATAGAATTCCCAAAAACTTTGAAGGGACCCTAAACATACTTTTGTATTTTTTACTCTGTATTTATGTGAAGCAAATGTTCTCAACAGGACTGATGATAAAAAAATATTCACAAACTCTGAAAAATGTTGAAGAAGCTCCATATCCTGCAGTATCAAATGTTCAGCCAAGATTTAATTATCTGTGTGAAAACAAACAAGCACATTCATCTCACTAATATGCCAATTTGCTTTTGTTTCTAATAAATGATAAAATTGTGTGTATGCAAGGAATTGTTTTAAAATAAATTTCTTTATGAGTTCTTACCAGTAAATGTTTGGTGTGTATGCCTATTTTATACATCTGTGTACCTAGAGTTGCATAAAAATTTCTCAGGCAAAAGAGGTGCCAAGTGGAGAAGGTTTCAGAAGGTTTACAGTGGCTCCAGCATGGCTACATTTGAAGATGAGGCTGCTGAGGAAATACAGTAAATTATATCAGGTCATTACAGAAGGACCTTGTTGGGTGGGAATGATGTTCTGGTAGAAGACCATCAGACTCCGGGGAAGTCCATGTGAGCACATGACAAGAAGATTGCTATGGGAAAACCAGGAAGATAGCTTGTACCAGACACCGACAGCAGAACCCTAATCTTGGAATTCTAGTTGGCAGAACTATGAGAAGATGTCTATGGCCATACCACCCAGGATGTACCGGGTCTCACTGAACTGAGAAGATAAATTCTGTTTTTTTTTAAACACACCCATTCTTTGGCACTTTGCTATGATAACCCAAGCCAACTGATTCACACAAGAGGGCAGCAACGCCCCTTTTCTCTTTCCAGTCCCCAGAGAGGGTAAGGACCAAACTTCAGTCTTAGGACTGCCTTTCCCCGGCCCCATCACTGCTTCCAGATATAAAGAACTGAGGAAGTTTGCCCTTTATGGTAAGTACCAGTGAGTCCAGATGACCTGGTCATGTGGAATGAAATTCCCCTAACATGCACAGATCTTCTTCCTAGCATGTGTCATCATTGTAACAGTCACTAGCCTTTTGTCTAAGAGAAGCAGAGTTCTATTACACTGGATCTTCTTCCCTATTACGATAATTATTGAATAAAATTTTATCCTCACTACTGCAGTTTTTTTTTAACAGCACCAACTTTATGGAGTGACCTGCTTTGCATTCTCAATGGTAGAGCTAGTTGAGTTCAAAATTTTGCTTTCTTTTTCTGTGTTTGTATGTGTGAGTGTGTGTGAAAGAGAGATAGAGCTAGATAGACAGATAGATGATAGACAGACAGACAGATAGATAGGACATGCATGTGTGTGCTTTAGTACAGAGATTGGAGTTTGGCAGGTAGAGGATTAGGTAAGGAGAGAAGAATGACCAGAGTTATGGACACAAACCCTGACGGTGCTTACACTCAGTTGATCATTTGAACTGCTTAGTGGAATAGAAGAATATTTTCTTTAATTCATTCAATTTACATTGAAGAAACCTTCAAACCCCTAAACCAATGAAATCCCCTCGTATTTAAAACTCCTAGGATGAGAAACATGGAAATCATCTTCCAAAGGATTGTCTCACTAGTTATCCAAATTAGCAATGTGTCATAATCTGTGGTGTGTCATGTGACTCGTTTTTGTGTGATGTTCAATGAGTTGGTGATATCTCATTCATTATTATATTTCATTGCTATGATCTTCAATGGAAATATGACTGAAAGTCACTATAGAGAGACAAATATACAAAATTTTCTTGTTCTGTGAATTTAAGGGAAGATGAGATTGATGTAATGTAAAATACATTAAAGCAAATACTATTTATGAATGGAAGTGAAATGATGAACTAAGTGAACAAATTAATAGTGAACAAGCTTTAGAACCAGAGAAATCATACTGTGAAATATGAGAACGAAAAAGACCAGAATGCTTAACAGGTTTGCAAAGCATTGGTGCAATGTTATGATTAATTTTATGAGTCAAGTTGGTTTGGCCACAGTAACCAAATACATAGTCAAACGTCATTCTAGGTTGTCATTGAAGGCTTTCTTAAACGGGATTAACATATAGATTATTATCTGTCTGTGAGTGGGCTTCATCTGATTCCCTGGAAGTCTGAATAGGGTAGGCGCTCCTTTTATCTTCTTGCACTCATTATAATTATTTTGAAAAGCATTGGCACTGCACTAAGCAACAGTTTCTATCTCCTTATTGTTGTACAATATTCTGTTGCATGCCAATTTATTAACCTGTTCATCTGTTGCTGGAAATTTAGGTTGCTTTCAGCTTGGGAATATTATGAATAAAGCTGCTATGAACATTTGTACACAAGTAAAAATAAAATAAAACAACACAGGCTTTCTCCAGAAAAGAGAATTCTGCCAACCAATAGGCGCTGGCCTATTAAAATCTCAGTTTTCCCCTGAGTTTGCAGTCTGACAGCCCACCTTGAAGAATCTGCAATCCTCCCTGGTCACATGATCTCATACCTACATCTTAACATAGACCTCCCTCTATCTTTTCTCCCACTCCCCCTCCCTCTATATCTCCCGTTTCCACTCCCAAACCCACTTAAGGCTGTTTCTTTATTTCATTCTTTGTGTTTCTCTGGAAATCCCCCAATACCGGAAAATTCTATCAAACTGGCAAAGTTGTTTCATCCCACTAATAAAGTTCCTGTTCTCTGCCAAGGAAAAGCATAGCTTATTGGTACAAAGAAAACACTGAAGGCCTAGGAGTGCAGCTCAGTTGGCTGGTTGAGTGCCTGCCCAGCATGCCCAAAGCCCAGAGTCTAATCCCCAGCATTGCATAATCCAGTTGTAGTGGTTCATGACTATAATGCCAGCACGTAAGTGGTAGAGGAAGAAGGTTCAGCAATTCCAAGTCCTTTTTGGCTATGTTGTAGGTCTGAGGTCAACCTGGGATACATGAAACTGCCTTTAAAAGTTTTTTTTAAGACAAAGGAAACACTTGGTGGTGTCATTTAATTTTCTTAAACTGCAAGAGAACCTGATTTTTCAGGTTCTGATCAACTATAATGAAGATCAGCAAGTCTAAAAACTTTCTATCATAATTATAAGACTAAATTTACATACACTTCTCAGTCTTTCAGTCCAAGGAGAAATTAAGTATTGTTTGGTTTTGCAAGAAATTCATTTTTTCTGAGAGCTGGAAATCTTATAGATGCTTGGTTTCTAATTTTACCATTTCCCACTTGCATTTGGGCATTAGGCCATAATTATAATTAAACCTTGCTTCAATAATCCCAAGGGAGTGAGCGGGTGAGCCAAACAAGCTTAGGAATTGACACCACTTGCCATCATTATGATGAATACTTCCTGGGGAAAAGACAAGCACTAAAAATATCCCATGATGCTTTTCCTACAGTAAAGATGACTTCCATGCACAGCACTGTGGATCCTTAGACATGTCTTCAGTGATTCATTTATTTCTTCCTTTGTGCACTGAAGCATACTAGCTTCTGGCCAGAAATAAAGCAGCAACACATACCCTCAGCTTTCAATGAGGCTAGAGAGCAAGAAAGCAGGAGAGACATGTGGTGAGCTTGCACAAGAACATTATGTGTACTGTGATGGAAATCCATGTCTCACATAGTGAATATGTACATTACAAATCAGTTCCTCATTTTCATACAGAGAGATTAGCTGGCTTATTCAAGAATATATCTGATTGGAACTAGTAGTTCAAAAGGAATGGCTAGCCAGGTACAGGGGTATACAACTATAATCCCAGCACTCAGGAAGCTGAGGCAGGAGGATAGTAAGTTCAAGGCCAGTCTGGGCTAAATAGGGAGTCCCTGTTTCAAAAGAGCAAAAATGTAAAAATTTTTGGGAAAAAAAGGAATGGCTAGAAAATGTTCCAAGTATTTAAATTCATTACTGTACCTTTTCTGCAACAGAACTTTAGAAATTCTTTTCTGACTTGTGAGCTCCCTACTTGTCCACTTGAGGGGACCTGGAGCACAGACAGTCTATCCACTCTTCTGACATTGTCCATCTGCTATTTCATCAAAACATTTCTAAACCATTTTCAGCCTCCATGTCAACACAATTTTGGTTAGAGTTCTTAACCAATTTATGCATGTGAGTTATGAGTAAAGAATGGCATATAAATTATATAATTCTGGCACTTAATTGCTTTTGCCAGTAGCTACATACACCCCAAGGCCATCATGACTGCAGTTGATGGATCCCAACTGCCTGCCCACCCATTTCCCAGGAAAATCATTCTCAAAAGGATGACCTCTCATGCAGATTACCAACTCCTCCACCACAGAGCCTACAGAAAATAGGTAGGGTATGAAAACTCAACACCTCACCTCAAGGAGGAAAAGCCTTCATGGTGCAATGTATGTGCCACTGAACTCCTAGGCTTGTTGATCAGGCTCAAATTATTCTGTGCCTGAGATCATGTCCTATTTATTCTCCCCCCCCCCCGCCCTTTTTCTGAGTTTCTCTTCCTGTCAAAGATGCTTGCTTTGAAGAGCATCCCTCCCAACGAACCCTGTGTAGATGAATCCCTTTCTTAGGGCCCTTCAGTCCATTCACTGTGCTTATTGCTTATATCCAAAGAAATAAGAAGTAGATAGAACAAATTTCCCATTACATATGGGAGATAAGGACAGTGTACTGACAGGACTGAAGCTGGGAGTGCCTGAAAGCAAGGGTACAAGGCGCAAAGCTACACAGAGAAACCCTGTCTCGAAAAACCAAAAAAAAAAAAAAAAAAAAAAAACAAGTTGCACATTGGCAATGCAAATGAAAAGATTATTTTATAGTCTTTCACCTTAACACGAGGTTATAAACAGAGTGATAACGTACATAAATCAAGCCCAATGCCAGTTTCAGTTGGCCATACTATATAAAACTTTTGCAACTGCCTTAGCCCTCTTTAAGTAAACATTAAACAACACAGAGTTCTGAGGAGACATCAAGCAATAGCTACTATGATAATGAAAAGAACTAAAGTAAAATTTTTGGCTTGTTCCAATTTTATAAACAACCCTCCTGGCTCCAGCATATTATCAGACTGTTTTGGATGCTAGCAGGGGACTGTGAAGGATTAGGGCTTGGTTCCTCTGACCACTGCAGCTGTTCTTGACAGGGAAAAGATGATGCAAATAGGGCACATGGTTTGGGTGTACCAATTAAATTCTCTTTAAAAATATTGGTTAGCATCTAGAGTATACAAAGAACTCAAAAGTGAACATCAAGAAAATAAATAACTCAATAAACAATGGAGTAAAGAGCTAAACAGGGTGTTCTCAAAAGATGGCCAAGAAAGACTTTAAAAATGTTCAACATCCTTAAACAACAGGGAAACACAAATTAAAACTACTTTGAGATTTTATCTTATCCCTGTGAAAATGGCCAAGATAATAAAACAAATGACTGCAGATGCTGGCAAGGATACTGGGAAAGGGGAACACTTATTCATTCCTGGTGGGAATGAAAACTGGTACAGCCTCTATGGAAATCAGCTCAACCCTCATCAGAGAAGCTTCCTTAATTAAAACAGAGATCCACAACTAGACAATGTACACAGACTGACCAACTTTGGAATATTTAGCTCTAAATGGAATGTCTTGATCACATCCTCCCCTCAAGGTTCAGGGATCTGTGAGGAAGAGGTGGGAAGATTGTAAGAGCCAGAAGTGGTGGATGACTCCAAGAAAACAATGTTTTCCAGATAAAGCAAGATGAAATGTGAACTCCCAGAGACTGTGACAGCAAGCAAAAGACTTGTACAAGTTTAAGCCAGACAAAAATCCCAGCCAGGAGAAGGGGAAGTAAGCACAAAATCCCACCCCTAACCAAGGAACCTTTTGCAAATGATAGCTTCTTATAGAGGGAAATATCAGTTTTCTTCAATGGATTGGCACTAGGTACACCCAGGGTAGTCCGTATGCACAAGAGTAGTTGACCAACACAAAATTGGACTCCACTGTTTTGTTGTTGATGATGTGCTTTCATTTGTTCGTTTTGTTTTTGTTTTTAAGAGAGAAAAAGAACATCAGGTTTCATAGATTAGGAGGAAAAATAGCATGATCAAAATATATTGCATGAAAAAATTCTGAAATATATTTATTTTATTGGCATTTTCTTTAAAAAAATTTAATGCATTCTAAATCAAAACATATCATTTCCCCTCTTCCCTTTATGCCCCAAGTCCCCTTCCTCCAATTTGTTCCATGTACCCCCCCTCTCAAATTGATAGCTCCTTCTTCCCTAATTATTATTGTCATATGTATATGCACAAATATGTAAATACAACCTACTGAGTCCACTTTTGTTGTGTGTGTGTATATGCTTTCAGGGTTGACTACTTTGTATTGGACAAACAGTTAGCAGGCTTGTCCCTGAGAGAGGCTAACTCTTTGTCTCTCAGCAGCCATCAGTTACCTGTAGTTCCTTGTCCAGTGGTGTGACATCATGAGATTGTCCCGCTTCTGCATCATCATGTCTACTGATGTTGCCATTGTTCAGATCTTGTTTATGCAGGCATTTCTGTAAAGACTCTCACAGAAGACTTTCTGACATTCTGGCTCTTACAGTCTTTCAGCCCCCTCTTCTGTGATATTCCCTGAAGCATAGATGCAGAAGCTATGATGTAGATATATCCATTGGTGCTGGGGTCACCATGATCCATTGGTCTCTGCATTGCGTCCAGTTGTAGTTTTCTGTGGTGGTCTCCATTTGCCGTAAAGAGGAGCTTCCTTGTTGAGAGGTGGTAGTGACACTGTGGTATGATAGGATTTAGAATGCAGTTAGGAATTACGCTCCTTTAGCAAAGTGGCAGTAGTGGGAATGTGCTTCCCTTCCTTGGTAGCTTGCATAGGATTTTCTGGTACCATGAAAACTGGACAGCAGGAAGGAGGGTTTCAGACTAAACGCAGCTTGAATCATTTGGGTCCTGTGTCCTAAGTATGTGGTGTCTTCAACAACAGAGGCTCACTGTCACCCTCTGAAAGGCAACCATGGGCAGCATCCAGAGTTTATATTGTTTGGGAATTCACTTGCGTTTCTTATGTCTGATACCAGGTTTCTGGTTAATCCATGGTTCTTGTGGGGAGTGAACAGAAATGAGTGAAAAGAAATGATCTTACAGACCTATACTCTATTTCTGTTCATTCTCTCAGTAGTGATAGATTAAGAAATCAGAATGAGATTTGAAATCTTTATGTTTTTAAAGGAATTAAGAAAATATTGAATGTGTTAGTTATTAAATGATTGGATAAGGAAGAGTAATGTGAAGATTTCACTGCAACTATTTCTGTGCCTGAGAAATGAGAATGGGGGTCAGGAAGAATGAAATTACACAAGATTTATGAAAATTTCACATCATAATACCTTTCTGTTTTACCTGATACTGTTATACATGACCTACATTGAAAGTAAACATAGCTGCAAAAATGATATAAATGAATTAAGATATAATATCTATATCATTAAATATGACAGTGTGAATTTTTTTTTTTTTTTTTTTGGTTTTTCGAGACAGGGTTTCTCTGTGTAGCTTTGCGCCTTTCCTGGATCTCGCGCTGTAGACCAGGCTGGCCTCGAACTCACAGAGATCCGCCTGCCTCTGCCTCCCGAGTGCTGGGATTAAAGGCGTGCGCCACCACCGCCCGGCGACAGTGTGAATTCTTAAAGGTTATTTTAGAGTGGATTGGAAGTTCATACAGCAGAATCAAATCTGGGCACCTGCAAATGGGATTCCATTTTGAGGGGGCAAGTTGGTCTGTTTCTGTGTCTCCAGAATGCTATGAAATCTTCCTGGAGGTGGTGCCAAAGAGAAGCATTTGCCCAGTTGATTTACTACCTCGTGGGTAAAATTTGTATCTACTGACTCCCAAAATTCAACTATGAGGAAAGTGTGTATGCTAACAAAAATGGTAATAATAGAAAAAGCAAATGACTCTGAGAAAAGGACACTTAGAACTGGGTCACAATTTTAGAGAAAAGTATAATCACACTGTTTCCATATGAGTATTTCAGAGCAAGGGAACACTACTCTCAGCATTCTATCTCAGGACTAGAATGGAACTGGGAGGAATCAAGGCATAGATCCCTTTATTAAGCACAGAAGTTTCCAAGAGGCACCCCTAAGAATTCCTGTCAGCACAAGGCCCAGAGTGAGCAGCATGGTCACTACCAAATACCAGAGACACAATTGCATCTTTTTGTTGTGAATGTTAACAGGAAAGGGAGGTAGACATAGCTGTGGTTGCACCTCACCATCAGCATCTTCCACAGAGGAAGGAGTGTTGTTGTTTGTTTTGCTCTTTACTCTTCGTTGATAGATATCACCTGTCAAGATTCAGGAGGTCTCTCCTGATCAAACCTGATCCATATTAACCCTGAAGGAATCCACAGCCTCTCATCTCCTATGGGAATACAACTCCAAAGCATTTTTTAATTTCCATTTGAAAAACACATTTTGACTTATTTTTTGAAGTTAAGATAGCCCTAAAGTATTTAGGTTGGTTCAATTTTGCAGTCCTGTTTACAATCCCATGTCTGTCAGCAGCTGTTTTGCTTATAAACATTCAAAAAAATTCAAAATCAACACAATAACATACAGGATCTAGACTCCCTATGTATTTCCCATCTCTATGTGGCTTATTCATATATATATATATGAAGTAATATATATATATATATATATATATATATATATATATATTACTTTACTTCTGTCTTTAAAGACTTTACTTTTAAACTATTCATTTTTTTCTATGACTATACCCTTTTTCTTTTCTTAAGCCTACACATTGTTGAACACATTGTAACCTGTTTAGAGGTTTTTCTGTCTGAACCTCTTTTATTGTGTATCTTCAGCCTTTATTGACCATATGAGCAAATGGTGCTAACCTACATCTGGATCCTCTGCAGGTGGCTCTCAGCTGGTTCTGCCTGCTTCTGTGGTAGTGAAAGTCAGGCTGAAAACTCACAGGCCTGGTCAGAGGTTCATGACTGAAAACTACATTCAAACTTCCTAGTTGTGGAAGCCTGTACTTGTGCTGCCCAAGGGGATTTTACTTAGCTTGCTGTTTTTATTTAGCATGGCCTGCTGAATGGCCATGCCTCTTAAAGGAGCCATGTCCCTCTCTCTCTCTCTCTCTCTCTCTCTCTCTCTCTCTCTCTCTCTCTCTCTTTCTCAGACCCTACATGGAAACTCAGCCCACCTTGGAACACCAAAATGTTGTTTGTTTTGTTCTTTACTCTTTTGGGGGATCCACCACCTAGTTCCCAAGTAAATCACACATGGAGGCTTATTCTTTTTTTTTTTTTTTTTTTTTTTTTTTGAGACAGGGTTTCTCTGTGTAGCTTTGCGCCTTTCCTGGAACTCACTTGGTAGCCCAGGCTGGCCTCGAACTCACAGCGATCCGCCTGGCTCTGCCTCCCGAGTGCTGGGATTAAAGGCGTGCGCCACCACCGCCCGGCCAGGCTTATTCTTACTTATAAATGCCCAGCCTTAGCTTGGCTTGTTTCTTGCCAGCTTTTCTTAACTTAATCTGTCTACCTTTTGCCTCTGGGCTTTTACTTTTTTCTATTTCTGTATACCTTTCATTATGTCTTACTCTGCTGCTGGTTGTGTAGCTGGGTGGCTGGCCCCTTGTGTTCCCCCCTTCTTTCACTCTTTCTTCCTTCCATATTTCTCCTTCTATTTATCCTCTCTGTCTGCCAGTCTTGCCTATCCTTTCTCCTGCCTTGCTATTGGCCATTCAACTCTTTATTAGACCATCAGGTGTTTTAGACAGGCACAATAACACAGCTTCACAGAGTTAAACAAATGCAACATAAGCAAAAGTAACACACCTTAAAATAATATTCTACTACAAAGGAGAGGCTTAGAGATCAAATTTACATTCTTTCCAACAAGTAGAAGATGGGCAGGAAAAGGGAAGATTGGAACTAGAAAAATTAGTTAGTAGCCAGTTTTGAGAAAATAGGGAGCACAATAGTGGATACTAAGGAAGAAACAATTCATGAGAGATGTCATCTGTCACAAGGCATGATTACCAGATGTGAATAGAGGACACAGACGCTAAAGAATCTGATGAAAGAAATAAAGAAAAAGTTTGAGAATAGAGATGAACTAATTTTATTAGTATGTATTAATTTTACAAAAAAATGTGTTTTATTATGACACTTTCATATGAATATTCTGATGATGTTTACCATCCATTATGAATACTATTCTCTCTGTTCTCTGTGCTAGCCCCCAGCCTATTGGCAAACAGACACCTTAAAACTTCCAGGGAAGACCTGCCCAACTTGCCCCCAGGTTCTGGCCACTGGGCAGGTCCCCTTCTAGCCCCACCAGGAAGGATCCCCTTCTCCAAGACCCCCAGCAGACCCTGCAATCTCCACGCCCTGCCCCCACGCCCATCCACCCAAGCCCCCAGCCACTTCCTGAGACTTAGAGACCGGCCTCCAGCTCCCATCCTGCCGTGGACTTCCCTTCTGGGAGAGAGAGAGAGAGAGAGAGAGAGAGAGAGAGAGAGAGAGAGAGAGAGAGAGAGAGAGACAAGAGCTTCCATCCTGCCCCGGACTTTCCTTCTGGACAAGAGCGCCCATCCTGCCCTGAACTTCCTTCCCTTCTGGACAAGAGCTCCCATCCTGCCCCGGACTTCCCATTTGGACAAGAGAGCTCCCATCTGGACAAGAGAGAGAGACTTCCTGAATCTGTCAGCTCTGTCTGAACCAAGTGTGCTGATAAGACCAAGAATGAACCACAAGGAGATGGGCAGATGTCAAGGCAGAAATACATACAACAAAATGAAGAGCAATACAGCATCACCAGAACCTAGCCCTCCTCCAACATCTAGACCTGGACATCAAAAATTGGAAGAAGCAGAAGAAAACAGCCTTATGAATGACATCATGAAGAAGGTAGAGGCTTGTGTAGAGAAAAAGACAAAAAAATGGGAAGAACGCTGTAAACAACAAGAGGAAAGGGCAAACAAATTAGAAGAAAACAATAAAGTCCTGGAAAAAACAATAAAGTACTGAAAGAAAATCAAGAAAAAGCAATGAAACAAATGAAGGAAACAGTCCAAGACCTGAAAAGGGAAATAGAAAAAATGAAGACACAAACAGAGGGAATGCTGGAAATAGAAAAACTGAGTAAACGATCGGGAACTTCAGATGCAAGTATAACCAACAGAATGGAAGAGATGGAAGAGAGGATCTCTGGTGTTGAAGATACAGTAGAAGAAATAGATTCATCAGTCAAAGAAAACACTAAAGCCAACAAAGTCATGAACCAAAATGTCCAAGAAATTTGGGACACCATGAAAAGACCAAACCTACGAATAATAGGGGTAGAAGAAGGAGAAGAATACCAACTCAAGGGCACAGAAAATATATTCAACAAGATCATAGAAGAAAATTTTCCCAACTTAAAGAAGGAAATGCCTATGAAGATACAAGAAGCCTATAGAACACCAAACAGACTAGACCCCCCCAAAAAGTCCACTCACCACATAATAATTAAACAACTAAATGTACAGAATAAAGAAAGAATATTAAGAGCAGCAAAGGAAAAAGGCTAAGTGACTTATAAAGGCAAACCCATCGAAATAACACCCGATTTCTCAATGGAGACTTTGAAAGCCAGAAGGACCTGGACAGATGTAATGCAGACACTAAGAGACCATGGATGCCAGCCTAGACTAATAGACCCAGCAAAACTTTCAATCATCATAGATGGAGCGAACAAGACATTCCAAGACAAAGCCAGATTTAAACAATACTTATCCACAAACCCAGCCATACAGAAAGCACTAGAAGAAAAATTCCAACCTAAGGAAGTCAGATACACCCTCAAAAACACAGGCAATAGATAAAGCCACAGCAGTAAACCCCAACGAAGAGAAGTACACACACATTACCACCAAAAAATAACAGGAATGAACAATCACTGGTCATTAATATCCCTCAATATCAATGGACTTAATTCACCTATAAAAAGACATAGGCTTACAGAATGGATACGAAAGCAGGACCCATCTTTCTGCTGCATACAAGAAACACACCTCAAATTCAAAGATAAACACTATCTAAAAATAAAAGGCTGGGAAAAGACTTTCCAATCAAACGGTCTTAAGAAACAAGCGGGTGTAGTCATCCTGACATCCAGCAAAATAGACTTCAAACTAAAATCAATCAAAAGAGATCAAGAAGGGCATTACATACTCATCACAGGAAAGATCCACCAAGATGAAGTCTCAATTCTGAACATTTATGCCCCAAACACAAGGGCACCCACATATGTAAAAGAAACATTACTAAAGCTTAAATCACATATAAAACCCCACACATTAATAGTGGGAGACCTCAACACCCCACTTTCACCACTAGACAGATCTCCCAAATCGAAACTTAACAGAGAAATAAAGGACTTAACTGATGTCATGACTCAAATGGACTTAATCGATATCTATAGAACATTCCATCCTAACAAAAAAGAATATACCTTCTTCTCAGCACCCCATGGAACCTTCTCTAAAATTGACCACATACTTGGCCACAAAACAAATCTCAACAGATACAAAACAATTGGAATAACCTCCTGTGCTCTATCAGACCACCATGGTCTAAAGTTAGATTTCAACAACAACAAAAACTACAGAAAACCTACAATCTCATGGAAACTGAATAATACTCAACTGAATCATCAATGGGTTAAGGAAGAAATAAAGAAAGAAATTAAAGACTTCCTAGAGATCAATGAAAATGAAGACACCACATACCCAAACCTATGGGACACTATGAAAGCAGTGCTAAGAGGGAAATCCATAGCACTAAATGCCCACATAAATAAGTTGGAGAAATCTCACACTAGTGCCTTAACAGCACACCTGAAAGCTCTAGAACAAGAAGAAGCAAAGTCTCCCAGGAAGAATAGATGCCAGGAAATTATCAAAGTGAGAGCTGAAATCAATAAAATAGAAACAAAGAGAACAATACAAAAAATTAATGAAACTAAGAGTTGGTTCTTTGAGAAGATAGACAAGCCCTTATCCAAACTAACCAAAAGACAGAGAGAGAGCATCCAAATCAACAAAATCAGAAATGAAAAGGGGGACATAACAACAGACATTGAGGAAATCCAGAGAATCATCAGGTCATACTTCAAAAACCTCTACTCCTCAAAACTGGAAAACCTAAAAAAAATGGATAACTTTCTGGATAGGACCACATACCTAAGTTAAATCAAGACCAGATAAACTGTTTAAATAGTCCAATAACCCCTAAGGAAATAGAAACAGTCATTAAAAGTCTCCCAAGCAAAAAAAGCCCAGGACCAGATGGTTTCAGCGCAGAATTCTACCAGATCTTCAAAGAAGAGTTAATACCAATACTCTCTAAATTGTTCCACACAATAGAAATAGAAGAAACATTACCAAACTCCTTCTATGAGGCTACAATTACCCTGATTCCTAAACCAAACAAGGATACAACAAAGAAAGAGAACTACAGACCGATCTCCCTCATGAACATTGATGCAAAAATACTCAATAAAATACTGGCAAACAGACTCCAAGAACACATCAAAACAATTATCCACCATGATCAAGTAGGATTCATTCCAGGGATGCAAGGGTGGTTCAACATACAAAAGTCCATCAATGTAATACACCATATAAACAAACTCAAAGAAAAAAAACACATGATCATCTCACTAGATGCAGAAAAGGCATTTGACAAAATCTAACACCCCTTCATGATAAAGGTCTTGGAGCAATCAGGAATACAAGGAACATACCTAAACTTAATAAAGGCAATTTACAGCAAGCCAACAGTCAATATCAAATTAAATGGAAAGAAACTCAAAGCAATTCCATTAAAATCAGGAACGAGGCAAGGCTGTTTGCTCTCCCCATACTTATTCAATATAGTACTTGAAGTTCTAGCCAGAGCAATAAGACAACATAAGGAGATTAAGGGGATACAAATTGGAAAGGAAGAATTCAAGCTTTCCCTATTTGCAGATGACATGATAGTATACTTGAGAGACCCCAAAGATTCCACCAAGGAACTGATACAGCTTATAAACACCTTCAGCAACATAGCAGGATACAAGATCAACTCAAAAAAATCAGTAGCCCTCCTATATATAATGGACAAAGAAGCGGAGAAGGAAATCAGAGATACATCACCCTTTACAATAGCCACAAATGATATAAAATACCTTGGGGTAACACTAACCATGGATAGGCAGGACTAACATAGTAAAAATGGCAATCTTACCAAAAGCAATCTACAGATTCAATGCAATCCTCATCAAAATACCAACACAAGTCTTCACAGACCTGGAAAGAATAATACTCAACTTCATATGGAAAAACAAAAAACCCAGGATAGCCAAAAGAATCCTGTACAATAACACAACCTCTGGAGGCATCACGATCCCTGACTTCAAGCTCTACTATAGAACTACAGTAATAAAAACAGCTTGGTACTGGCATAAAAACCGACATGTGGACCAGTGGAATCGAATTGAAGACCCTGACATTAATCCACACACCTATGAACATATAATTTTTGACAAAGAAGCCAAAAGTGTACAATGGAAAAAAGAAAACATCTTCAACAAATGGTGCTGGCATAACTGGATATCAACATGTAGAAGGCTGCAAATAGTTCCATATCTATCACCGTGCACAAAACTTAAGTCCAAGTGGATCAAGGACCTCAACATAAATCCAGCTACTCTGAACCTGCTAGAAGAGAAAGCAGGAAGTAGTCTTGAATGCATTGGCATAGGAGAACACTTCCTAATTATAATACCAGTAGCACAGACACTGAGAGAAACAATCAATCAATGGGACCTCTTGAAACTGAGAAGCTTTTGTAGAGTAAAGGATACGGTCAACAAGGCAAAGCGACAGCCTACAGAATGGGAAAAGGTCTTCACCAACCCCACATCTGACAGAGGACTGATATCCAGAATATATAAGGAACTCAAGAAATTAGGCATCAAAATGCCCAACAGTCCAATTAAGAAATGGGCTATAGAACTAAATAGAGAATTCTCAACAGAGTAAATTCAAATGGCTGAAAGACATTTAAGGAATTGCTCAACATCCCTAATCATCAGGGAAATGCAAATCAAAACAACTCTGAGATACCATCTTATGCCTGTTAGAATGGCTAAGATCAAAAACACTGAAGACACCTTATGCTGGAGAGGATGTGGAGCTAGGGGAACTCTCCTCCACTGCTGGTGGGAATGCAAGCTTGTACAACCACTTTGGAAATCAATATGGTGCTTTCTTAGAAAATTGGGAATCAATCTCCCCCAAGATCCAGCTATACCACTCTTGGGCATATACCCAAGGAATGCCCAATCATACCACAAGAGCACTTGCTCAACTATGTTCATATCAGCATTGTTTGTAATAGCCAGAACCTGGAAACAACCTAGATGCCCTTCAACTGAAGAATGGATAAATAAAATGTGGTACATATACACAATGGAATACTACTCAGCAGAGAAAAACAATGACATCATGAGGTTTGCAGGCAAATGGACGGATCTAGAAAATATCATCCTGAGTGAGGTAACCCAGACTCAGAAAGACAAACATGGTATGTAATCACTCATAGGAGGATACTAGATGTGGAGCAAGGATGACTGGACTGCTACTCACATCCCCAGGGAGGCTACCTGGAAAATAGGACTCCAAGAAAGACACAGGGATTGCCCAATGACGGAGAAATGGAAGAGATCTACATGAACAGCCTGGACATGAGTGGGGGTAATGAAGGGCAAGGGTCGAGGGAAAGAGAGCTTGGAGGAACATGAGATCCCAGCTTAATCAACAACACAGAGGGAGAACAAGGAATAGGAGACCATGGTAAATGAAGACCACAGGAGAATAGGAAGAAGCAAAGTGCTAGAGAGGCCCACAGAAATCCACAAAGATACCCACACAACAGACTGCTGGCAATGGTCGAGAGACAGCCCGATCTGACCTACTCTGGTGATGGGATGGCCAAACACCCTAATTGTCGTGCTAGAAACCCCATCCAACTACTGAGGGATCTGGATGCAGAGATCCATGGCTAAGCCCTGGGTGGAGCTCTGGGAGTCCAATTAGCGAGAATGAGGAGGGTTTATATGAGCGAGAATTGTTGAGACCAAGGTTGGATAAAACATAGGGACAAATAGCCAAACGAATGGAAACACATGAACTATGAACCAATGGCTGAGGGGTCCCCAATGGGATCAGGCCCTCTGAATGGGTGAGACAGTTGATTGGCTTCATCTGTTTGGGAGGCACCCAAGCAGTGGGACCGGGTCCTGTGCTCATTGCATGAGTTGGCTGTTTGAAACCTGGGGCCTATGCAGGGTCGCTTGGCTTGGCCTGGGAGGAGGGGACTGGAACTACCTGGACTGTGTCTACCAGGTTGATCTCAGTCCTTGGGGGAGGCTTTGCCCTGGAGGAGGTGGGAATGGGGGATAGGCCGGGGGGAAGGTGAGGGGGGCGGGAGGGGGGAGAACAAGGGAATCCGTGGCTGATATGTAGAACTGAATTTTACTGCAAAATAAAAAAAAACTTCCATTTCTATTTTTTAAAGTATATTCCACTTACATTGCTTCTTTCTCCTTTGAAATATATTCTTACTTTCTCTTGCTCCCTTCCCAGTTTCATAATTTCCCACTCATATACATATATAACTTAAGTCTACATTTTCTATGTGAGAGAAAATTAGAGTTATTTGTCTAAGTCTGGTTTATTTGACTCAGCATAATGATTTCAAACCCCATTCATTTTTCTTGCATATGTCATAACTTCATTTATCTTTAGGGGTGAATCAAAATCTACTGAGTGTATGTAGCATGTTTTCTTTATTGTAGTTTTAAAATTCAGTATGTTTACTGTATTATATATCATTCCCCTTTCCCTTTATTCTCTCTAACTCCTCCTGTGTTCCCCCACTCCTTCTCAAATTGATGGTGAACTCTTTCTTAATTATCATTGCTACATATATATATATATATATATATATATAATAAATATATAAATTTAGTCTTCTGAGTTCATTTAAGTATTGCTTGTATGTATATATATTTTAGGGCTGACAATTTAGTATTGGATAACCAATTAGGGAGCTTGTCCCTCCATCTCTCCATGGATATTAATTGCCTGCAGCTCTTCATCTAGGGGTGAGTCAATGTGAGGTTTACCCTATGTATCATATTTTCTTTACCCATTAATGGATTACTAGACATCTAGTCTAGTAATAGTTCTTATCTGTTATGTATAGTGAAACAATAAACATGCATGTGCAAGTGTCTTTGTGGTGAGGCTTAGAGTCCTTTGAATACTTACCCAAGAATGGTAGTTGGATCATATGGTAATTCAATTTTTAATATTTTAGGAACTTCTAACTGATTTATATACTGGTTGCACAAATTTCCACACATACTTTCTTACTCTACATCCTTGCTTGCATATGTTTTCTTGATGGTAGCTTCTAACTAGGGTAAGATGAAATCCCAAAGTACCTTTAATTTTCAGTTTCCTGATGGCTAAGGATATTAAAATGTTTTCAGTATTTATTGGCCATTTGTATTTCTCCTTCTGAAAACTATTAATTTAGTTCACTAACTCATTTATTGATTAGAAAGTATTTTTTGGTGTTTAGTATTTGTAGGTATTTATCTGTTCTAGATATTAACTCTATCTGCTATACAGTTGACAAAGGATTTTTATCCCCAGTCTCAGGGCTGTCTTGTCAGGTTGGTGATTTTTTCCCTTTGGTGTGCTGAGCAATTTAATTTCATGCAATCCTACCTATCCCTGGTGGCTACTGCTGACTACCCCTGACCACTACAGCCAGTGGAGTGGTATGCTGTTGTGAGCAACCATCTTCTTAGCCAAGCAACCACTACCTTGAGGAGTACTCTTCTGCTCCATTGTAAAGATCATCCTGATTGGGCTTGCTGACTATGTTCTTCATGCAGAGGTAAGGGGGATCTTACCCTCACATGAGTATCCTGCCTCTCCTTACCACCTGCTATATGTAACTCTGCCTTAACTACATGTGCCCTCTGGAAGGGGCTACATGATATAGGCACAGAAAGACTGGAGAGAATGACTTCATTTCAGCTAGAGTGAAGCCCTCCTCCCTGCTGCACAAAGACTTTCTAGATGTGGCCTATTGTGTGTATGTGTGGATGAGTACAGCTAACCCTTTAAGTAACCCATCACCTATGCTTTATAAGGAAGCATGTGATAGTTATTAACTGGTCAACTTGACTATGTCTGGAATTAACTAAAACCCCCAAGTGGCTGGTAACATCTGCATCTCCTCAGGTTATTTCTTGTCCCTGTGTTGTCTTTATTTTCTCATAGTTTATGTTGCTATTTTTGTGTGTTTTGGATGTTCTGAAAGTTTTTTTTCTCATGGGAATAGTCTATTCTTTTTTTTATCCCAACTCTTGCCTTAGTCACACAGAGTCAGTTTTTGATGTACCACGTTACCAGAATTCGGTTGTACCTTACTTTTTTACTTTTCATCCTATGTCTTATTTTGACTAGATTGCCCTAAGCAGAAGCACCATATTTCTAAGATGTTTTGAGAGATGTAATGTTATTGGGGAAATTATTTCTCTTTTACAGGTTCTTGGTTGCATTGACAAAAGAATTTAGAAAACAGAGTCAGAAGGAAGCTCAATGACCATTTTATTAGAGTTTGAGAGAAAAAATAACAAGACAGCAAACTGAAAAAAAAAAATCTCCCAGAGGACAGAGATGACTAAGGGGAAGAGAGAATCATGTCTTTTGAGTAAGGGTCCAGAAAGGCAGGCAGGTTCAGCAACCAAGGTCAACAAGAAGATACAGAAGGGAACCTGAGTTTCAGAGACACAGTGAGAATCCACAGAAGCGATGGAGAGAGAAAAAGGGAAAGTCATGCTTTGGGGAGTTAGAACTCAGAAAGTGGGCAGGGTGAGCAGTACATCACTGAGCAAGCTCTGTACAGAGCTGCATCTGGAAAAGGCTCCCAGAGGAAGAAATGCATCATTGAGTTGAGGCAATATTTATTCCTCATATCTTCTTATCACATCTTTGGTGAATCAGCCTGCCTGAGGCGTTGTCTCCTGGCCAGGTGCTTGACAGACCCAGGTAGATTAACTCTGAAGGGAGGAGACAATAGTATGCAAAGTTCTAATCTTTGGAACCAACTGAAATGTCTCCACCCAGAGCCAGAGGGAGAACTCGGATTCCATTCTTTTCTCCAGGAGGAAACAACTTTCTATTAATGTCTCAAGAAACTCCCAAACCATCACTTTTTCCTATAGCATTTTAAATCTTGGAGGAAGGGGGTGCCTCTCTACCTAGAGCTACCAGGAAAATGGAAAGTGGGGTTCAAAGTAGACCATGAGGGAGGGAGGAGTCCTTGCCCAACAGCCTCCATGCCCATACTAATTTCTGTCTAGCTACCCAGCAGTGATATTGTTACAATCTAGAGTCCTATAGCAGTGATATTATGGGAATCTTGTTGTAGGTCTTAGAATTACAAGACTAGTTACTTCCAGAATTCCCGTTTGGGGCCCCCGACTTGCTGACTCCCAAAAATACCCCAGAGGAGCCAAATGAGATAATTATTACAACATTCTTGCACCTATCAACCATTATTTTAAAAATCATTTCTGACAAGAAGAGATCTAAAGACAAGGATCACTGACTCACGACTCTCTGACTTTTTCGTCTCTGAAAGTGGAAACCAATTTTTCCTCTACTCTATGCAATAAGAAATGGCATGCAAGAAATAACTCTAGTTTTTGAGTTTTCCTCACAAAAGGAGAAGTGCTAAAACCACGTGGAACAGATGTGAATGGAGACCATGCCTGGGGTAGACTGCAGCAGGTGTGGCCTGATTTTCCTAGGCTCCTGCATCTGGACTGAGTTGTAAAGTCCATGCTCTAACACCTCTAACTTTGGATCTGAGCCAGGTCCATTTTGGTTTGCAAGACTGACAAGTGTGTAAGTGTGTGTGTGTGTGTGTGTGTGTGTGTGTGTGTGTGTGTGTGTGTGTAAAACCATGTGGGAGGGTCTCAGTTTTTATAATGACGTGTCAGAGAACTCATTGTTACCCAAACTACATGCTCCAACTCAGTTTTGGATTTTACCAAACTGATTTCTTGGGTCCAGTTGTCAATCCAACTCTACTCAACTCAAAGCTCACCTATTGACAGCCCTGACCCCAACATTATTCATTAAAAACATTTCCAGTGGTGACTCTAGAAACTCCAGTCAATAATTTGATTAAAAAACAATCTACTCTCACTATAAATTAGCCTACCCTGGACATATGTCTATGGCCTTTTATGTCTGGTTTAATCTCATTTTATGCCTGATTTTTAAAACGTATCTATCCAGTTACTTATTTTACTGACAGACTTCAATGTAATCTATAAATATTAATTTATCCTCCAAAATATATGTCAAGTTATTTTACTTTTATCAGCAATTAGATATCAAAATGATCAGTTATTCCTTTTAATGTAAATTTTCATGTAGCAAGATATACATTTGCTGAGTTGAAAAATGCCTCCATGTGGCTAGGTCAGTCTATGAAGATATGTGGACTGTACGGGTTGCTCCTGAGAGTTCCCTTATAGCATATTCTTGTCAGTAGTCCTCACAGAGGGCCATTTTTTCCACTGTTGATACGATTAGCCAGCATTTCCTCATGTTATTAAATGGTGTTTCTGTCTTAATGGAATTCTATGAGTTGTTCATTTTAGACATGTTTGCTGATGTCATTAAACTGCTCCTCCCTCCTAGCTTCCATTTTCAATTTATTCTTTGATTGCTTTTCCCCTCTTCGGCCACCTCCCGCCTCTCTTTCCTTTGAGTTCATTGAAATGTTTGTATAGTCTCATTTTGTTCTGAGTAGTCAATTGATTCCTTTCTGTAATTAACTACACATTTCTCTACTACATCTAAGGTCAGTCGTTAACTATATCCTCTCGTTGGAGAAGAGAATTGGGGCACCCAAAGTCCCACTTTCCTCTCTAAGCCATTTTCTGTCTTATCCTCTCATCATATTTTCAAGTTTCAGCCAAGGTAAGCAACACGTACTCAGACGTCTCAATAAATTATAGTCATTTCTTTGGTTGGCATACATTCTTGAATCCCACATCAAGTTTAAGGAATAATCCTTTTTTTGCTGGTATATATAGAAGTAATCTTTTTCTTTCTGTTGGATATATCTATATTCAAGAAATTCTTACAAAAACTTTTCCAGTGTTAAATATTCTGAGTTCTTGCACGCTAAAATATTTCTAATTTATATTCATTATTTTTCTTGGGTCAAAGTGACTTTCTCTTACAGCTTTGGATTTCTTTTTTATGCAGCCTCTGGAGTTTCTAATTAGATTTATATCCATGGATTATGATGCATTTGAGGTAATTTCGCTTTTCCACAGGAGATCTTGGGGTCCACCCCTACTCCCACCCCCATGGTTTGGGGGGTTCTGAAATGACAGTATGTGGAACATGATTTCAATTTGGCTTTTAGTAGGAGCTTCTAGTATCGGGACTCTGCCTGTGTCAGTGAAGAATAATATTCTTCTATTGTTTCCTTTAATAGCATCTCCTCTCCACTTGGCCCAGTCTTCCATTCAGCAACTCCTATGGTTTGACTCTATGATTTCTGAATCTGTCCTACAAAAGCTTTACAGTTTCCTTTTAAAAAAGATTTACTTTGTTTTTAATCAGGTGTACATGTATATCTATGTCAGGGAGGGCTAGATGCACATGTGAGTGCAGGTACCCAAGGAGTCCAGAAGAGGGCAACAGATCCCTTGGAATTGGAGTTACAAGCAGCTGTCTATGAGAACTGGGAACCCAGCCCTCAGCAGGAGCAGGGCACATTCTTAGTTGATGAACCGTCTCGGTAGACCCTCCCTCTTTGGTTCTTTGTTGCATTGTTGTTATTATTGCAGAAGAGACTCTTTGTCTGACATCTAAATTATTAACTTAGTCTTCCCTATAGGTGCTCTAGTTTTCAAACCATCTCTTAGATTTTTCACTTCATGACCTAGTTTAGAGTTTGCTATTCTACATTTAATGTTGTTTTTTTAAACTTGCTGTGGTATTAAAGAATCTAAACTCTAATTAGATCACTCTATTTACCTTGTTTCCCCTACTACAGGTTTTTTTTTTTTTTTATTTCAGGTTATTTTCATGTGGACTTTCTTTAAACTTTTCATTATTCCTGCTTACTTTCCTTTACAGTGTGGATTTTTTTTGTCTTGTCTGTTTTGCAGCAAAACTTTGGGCAAAGGTTTTCATAGCGTATCGGGGGAGCACAGTGTTGGGAAACAGAGTGCTGGCAGGGCCTGACTTTAGGATGCTCACCATTCTTCCCAGGCATCACAACATGCTTGTAGATTTCTACTATGAGTGAGCCAGCCCTTTCCCGTGTAGACAACAGGGGAAGGGATGAGTAACTTGGCTGCTAACCCTGAGACTCCTTGTTTGCCTCTTCTAGACTTCATTCTTTAGATAGAGTTTCTAGGTACCAGATCTTGCATCTTAATAAATAATTTAGATCGTGACTGTGGCATTTAAAAAATGGTTTGTGGAGCTCTAGAGAAAGGACTAGTGGGAGACAGGTGCTTCATCAAAGGGAATGATGAGAACAGTGGAGAACTTTAGCTGGCTAGGGGGAGGAGGGGTAATACAGCACATGGAGGAGAGATAACACTAAGAATGTTTGAAAAGGTCATAGAAAACTATATTTTTTATAAGCATACTTAAAAATACATACATTTTGTGTGTGTGTGTGTGTGTGTGTGTGTGTGTGTGTGTGTGTGTGTGTGTCCCAATGTAACTTCTAACTGTATTCCAGATACTTATCATTATATCCACTGTTAAGTGTAGGTCTCAGGCCTTTCACAACAAAGGGAAACTATTACAGAGGTCCACAACTGGCCAAAATCCAGAGAATAAGTACTGTGAGGTGCCCAATCCCAACTGATACATGCCTAACGGAACCCCTATGTTTAAGTCTCAGGAAAAATAATGGAAGAGGGGTGGAAAGATTATATGAGCCAGGGGCCCGGGATAGTGTCCCCTAGACATGGCAGGGACAACACACTAATGAATTTCCAACAAATACAGTTGCCCGAATGAGACCAGCATAATGACACCAACTGACATGGCAGTGGGGATAGGGGAAGTTTCACACGGTCCCACCCTTAGATGAAGAGCTACCAGTGGTCAATGGCTGCTGTAAGAGGGAGATTCAGTCCCCTCCACGGAGGTGCCCCTGCATAGGTTGCCAATCCCAAGTGATCAGCCCTGGATGCAAGTACATATGAGCCACACAATATATGTGTGCATGTGTGAGTGTGAGTGTGTGTGTGTGTGTGTGTGTGTGTGTGTGTGTGTGTGTATGATATATATTATATATACATATTATGAAGTTGGTGGTAGGAAATGGAGACACAGGAGGGTAGGAAGGGGGGATGGAGGGCAGGAGTGACATAGATAATTATTCATGTATGAAGTTTTCAAGAAATAAAGTTGATGAAAAGAAAAGGTATAAAAAATACCTATGATTTGTGTGTGTTTGATTCCATCCAGTGCTGTGGAGCGATGGCAGGGAGAGAGGAACACAATCTCTCGTTTTCAAGCATAGGTGGGGTTTTATTCACATGGAGTACATCAGCACTGTTCTTAGCCAGACTCTTTCATCAACACATTTCTTGCTTCTGACACAGAATAATATCAAGGGTTGGCTGCAGCTTTGAAATTAAGCATGACTAAGTGGATCAGACATTGTCATGGGAAAGCAGAGAATTTACAAGGCAGAGATCTACTGTTGTCTCCATGTTAAATCCAAATGATTTATCTTTATGGTCCACAAATCTTTTGTTTTCTCAACAGGAGCTAGACGCCTCACAAGGCAAACAAAAACACTTGCTGTGTGGAATAGCTATGTTCTGACACCCACATTCCTGCTTTCTCCACCCAATACATGGCTGACATACTGACCACCAGCTTCTAGTTGAGTACACTGAGGCTCGGGGTGGGGGGAAAAGGAGTGGTTGTTCAAGAAGACATCCAGGGAAACAGAAGACAGCCATGAGTCTTAGGTAGCTGTGAAGTAAGCCATCTGTAAAAAGGTGGATACATGTCTTCCTAGTCCTCAATTAAATCAATGCTCTAAAACAATTAGCAAACGTTTACCTGAGAGTTAAAAATCAAATCTTTTCACTTTTAGAATAAGAGAAAGAGAGAGAAAGCAGACAATGTAAATGACCAAAGTCAAATGTGATCCATAGAGGCAGTTTTGGATTTTTGTTGTCAGTGGATTCTATTAAATATCAAATCTCTCCGATGTGTTATTTTAAATAAATGGATTTTTTTTTTTTTTTTTTTTTTAGTTTTAACTTCCTGGAGAAAATAGTTTGATTTTACTGATAAGTTAACCTAGTTTTTCCTTCTTACCAGTGGCTGGTGTCAAGGGAAAACATTACAAAAGAATAAAAATTTTCAGTTCGACCAAGTTTCCCCCACCTTCCCACTCAGACAGGTAACACTTTCACTCATTTAGAAACAGTAAAACAAACACATTGGACCACTCCTACCACCGGTGGTGAGGGAGCTACCACAAATGTGAACTTGAAAAGTACATCTTCTCAAGTATGTTTAAAAACTCCAAATCTGTGTGGGAGCATCCGGTGATCAAATACACTGTAATCACACACTGATTTTGGCTCAGCCCAAGGTCTGAGCTCACACTTAGGCTACTAAATTGCAAATAGTTTTTGCAAACAGGTCATCTTATGGGTTTGGGGTGTAGGGATCTGTATTTTCATGACTTATTTCAACAAAAGTTTGATCATCCATTACTGTGCTCAGGGTGGAGACACATTCGTGAACAAGATAGAGATCCTTCCTTTAGACATTTTTTCCAGAAGATAGGGACTACCAAATTTAATAAAACAAAATTAATTTCAAAGTTAAATTCAGAGAAATAAATGATTTTAGAATCACTATGTCCGTATAACATTTGAAAACACTAAAACGTTTTGCTTTTTTTTAAAAAATCTTTAAAGTTTAGCCACAAGTCCTGTATTTTTCCCCTGCCAATGGTAAAAGAGGGGTAGGAAGACAGTAATACACAGTAGCAATTGATAGCATGTGTCTCCTGTTGACTAAGAGTTCTGCTTTCCAGGTTTTCTAAACATGACAGAGACACCTTCCTGCAAAATGTCAAATCAGTAAGCAACAAATGGTTTTCCAAGGGAGCAGACAATGTACTAAGGATGGACTTACAACATCAATATGAAAGGAGGTTCTGAAGCTACCCTGGTATCATTAAACCCAGTTCATAGCCATATGAGAAGTGAGTTTTGAGGATGACGCCTGTTATAGATGTTTTTTTCCAGTGTGTTCCCATGGAGGCCTATGTTCCTATGGACCACCATGGAGGACACAAATGACTTACTATTCTAAGGATTTAAGCGAATTGAAATATTTTATTTAGATTTTTCCAGAGGGCCAGAAATCCTAGGTCTCAGGACATTTTCGGACTGTGTCCAGAAAAGATATTTTGAAGGCAAGACAAGCTGAGCTCACTAGGTTCCTGTCTTTCTGTACACATTGCTGGCCACCAGGGCTGAGACCTGGGGCCACTAAGCAGAAGGACTGATATACACCAGTCGCAACCTACCTTTAATGCAGTTGATACTTGATTTTTAATATAGTAACAAGGGGTGAGGAGAGTCTAAATGATTTTTATAAATCTGAGGAAAAAAAGCAAGCATGAAAAACTTATCCTAGGAAACACATTCTGCTCTCAAAGTAATGAGACAAACCCCTATATCTTGCTTTTATTTATGATACATATAATTATAGAAGTTTAGTGTAAAAGATAATCTAAGGGACTTATGGACATGGAGAACAACTTGAAAGTTTAGGACTATATAAAAAAGAGAAATTAAAAATTAATACATACATATTTACTTAATATAAAGAAATGTAAGAACCATTATAATTGACTCCACAGAAATCTTGTGCAGTTCTTTTCTGTGTTTACTTTTATTTATTATTTGTTAATTATTGTCGTTTTCTGAGACAAGGTCTCTCTGTCTAGCCTTGTGCTGTGCTAGAACTTGCCATGTAGCCCGGGATGGCCTTGAACTCCACCTGCCTCTGCAGGTCCTGAAGGCATGTGCCAGCATGGGCAGCATTGTTTCTGTATTTTTTTTCTCCTGGCTTGTAACTGTGCCTCCTCTGAAGTGCAGCCCTAGCTTGATGCCGACCTGCTTCAGTAAACCACAGGGGGCCATAAGTAAGCTCATGCCCTCTGCTCTTTAGTTCTTGCCTGGCAAACCACTCTTCTTGTCTTTAGTCCCCCTCCCCATCTCTCCCTCTGGCGCTCTGGACTTCCATGCGATCGGATTTTTTTTTAATTATGTATTTATTTATTTATTTTAATTTCCTGACCCTAGCACTCAGTGAATCTCTGCGTCATCCCTCACCCTCAGACGACTGCCTGATCTTGTCTTGTTTTTGATGATGCTCTCCGATGATAATTTCTTTCTGTCCACTCATTTCAAAACTTCTGTCACTATCTCGCTATCTTGTCAGAGTCTGCACAGCTTATATATTTCCTTTCAATTCTGCTCACTTTTTCCACCGGTTTTTCTTCGGAGATTCCACAGATTCTGTCCTTTCAATCCTTTCCTTCATTGCCTTTCCTTTTTCCTGCTGTACTTTTCGTTTTTGACAGTTCTCTTAGGCTGGTTGTCTTTTTGTTTCTTAGTCTTTCTTCACAGCCTGTCTCGCTTATTTTACATAAGTGATAATCTTCCAAGTCTCTCTTTGGGACTAACTAGAGTTTGACTTGTTTTTTGAAGTGTCTTGTTTTCTGTCTAAATCATTCTCTTTCTCCTAAGAAAAATGATCCATTCTTTAAAATTTTTACTTTTTGTTTTTAACTTGATCTTCCACGTTACCAAATTTCTTCAAATATCTGTAAGTTGATTCATAACTCTTGATTACTTGAGTGGGCAAGTAGGGCTTTCTTGCTTGCTTGATAACTGAATTGAATTTTCAGACTGGAGCTCCAACCCTGGGCTTTATATATACCAGGCAATTTGTTTACTACTCATTCCCTCCCCATGAGGATTCTTAGCTGATGATCCTCATACTATGGAAAGCAGAAGGAAGCAGGCTGGGCAGGTTTCAGAAACCTCTACTGCCCACAAGTAGAGGTCTGTGATCTTGAAGAACTGGCCTTCAACTCTTCTGCCTTGGATGATATCTGGTCATTGTTCAGTTTCTTTGTAAACTGAGCAAGTTCTCACTCTCTCTTTTCCTTTCCTTTTGTCTGAGCATATCTTTCTGTGTGGCTAGTCAAATTAGGGAATATATCAGCGTTTACCTAGGCTGGACTTTGGATTTCAACTTGACAGTTTCTGGGTCTGACTTGTGGTCCTCTGTAGTGATATTTTATTTGTGCTGAAATGTGGTGATATTTTATTTGTATGTTAATAAATAAAAAATCTGCCTGGAAATCTGAGGAAATAGCAAGCCGTTTTAAGTAAACAGAAGTCAGGCAGTGGTAGCAATGCCCTTAATCTGATCACTTAGCAGGCAGAGTCTCTGTGTGTTCAAGGCCATACCAGGGAACAGAGCCAATCGTGGTGACTCATGCCTTTAATCCTAGTACCAACCATAGACACCTGGAGGTCTGTACAGACAGACAGTGACAAGGAAGTGAGGTAGCTGAGCTAAGCGCTAATGAGAGGGCAGAAAAGCAAAGCAATAAAGGCATGGGTAGACCGGAAGTAACACACTTTGGAAGCTGTCTCTGGTCCAGGCCACACGTTCTCCATTCTGTATCATCATTTACTCTGCATTCATTTTCAGCTTTCATAACTGCTAGTCTTCTAACTTATACCCAGGATTTAGTAGCCTTGGGATCATAACAGAACTACAGGATAATACTGTTTCATGGTTTAAGCCAGTCACTAATATTCATAATAATGATCATGAATTTAAATGGGGATGTTAAAATCGTGTCTTCCAGGCAAAAGAAGTATGTCATTTATTTTGGAGGGTGAACTAATAAAGACTGTACAGATAATCATGAAAGAATATCTCTGATATCTTGGAATAGACAAATGGAAATAAGGGCCCCAAAACAATGGACTCCAAAGAATTACAATTTCTCCAGGGATCCATGCCAAGGGAAGGAAAAGAGTAATCTTGGCTACAGAAGGAACTGTAAGCTTCAGGGAAAGATTGCACACAGATCTGACAGTAAATCTCAGTTAAATCAACACTAGAGTGTCTTTATTTTTGTTTCATCTTTTCCATACAATTTATACATTAGGTCAGAAAGGGCAGAGGGAAATTAGGAGTGTTGCCATAGTTTTCCTGTCCTGTACATAAACTCACCTCCCTTTACCTAGTTTCTTGGAATACAGAGAAAATTAGATGGTAAGATTATGAGCTTGGGTGACCAGTAGTGAAACCATTCTGTGTAAGGACAGGAGCATCTGTCCATAGACAAAGTCATTGACATATTTGACTACATACAGATTTATTAAGAGACTGAAAGGCAATCTGAAGACTGACAACTGCCAGCAATCCAATCTACACTTAACAACGCCATGGTGTGAACAAATGTCATCTGTTTTAAGAGCAGTGTTTGGAAGATATAGAAAAGGATAACTGTGGCTGTTTTGAAGGTATGTAAGAACTGAAGAGCTCTCAGAGATGAGAAAGCTAGGTAATCCTGGGGACAAGATCCATGGAAGAATGTGTGTGGTTTCTTCCAATCACAGATGATGTGAGAAATAATTAGTTCATTCATTCAGTCATGTAGCAAATATCTGCCGACAGCCAACTATGTGTCAGCAGTCAGTGTAAGCACTAAAAACATGGTAATTGAACAAGGCAAAGGTTCTGTTTTCATGGCACATTTACAGCATAGGGAGGCAGCAAGAGAGACTCAAAGAAAAAGATTAAATTAATAGAAAAGAAGAACAATTCTGCATTAAAAGTGAGAAAAATGAGCCAACATATTGGGTTACCAATGGGCTAGAGTGGTACCAGAGAGTTCCAACTGATGGAATAGTCAAGACTATATCTAGGGGCACAAGAATTTAGCTGTCACCTAAATAGCAAGCCTGTTATCAGTGCTCTGGAGCAACAGTATCCCTGGCACAAGTATCAGCCTATATTAAGAGCTATGTTTGGGGGGAAATCTATAAAAAGAACAATAAAGACCACTGTGGCTGATGTGTCAAAGATGTAGATAGTGTTAGCTACATCATGGGCAGTTAGTGGTTACTCGTGAAAGCCCTTCTTTGTCTGAGTAAAATGATGTGGTTTACTATAGGGGCACTGATAGAACTTTGCAGTTCCCTTTATATTGTTCTGGGGAAAGGAATAAATTTTACAGTCATGTTCCTAGAGGAAACTGAATCAGAAAACAATTCCAGCTTTCCTGTAACTTATTTAATTAAAGAATTCTGAAGAAGAAGAAACGGAGACCACATATTAGTAGTCATAGTCTGATAGACCATGGGACTTTAAATCCTGAAACACCGATGTTGTTTTGATATGACATTATTATAATTTTCAAAACTAAGAATCTGTCTAAGTTAGGGTATCTATTGCTGTAGTAAAATACCATGACCAAAAGCAATGTGGGGGAAGAAATGGTTAATTTTATCCAGCGTTACAGGTAACAGTCCATCAGGGCAAGAACTCAAGGTAGAAGCCTGGAGACAGGAACTGATACAGAGGCCATGGAGGAATGATGCTTACTGGCTTACTCCTCATGGCTTACTTAACCTGCTTTCTTTCTTTTTTTTTTTTTTTTTTTTTTTGGTTTTTCGAGACAGGGTTTCTCTGTGTAATTTTGCGCCTTTCTTGGAACTCGCTTTGTAGACCAGGCTGGCCTCGAACTCACAGAGATCCGCCTGCCTCTGCCTCCCGAGTGCTGGGATTAAATGCGTGCGCCACCACTGCCTGGCAACCAGCTTTCTTATAGCACCCAGGACTACCTGATTAGGGGTGGTACCACCCTCGGTGAGCTGGGCCATTGCACATCAGTCACTAATCAAGACAATATCTCACAGACTTGCTACAGGCTGATCTGATAGAGGCATTTTCTCAATTAAGATTTTCTTTTCCCAGATCTGTCTAAGTTTGTATCAAGTTCACAGAAATCAAACTAGCACGACATCTCTAAACATTCATTTATTGTACCAAAAATATTGAATGTATTATGGCTGAGTATAAAATGTTCTTACTACCTGCCAAATTCTTTCAGAGTCAACAAATTGTCAACACTTGAAACCTGTTGTAAACACAATTTATAGGTTACTTGGAAGATTTTCTGAGTAGTGGAATAGGAACATAACAAAAATGAAAAGAAATCAGATATTAATCAGTACCTATGAAACCAAAGAAGGAGAAGAACACAAACTGTTTTTTGTTTTTACAAAAACAATGACAAGGAATACTATGACGTATTCTTGGTGTTATCACTGAAAAAAAACAACAACAACACATTTTCAAAAAGATCTTTGCCAACTTTCCTAAGAAGGGTATAATTATTTAAAGGTAAATGACCCAGAGAAAAAATATTCAGAAACAGCTAATAAATCACTCTTTATCATTCCCCAAGTAATATGGAAGCAGTCTTTAAAACCTTTGTCTTCAATTTTAAAGATCACTACATAGCCCAGCAGAAGAGACTTTCAGTTCTAGTACTTCACAGGAACTTCACAGTGACTACCTCAGACAAAGCATCTCTGCAAGGTCTGTGTCTCAGGATGAAATGGCATTTTGTTGTTGTTGTTGTTTTGTTTTGTTTTTTAACTGAAAAAAGCTTTCTCATACAATATATTTTGATCATGTTTTCCCCCTCCACCTCCCTACCCATCTATTCTCTCTTTCTCTTTTCCTCTCTCCCTCTCTCTCTTTCTCTCTCTAAAGAAACCTGAAGAAACAAAATAAAACAAAACCCATAAAAACAAAAAAAATCAAAATAAGCAAAAGACCAATAAGACAAAAAAAATGCCCAAACAAAACAAAATGATACAAAAAATCTACAAAAAACACTGCTGAATTAATTTTGTGGTGGCCAACTACTCTTGTTCATGGGGCCTGCTGTGATGTGTGGTTAATATACCTAGTGAGACTCCATTGGAGAAAACCAATTTTCCTCTTGTAAGCAGGTATCGATTGTATTTAGCCTTTTGGTTAGGAGTGAGAGCAGAAGGGAGAGACTTTGGAGTCCTCAGCCCTAAATAGGATGCCCTCATCAAAGGCCTTCCCTCATGGCTCAGGTATCTATGGAAGGATATCTATGGAAAGATTGCAAGAATCAGAGGTGATGGAAGACTCCAAGAAAATGGTGCTTTCCAGATACAACAGGTGCTGAAATTTTATTTCTGATGCACACACGAACTCACAGAGACTGGAAGCCTACACAGTGCCTGCACAGTTGCAAGTCAGGGATCTCAGCACTGACAGGGAATTGGACATGGCCTCTCCAGCAAGAAAGCACAGAGGGATCCTCTTAGTCTATGTTTTCTCTTATGAGGGAATCGGAGACAAAGGTTGGTTGTCCACCTTCCAGTGTTTCAGGGCATTGCTCAAGAAGCTCCATTTTATTTCTCTTCCCAGGGAACACTTGGAGAGTTGCACACCTCGACAAGCAGGGACTGATGTGAGCAAAGAAGACTTGAGACACGGGGGAGCTAGCACTGTGTCGGCGCAGAAACTCCCGAGTTGCAATAGCCTTATCTAAACAGGGACTTCCCTGGCTGGTGGATTTGTTTCATGAGACATCATATAAACGTGATTAAGTTTGGGGCCTCAGGCAATTACAAAGCTCAGATAGTAACCTCACCAGACTAGAAAGTCCAGCTAGCAAATCTCACCAGAAAGTCAAAACATGAGCCCTCTTGAGCCAAGCTAGCAGCAATGTCAACGCGATCTCTAGCAAACTTTTAAGACAATTTTTATGCAGAAAAAAATACTTTCAGTAATCACATGGCGTGGCCAAGGAACCCAATAGCCAAAGAAAGCAATTTCACCAAAATAGCAAATAAATAAATAAAGATCTTGGCATCATGCTCTCTGATTTTAAGATATAACTCTGAAGTGACTCAGACATTACGGCGCTGAAAAACTGTGGAATAGAAAAGGGAAACAGGACTGACGTCTCAAAACAACTCCAGGCTGTTTATGAGCAGCAGCGCTTGGACAGAGCTGCCAAGAAGTCACAGTTTCGAAAAGACACTTGATATAGCGGAATAATCAGATAAATGCACACCAAAACCACCCTCAGTATTAATTCACACTTGTTAGGGATTGGGAAATGAGTAGCAGGTGTTACTGAGACTGTGAAGACATCAGAACACTTGTGGGACTCAGACATGATGCTATAACAAACAGCACCAAGTTTACTTAAAAGCTTAAAAATATAATTTAGCCGTCACACATCTGGGTATATATCAAAAATCAAATCAAGATAACAAATATGTACCTGCACTTGTACATTCTCCACAGCATTATTCACAGAAGCTGAAATTTAGAAGCAAACTAATTGTCCACTGACAGATGAATAGACGTGATATGTGTACATAGGTTTGTGCAGTGGAATATTACTCAGCTTTTAAAAAGAATAATATAAATGATATAAATGACCCAGACACATTCTAAGTGAAATAAGAACCGAATTACATATACTATATGATCCTTCTTACATGAATGAAGACAGGAGATAGAGAACAGATAGAGCAAGATTTAAGAAGTTGTTCAGTGGACATAAAGGTACAGTTATAAAACAGGAATACATTTCAGAGATCTGCTATAAAACTGTGCTATAATTAAATCATTGAGTGCTTAAAAATTAAAAAGCAGATATCATGCTCTATTTTTTTCCACAAAACAAAAACAAAGCAAAAGGTTTTCCAAGGAACTGCATGGAGCTGCAGGATATGCTGTGTCTTCTGGGGAATTGTGGTGGTCCACAGAGGCCTCCTAGTGAGACCTAACTCAAGGTCAGAGAATCTGAGCTTGCTTTACCCAGCAGGGCTGCATAATGGAATGATTTGGCCAGGGGCGTGGCTACCAGGTGTTTGGAAGGCTCTACACTTGTCAGTATGGTGTTCTTTGATCTTGCAAGGGGGAGGTCTTTTGCCTCTCCCCTTGGCATATTATAAAAATCACTTTTGAATAAACCTCTGGACAACTGGGTATTGACCCAGGGCCATCAGGAAGCTATCCTGTATCTCTGTCTTTCTTATCATATCTTTCTACCTAATACTTCCTTATTCCTCTCTCCTTCACCCAAGAACCCTTTGACAGCTCTGAGCTGGACTCCAACAGACTCCCACAGGGAATATTGGTGTACATTGTGTCCAAGCACACTAAGTCATGTGTATTACTTATATGAACCTTGTGTTTAGTAATCACATCTCAGTAAAGCTGGGATGACATGTCATGCTGCTGGTATCATGTGGTATATGTCCCTGTACCAGAAACATGGATGTCCTCCCTGTTCTGCACTTGCCACTGTGCCTTAGGAATGTCTTTAGAAGCCTCTATCTTTAGATTCAGAGCCGTGAGGTCATTACGTGCTTGGAAGTTCTTCTGGGAACTGTTTCTCTTAGGCATTACAAAGAGTCCAAGGTGCCAGTGGGTGATTTAATAAGCAGAAGCTTGAAGCCTTCAAAGCATGAGGATAAAGCATCCCACACAGAGTTCCTGTTCTGGTGGTGAAAGTGATCATGGGAAGGGCACTTCTCACAGGCCCTCAAACATAAGATATCAAGGTCATGGAACATTAGACACAAATTCTAAACATTTTTCAAAAAAATAACCAGGAGAGATTTTGGCCAGGGGTACATTGGAGGAGCGAGATGAAGCCTGTTCAAGTTCAAAACAGGTATGAAGAGAAAAACATCTGGCAAAATTGGTTTGATTTTACCTTGTGTCGCCCACTGGTTAGTGTGATTAGAAGATACTGGGCCAATATAAATTTTATGGAAATGCTTTTACTTGTTTAACCAGAGAGTGGAAATACCCTCAGTCACTTCCATATTTGTTTGAGATAATTAAACCTCAAGGTAGAAACTGGAGCACAGATGGCAGGTGGAGACAGTCAGTGTTCAGGAAGCTATCTCAGCTGGAATGGCGTGGTCATGTGTACGCCCCAGACTGGTGAGACAGGAATATCCTCCAATGTGTAAGACATGTCTATGTGCCATGGCCACATAGACACTTCCTTCTGTCAAAAGGGCCACAGACATTTCTTCAGTGTCATCTTCAATTGCAGCACTCAGCCCCTCCTCCTGTGTCACAAGATGCTCTGAAAGCAACTTTATAAACATCTAGTTTTCCTTAAAGAAACTGGGCCTTGCCCAGTGGCAGTTGTGCTGCATACATTTAATCCCAGCCCTTGGGAGGCAGAGACAGGCGAATCTCTGAGTTTGAGGCCAGCCTGGTCTACAGAATGAGTTCCAGGGCAGCCAGGGCTACACAGAGAAATCCTGTCTTGAAAACCTCATGATGATGATGATGATGATGATGATGATGATGATGATAAAAGAAAAGAAACAGGGCCTTCTTCTTAAAGATAATTTTTATTCTTTGAAAATTTCATACATTCATATAATGTATTTGATCATAGCCCCCCCTCCCCAGCCCCCCTCCCTTATCCTGTTCTTACCACCTCTGGAAACATTCATCTTCACAACATTCCTCCTTTTTATCTTTTTTGTGTGTTTGCTTTTGTGACCCACTGGGCTTAATTAAAGCTGCTTACATGTGCTTGAGTAAGGGGTTATTTAATGGATCACGGACAGCTTACCAGTGCCTACGTCACTGAAGAAAGACACGTCTCCCTCCCCTTAGTCATTGATTGCCTGTAGCTCTTCAGCTAGGGTTGAAGACTCATATGATGTTTCCCATCCGTGCTGGAATGTTGAAGGGCTCAACCTTGTGTGGGTCTTGTGATGGTAACCACAGTTGCTCAGTTCATGAGTACAATGGCCATGTTATGTCCAGAAAACAGGGTTTCACGGCAGTCTTCCAAATCCCCCGGGCGGGGAGGGAGGGGACTTTTTACCTTCTATCAGCTCTCTTTTCTATAGTGTTCCATGAGCCTTTGACGGGGGAGGGGAGGGGATGATACAGATATCTCTTTTAGGTCTGAGTACTCAATAGTCACATATTCTCAGCACTTTGACCAATTATGTGTCTCTGCATTAACTGCTACCCACTGCAAAAAGAAACTTTCTTGGCCAAGCTTGAGAGTAGCCCTAATCTATGGCAGCAAAGATAAATATTTATAAAGCAGTTTGATAATATGAGCATTTAGCAAAACACCACCACTAGGTTCTCTCCTAGAGCCCATGACCTACTGAACCACGGCCTTTTGATCAGATTTCCTGGACCAGACATGAACCCCCTCCTGTGGAGTGGACCTCAAATCCAAACAGAAAGTAAATCACCCCCATTGCATTCTCATCACTACTGCACCAGTGAGCAACCGTGTCACACTTTTGATAACGTCCTAACTTCTCTTAAAGACACAATGCCTTCTGATCTCCCTGACCCCTGACCAGTGCCAGCTAATAGCTTTGCTCCATGCAAGCCTAAAGAGAACACAGCATGACCCTTGCCTTATGTAATCATCCCAGATGAAGGATGTCTTCATGATTAGTCAATATGAGACAGGAACCGTATGTGGTCAGATCCACCTCCCTGTTGTCAGGCTTGCCTGAGACACCACCATTGTGCCTCCAGGGGCAGCTAAGCTTACTGTTTCAGAAACGACTCCACGGTCAAGGTCCAGCTTGAAGAATATCTTCTTTGTGAAGTCTTATCTACCCAGGGTCCTGCTTCTCTGTCCTTATAACACCTGGTACACACATCTGCATCTCACTAAACAGTTAAGATGAATGTATTTTTACCACTGTTTATATGGTCACCTTTAATGTCACATTGAATGCCTCAAGAAGGATCACCATGGGCTAGTTCTTCTTCCTTTTCTCCCTCTTCTCCTCCTTTTTAGTTGTAGTTTCTCTATTTTATGTATTTATTTTTGAGTTTATTTATTTATTGAATTTATTTATTGAATATTTTGTTATTATTCTCAGTCCTATTTCTTCCCTTTTCTTGTTCCTTTGTTACATCTTTTCACCTTATTGTCTCTTCTCTTCTTTCTTTCCTGCTTTCTTTCTGTCTGTTTTCTTGTCTGTCACTGCCTCTCTGTCACACTGTCTTTCATCGGCCTTTTAACTTGTATGTGGTAGGCTCTTTCCTAACATATTCCATATATTTAATGCCATATATTTAATTTGTAATTGATTTCTCAACTAGATTTTAGGGTAAACTAAATCTTTGGGATTTTTTGTTTGTCTGAGACAGGGTTTCTCTGTGTAGCTTTGGTGTCTGTTTTGAAGCTTGCTTTGTAGACCAGGTTGGCCTCAAACTCACGGAGATCTGCCTGGCTCTGCCTCCCGAATGCTGGGATTAAAGGCATGCACCGCCATTGCCTGGCTCTAAACTAAATCTTATAGTAGTGTCCATAAGCTGTGAAACAATAATGTTTTACAGTGCTGTAATAAAAACCAATGTTTTATTAAATTGGCTTGCTCTTAGACTTTGTGGTCACTCTATAATGCCTAGTTTAAGACCTAGACAAAAGACTGGCTTGAGCATGGTTTATCTCAGCATTGCTCTTTTATTACATTCTAGATAATTGTTACAGTTTGGCTTTGAAATGTTCCCCAGCTTTGTGCTTCTTGATTGACTACTCTTGGGAAGTAATGAGATCATAAGGGCTCTGATTTCATCAACGGATTGGTCCGTTGATGAGTTAATACTTTGGTAGACTGTAGGGACATAACAGGAACATAGGAGCTGGAACCTAGTTAGAAAGATCAGGTCTTTGGAAATGTGTCTATGACATCATATCTTGTTTTCATTCTCTGTTCATGCTTCCTCACTATCACCAAGCAAGCAGCTTTGCTCCATCAAGCACTCCCCAGAAACACTGGTGCCAATTGCTATGGGCTGAATCTATTTCCCAGAATGAATCTTTCCCCATCAAGTTGTTCCCTCAGTTATTTTGTCAAAGCCATCATATCAAGAAATGTCATTGTCTGCCTTTCTTCTATTCATGGTTTGTTCTGAAGATTGACTATCAGCAAGGTAAGCAGCATGTCTAAGGGGAATTGGTTAAGCAATAAGTGGGTTTATGAGTTCAGAGAACTGAAAAGTCCAGAATGTCTAGTTTCTGGAGCAACCTGATGGAAATTTTTTTTATTCTGTTATCAGCATCTACATGGGTTTCATCTTCCTTCTGGTTCTGCTCACCTCTACGTTGATTCAGTTCCCTACTGCTCTGTCCTTGTGGTTGTTAGACAGCTGTAGCACTACAGAACATTTCTAACTTTCAACCTCCATGTTCATGAGAGAAAGAAAGCTTCATCTGAGAAGACCCAAAGAGAAATCAAATTCTCTTTGATGCTAACTCCACAGTCTTGGACTCTGAGTCCTAAAGTGACCAGATAAAATTGTGTTACATAAATATAAAGTAGGATTGGCCACAACTGCACTCCTAGACTAGTTGTGAAACCGATTTCATATTATGCATATGAACAAAAAGATGGGCAGTGGGTAATCCCAGAGAACAAAGAGTCTTGTGATAGAGATGGGATCTTACTTTCATGTGACATAACCAACCACTGTCCATTGCAGACATCTTGAGTGACACAAAGCCTATTTAGTACATATGAAACTCACTCTGGAGCTGTGCGGAAAGAGACAAATAGCCTCTGGAAACAAATTACTGTTGGGAAAGATGGACACAGACTGCTGATGAGGAAAAAAACATTTGTATTAGGAGGCCCTTAAAAGATAGAGAAAACATCATTTTCCTATATGAACTAGAAATTAAAATAGTAAAAACACATCCCTTAACTATCAAGACCAATCAGGGCTATTCCTTATAAGAGAGTTATCTCCTAGCTGAGAGCAACAGCACTTATTTAACTTGGTAATTATTGATATAGTACATGATACTATAACTCACACCTGAAATTTGCTGAGAGAGCAGATCACCAAGCATACAAAGAAGGTAATTATGTGAAGTGAGAGATGTGTTTGTTAGAGGTCAGCCTGATCTACAGAGCAAGTTCTAGGACAGCCAGGGGGTCAGGGCTATATAGAGAAACCTTGTCTGGGGGGGGAGGAGAGAGAGAGAGACAGAGACAGAGAGACAGACAGAGACAGAGACAGAGAGAGGGGAGAGAGATTAGCTAACCTGATAGTGGTAATCATTTCACAATATGTAAGTATGTCAAGCCATCATGTCGTACACCTTAAATGTATACAACCTTCTTCTTATTTTTGTGATGCTAAGGATTGAGCCCCAAACCTTATGTGTACTATATAAGTCTTCTACCAATGAGTTAAACTCCTAACTGACAATTTTATTTTTCCATTATTTCTCAATAAGGCAGGAAAAATTGCTTGAAAATGCCCCCAAAACTTTGAAATATTTTTTTGTTGTACTAGATACTCTAAGTAGGTTTCATGCTAGCTAATATGGGGAACTCAGTCCAGGGGTTAGGAGAAGTTTGATGGAGGAAGTAATAAGCACCCTGAGGTCAGGAGTATGAGCAGCCATGGGGAGTGTGGGTTTAATCAACAGAGAGAAACCACACAGTTACTTAAACAGGAGCCACACAATATAAAAACAATTATCAAGCTGTACTGGTTAATTATGTACATAAAAACTCTACAGGGTGGCATAGAACTGGACTAGCAAGCCTATGAAAGGACAATCTTGTAAGGAAGGTCTGATCATTGGAAGAGATTCAGCTGCAGGTCACAGCTTGCTGGGATACTTAGCCAGATTGGTCCTATGTCTCTGGGCAATTTGGAACAAGACTACAGAGAAGAATGAGCTCCATTGACATGTGACCATCCAGAGAAAGTTTGGACACTGCTGGAATACAGAGGACTCCCTCTTTAGGATCCTCTAACACCTCCATGTTAGCATGGCTCCAAGTCAGTCTGGGGCTGAGGAGACCGTGGAGCTGAGGGAAGAGTACAGGGACTAGTGACCTCAGGCAGCAAACAGGCACACATGATCTGCTGCTCTGGTCAAGAAATGAAGAAAAGGGGTTGGGAGCTAGAGAGATATTCCAGCTATTAGAAGCATTTACTGTTTTTGGAGAGGACTAAGTTTCAGTTCCCAGAACCCTACATGGCAGCTCATAATTGTCTATAACTTGAGTTTCAGGTGATTGACTGTCCTCTTCTGGCCTCTGAGGGTGCTTGGAGGCATCTGGTGCACATAAACTCACATCACAAACACTAAATAAATAAATAAACAGACAAACATTTTCTGAAGTATAGAAAATACATAACAACCAAATGCTAGCAGACACTGTACAATGCTGCCTCCAGCTCCAGTGTAAAGTATGTTAGCAAGCAACAGATGAAATTAAAATTGTGCTCTTAAGGAGTCTGGCAAATGAGATCTAAAAAAGAGCCCCTCTTCTTATCAATGTCTCTCAGTCACGTGACCTCAATGGACAAAAGCTGGGATCATGCCAATTACCAAAAGGCGGTTTTTAAAGAAAATGGCCCCCATAGGCCCATAGGTAGTAGGACTATTAGGAGGCATGGCCTTGTTGGAGAAAGTGGTCAGTGGGGTGGGCTTTGAGGTTTCAGATGCTCAAGTCACGCCCAGTGTAGCAGTCTCTCCTGCTGCCTGCAGATCAAGATATAGAACTCTCAGCTCCTTCTCCAGCACCATGTCTGCCTGTGTGCTGCCATGCTTCCTGCCATGATGATAGTGGACTAAACATCTGAACTGAAGCAAGACCCAGTTAAATGTTTTCCTTTATAAGAGTTGCCATGGTCGTGGTGTTTCTTCACAGCAATAGAAATTCTAAGACTGGCCCACATTCATTTTTACAGAATAGGCAACCAACTGTGAATTGGAAGCCTAGAGACAATAAGTGAATAATTGGCACAGGGCTAAGGGATGTCTTAAGTAAAAGAAACAATGCATAGGAAGTCCTTTGGTAGGAAAGAAGGCCAGTGTAGCCTGCTGAGCCTCATCCAAGGTGGCGGAAGATAAAAGGAAAGAAGTTGAAGGAAGCAAAATGAATAATTCAAACGGGTTTAAGGCAGAAATGGAATTTGTTGTTTTTCATAACTGAATAGTCTGGTGATTCAAACAAGGTTGTATTCCATAGCTCAAATATTAACCAACGGAAACAAATTTATCATGTTCCCTCACCTTACTTTCTACTTTTCTGTTTAAGATTAACCTTCAAGGTATTGTGGTTTCCCTTTTCCACATGACACATGCTAGGGGCGCCTACCAGTTCTGTGTTCCTCACTAACACCTGGGGAAGACCAGACAGAAGAAGTGAGAGCAGAATGCTACTTTCCCCTAAGATAATATCATTTTTCCTGCTATTGTGACTTTCTCAAGTGGCTCTCATTCCGGGGATCAGAGGAATGGTGAGTAATGCCAGTTATCTCAAGCCTATCAGAGTCCACCAGTGACTACTACTTTAGACAAGGAAGATGCTGAAGTCAACCATCCTTCTCAAAAACGTGAATGAAAGCTGTGTTATGTATTAGGAAGGAAAATACATCCACATGTGGTTGACCAGTGAGCTGATAGGCTCTATCTGTCACCCCATGTGGGAATTCTCACAGTACAGTGCACATATATCTCCACATCTCCACACGAGCTTGTATGTAGATAATTGGAAGGACAAAGCAGGTGGAAAGAGCCATTGAAATTAAGAAGTTGTTAAAATTATTCAAGTAGGAGAGAAAGTTGACCCCAGAAAGGAGGACCACTGGGTGGAATCAAGTTTTGACACTTGGCAACATGTTAGTTATGGGGTCTCAGTTCTCACTGCCCAGACCCAGAGGAAAAGGCTCCAGAGGGATGGCAGTTCCTTTTGCTGACTTCTGATGAAGAGGATGGTTATGAGGGACAATCATTACTTGAGGATATTTTTAAACATGTGGGATGAAATCATGTCAACATTTAGGAATTGTTTCAACATCTCAAACACTGATTGGAATCCATAAACTAAAAAAAAATAATAACCAGCACATATTATAAAACCCTGAATTAAATTTGCATTAAATTTGATTATTTAATATTAAATTAAATAAATTTGTATTAAATATGCTTTATTCTAATTTAATTGCCCTATCTCTTCAGTGTCTATCTTTTTGGTTCCAGAGCATCTTGTGCGGTTTTTTGTCTGATGGAGCGGGTCTCTTTAGGCATCAGTATCATCATATATGCACAGCTCCCAGAGTTCTCCTCTGCACTGGCCCTGTATCCCAGGCATGTGGAGCTCTCTTCCTCCTAGCCTTGTCAATGCCCTTAGTGGAGTGAGTCCTCCACTTCATGTGGATTCATCACTCACTCTTGGAAGGGGATAAGGAGGGAAACAAGGAAGAAGGGGGATAGAAGGCCCTGAGACTGAAGCAAGAGAGCCAGGTTGGGCTTGCAACAAGAGACAGGAACAAGAGGAAGAGAACAGGAGATGTGCCTGCTATTTTTGCCTAGTACCTCTATCAATGTTTGCTTCTTAAACCTTCTTAAAGGTTTTTGTGTACTTTTGGATCACAAAGTTATAATTTTGGGTCTTTGGATCACATTTTCTAATCCCCCCCCCACCCAGTTTTCATGGTGTTTGAATCTAGGATCAATGGACTTCTTTCAGTACTTGAACAAAATCGTGCTTTGAGAAAATTCTTTAAAAATAAATTAAGGGTCAATATGAGAGTTAACTTTAACGAGAAGTTACCTTGTATGGCTATGAATAGCCTTATTATATAACTTGTTTTCCCATAAGCCTCTGTAACACTTCCCTCTACAAAAACAACTCAGTGAATTAATTGAAGGAAATTCGTGGTCATAATGAGAGCATGCAAATTACATAATACTTCTTTGATACAAAAAGCAGGCTTTTGTGCAGGACCAAAAAGCAGAATGAAAAGGGCTAAAAATGGAGACACAGTCCAGAAGGGAAGAAACAGGATGAGACAGAGAGTGAAGATGAGGTCTTCCACTCACCATGTGTTCGCTAGATGTTTGTGAAATCTGGAGCTAGCCCCTGGCATAAGAGTGTATTGTACCCAGTGTCCACTTGTGTTGTTTGGTTCTTAGCACAGATTTGTCGGAATAGCGATGTCCTCAAGCGTTTAAATAATGAGTTCCACACACCAGAAGTTGCACCGATGGTAAATCAGGCAGCTCAATCACGACACTGAACAGACGAGAAGGCAAAGCCAGGGTGTCAGATTCTAGGAGTACAGATCTCAATTCACAGTTCCTGCTTGTCCAGGGAGATAATCACGTCTGAGCCTAAAGGGCTACCAGAGAGCCAAGAATACCAGCGCAGGGTATAGGAAGGCCCAGTGAGCCTACAGCCAGTGTGGAACCCCAGCTGTCTCTAGCAGCTGAGCTGCGGCCTGGAGTATGAGCCTGCTGAGAGATACCTCAGCATTTGCACTAGTTGCTATGGTAACAGCCGCTACCTCCCACTAAAGTTGTTAAATAAGTCATTAGTTTCATTACTCCATTATATTCAATTTCATTCTGTATTATGCTCAAAACACTTCCCAACCTCAAAGGATAGGGCTTGAGAGTAGGGAGCTTCTTTCCCTCACCGTTCAATGGGCACCGCCCCCACCTTCACTAGACTGTCAGCACCTGAGGTGAGAGCAAACTGAAGAGGGAGGAAACAGTTTTTCTGGTGGCCTGGCATCCGGTTAGGAAGAGTCTGCTTGTTACAAGGTGATGACTTAGGTTCCGGTAGAAATAGATTTCCTACCTGGTTAATTTTTACTGCTCAATTATGAGATGTTCAAAACATTAATATTACCTATCAGAGTATGTCATACCAATAGGCTGGCATTATGATCTAATATAACCTGAGCTGCAGACAGAGGAAAAGGTCCACTATCGTGACTTAAATATAATTTGTTCTCTTTAAAACCCATGTTGAAATTTGGTTACCATGACAGCGGCACAGTTAAGGTAGGGATTGGAGAGATGGCCTTGCGATTAAGAGATCTTTCTCTTCCAGAGAACCCGGGTTTAAATCCAAGCACTTGTATGGCAGGTCACAACTGTCTGTAACTTTAGTTTCAGGGAATCCTATACTCTCTTCTGGTATCTGAGGGTACTGCATGAATGTGGTACACAGACATACTTGCAGGCAAAACACTGAAGCACACAAAATTTTTTTTTCTTTCTTTCTTTCTTTCTTTCTTTCTTTCTTTCTTTCTTTCTTTCTTTCTTTCTTTCTTTCTTTCTTTCAAGAAAGAAATGTTAAAATAGATCAATTCCTTTCTCATGCACTTGGGTTAATGTTCATGGGACTCAATTAGTGATCACTAGAGTTGATTGTTAAGAAGCATGGGCATCTTCATTTGGTTTTCCAGCGTGAGTTAATGGTATGTTCTTGATGATTCCAACTTTCAGAATTATGGGATAAAACAAGATTTTTCTTAAAAATTACCCTCATAATAACAGAAAACAGAGTAGGATATTAATGTGGGATGTTGGGAGCTGTGCAGCTAAGTTTCAGACCAGTATATGAGTGCTTGTCCAATGGGTCTCCAGATGAGGCAAAGCCCATGGGGACAGCCTCACTTGGCAAGGACCAGTGGACTTAGGGACAGCACAGCGCACTGCTGGGACTGCATGGCCTGCACACTCTCTTCTCCCTCACAATATTGATGATTTTCTTGGTAGTTTTTAGTGTCCCTTGGTCAATCATGCACAAGACAGATGTGATCATTTCTGGAAACCCCATTTTTTTTCTTGAATATTTCCTCCTAAAATTCTTTGGGAGTTGATGCTTCTCAGATTTCTTGTCTGGAGATTTCTTGCCAGCTGTCACATCAGAGCCTGGGAGCTGTTCTGATTCAGTGCTGACAGGATCAGAGGCAGATCACCCTATTTCTGTAAATATATTTTGAATGAGATTATTGCTCTTGGAAATGTGTGCCTATGTCAATCACCTTTTAGTTCTGTAAAGACAGGATGTACCTGACTAGACATTTGGCCAAGCTAGCAAAATAAGTGTTGTTTTTGGTTTAAGGATGTTTTGATGTAAAAGTTGGGAAAAACCATATTTGACATATTTGGTTTTTGCTGGAGGTTAACGTCAGAGGATCAGAAAAACTTATTTGTTAGAATGGAAAAACATGCTTATTTTTGATGTATAAATGAAGACGGCTGGAGCTATCATGGGGCCAGTCACTTGTGTGAAACTCATCTGGTGGTTGGGTAGTTCATTTCTTCACACCAAGGCCCCTTCCGTCTCGGGCCCTTAATCCCGGCTGCGGCAGGACTATGGCAGTTGGGGACACTGTAGACCTCTATATTTGATGGTGAGTCAACAATGTTGAAGTAGTAGATATTAGTGCTTTGATTGAGGAGAAAGGAAGCCATGAGAATCTCCACCCAACTGCACAAAGCACACACTATTCTATCTGCTGTATCAACAAGGCTGGCATTCTCTGGGAGTTGGTATAAATGCAGAATCTTGGGTCTCACTGGAGATTCAAATAAATATCAGTCTATGTGGCCTATATTATTACCCAGTACTCCAGATGATCGATGGACACAGTCAGATTTTAAAAGCCCTGAAAAAGAATAACTCAAGAACAATGTGTTCTAAGCAGCAGCTTTCTATCTTTTTGATGAACAATAGAGGAGTCTTTATGAATTCCCTTATTAGTAACACTTAAATTTATGAGGAAATTGAATTGAGTGAACTTTATTCTTTGATTTCCTTGGAGATAAAACATTCTATTTTTTTTTTTTTTTTTTTTTTTTTTTTTTTTTTTGGTTTTTCGAGACAGGGTTTCTCTGTGTAGCTTTGCGCCTTTCCTGGAACTCGCTTTGGAGACCAGGCTGGCCTCGAACTCACAGAGATCCGCCTGGCTCTGCCTCCCGAGTGCTGGGATTAAAGGCGTGCACCACCACCGCCCGGCTAAACATTCTATTTTTAAAAGAGGAGGAAAGTTGCCAATCAGATTTCCACTGCTTTTGTTACTGTTATTTCCAAAGCTTTTGTTATTGCTGTTGCTACCATCCAAGGGTATGTAGGAAAAGTGCTTTTCAGGCTGGGCCATTCAGAAACTCAGAGGTCACTATAGCTGTCACAAAGAGGGAATGGCTACTTCTTGATCTGACAGTGATCTTAGGGGTCACCCATGTGGTGCTGGTGTTGCAAGAATGTCTATAGATGCTGCACCAAGGTTCTAGAGAAAAGCCTAGAAAGGCAGGCAGTGTGTAACAGAGCCAAATTCCCCACAGGGAGCCTCTAAGTCAGCTCCTTGTAAAGTATGGGAAGTGGAGCATTAGTGGAAATGGAGACCTGGGGATGTTTAGCTGAAAATGTAGGATATCCTCTAAGAAAAGCTGGAGTCATTGAGTGAAGGCCAACCAAAAGACGGTCCACATATGATGCAAATGGCAGAATCATAGAGGTGATGATGCTGCCACCAGTGCTCAGATGATGCCACTACATGCCCTGGCTGCCAGACATGCAGCTACAGGATTTAGTGTTTACTGTGTTGGATTTTATTCTTGCTTTAATCCTAACATTGTGTCATCTTTCTGTTATTGTTTGTTTAATTTGAAAGGGGTGGTTTGGTTTCTTGTTGTCTAGTTTTTAAATATATGCTTACAGATATAAGTTATAAGGAGTCTCAGGGGATACCTTGGACTTTAAAGCAGTACTGGATCTTGGAAGACTATGGAGACTCTTTAAGTTAGACTAAATACATTCTGTGTCATGAGATAGCTGAGGTTTTCAGGTCTAGGAACTTATAGTATGAGACAACTGTGGGTCTTTAGAAGGCAGTAAAGGAGTGTTATGCTTTGAATCTGAAATGGTTCTTATAAGTTCATAATTTGAACACTGGTTCTCAGCCTGTGGTAGAATATGGAGGGCTTTGAAGCCTTTAGGAGGTGAGGCCTTGTTGGTAGAGGCAAGTCAGTAGGGCAAGCCTGGGAAGGTCATGTCCATTTCTAGCTCTGGCAGCAGAAGCTACATCATCACACTTCCACTGTCCTGAATGAAGAAGCCATTCCTGCTGTCATGTGTCCCTACCACCATGAACTGAAACCCATTGAAAATCGGAAGCCAAAGCAATTCTTTCCCCTTTGAGTTTCTGCCAAGCATTTTGGTTATAACAATGCAAAAGTAAGTGCTGGTTTTGTGTGTGAGTGTTAGTCATACAATAAATTAAAAAATATTTATCTTTCCCCATTTTTTAGGCTGCCATTTTGTCCGATTGACGGTGTCTTTTGCCTTTTTCTATTTTATGAGGTCCCATTTATTAATTATTGATCTTAGTACCTGTGATATTGGTGTTATATTCAGGAAGTTGTTTCCTGTGCCAATTCGTTTGAGATTATTTCCCACTTTCTCTTCTATCAGGTACAATGTATCTCGATTTATGTTGAGATTTTTGATCCACTTGGACTTGAGTTTTGTGCAGGGTGATAAATGTGGATCTATTTGCAGTCTTCTACACGCTGACATCCAGTTGGAGCAGCACCATTTGTTGAAGATACTTTCTCTTTTTCATTGTATAATTTTGGCTTCTTTGTCAACAGAGAGGTCAAGGACACCACAAGAAAACTCATAGAATCAGTTTTAATAACCTGGGCTCATAGGGGCTCACAGAGACTGAATCAACACCCAAGAAGCCTGCATGGTACTGACCTAGACACTCTCTATATATGCTACAGTCCTGTAGCTTGGTCCTCTTGTGGGACTCCTAACAGTGGGAACAGGGAACGTCTCAGATTCTTTTACTGGCTTTTGGGACCCTACTCCTCATACTAGGTCACCTTGCTCAGCCTTAATGCACCAGGGAGGTGCTTAGTTTTACTGTAACTTGATGTGCCGTGCCTTATTGATACTCATGGGAGGCCTGCCCTTTGCTAAACAGAAACAGAGCAGGGAGTGGATTGTGGAAGATAGAGGGGTGAGGTGGGAGGGACTAGGAGGAGAGGAGGGAGGGGAAACTGCAGTCAGGATGTAAGATAATAAATAAATAAATAAATTTATTAAAAACTATTTATCTTGTGTCCATATCTGAGAATATAATTTCTAACATGCGCACTGTTTAGAAATGAGATGAGTGATGTGTCCAATTACTTGTTTCAAGTGTCAATTACATTTATACCCAAGTTTAAATCATTAAGTGTACAAAGTACATTTTTATGGTATTTTGACCCATGTATTATTAATAATTTTTTTCATATTCTTCCTATTTTAACCATTTCCTTTTGTTAGTTTTTTAAACAGGTGAGCAATGAATGAGCAAAGATCAAGCAATAGGAAGAGATCTCAGAATGAAGGCTCTCTTTGTTTTGACCCCAGATCAGTCACCATTTGTCCTATTAATTCAGTCAAAGAGTCAGGTTGTCTTTCTACCCAAGAAAAGGCAAGCATAAGATAACGCCTCACATATCTGATACTCCAAAGCATTTAGAGATACTGGAAAGGGCGCTGTACTGCGGAGTGGGCCAACAGGGTTAGAGTCTCACCTTGCCACGGCCTAGACTTCAGGTAAGTCTAACCATCTCTCTGAACCTCAGTTTCCTAGTATTAAGCAAAATAGATGTAATAGTACCCGTTCATCCTTAATGAGATGCCATTAATTATATAAGACAGATTTATTACCTTCCTAGGTGTGGTATAATTTCAGAAATAATATTCACAGAGGGTTCTTAGGAAATAGAGAGTGTTTCAGAACAGACATTTCTAAATAATATAGTAATTGATAGTTTTTCACTTTGGCATTTTGTTTGTTTTAGGTAGGTTCTCATGTTATAGACCAGGTTGGTCTGGACTGCAAGAACAACCTGGCAGTCTAGACCCTTCAATGTCTTTGTACCAGGTGCTGGGATTATAGGAGTGTAGCCTGTCAAGGGTAGTCAGTACTGAGCACCCTCACAGAGCTTATTTACACTGATCATATGAAGACTTATATTTATTTTGTCTAATCCTGCTTCGAACTTCCAATAGCCTATCTTATCAATTCCTAAAAATGCTTATTCAACTGACTTTGGTATCAGTTACCCCTAGAGCTATCACTTATAAACCCAAAATTAAAATGTATGGAAAAACTAGAAGAGTTTATTTGTAGTTATTCCCCAGTGAGGGTGTTTTGTAATGAATTTCCACTGAAGCTCCTTTACCCACATGAAATACATTCCAGGATCTGCAGTGGACGTCTGAAATGGTAAGCAGTACCCAAATTATTATATACTTTTACTGTATTATTTCTTCTAAATAAAGATTGATGCTAGAGTCTTTCCATTTTGTCTTATAATAGAAAAGTAATAAAAATACTTCAATAAAAGTAATATTAATATGGCCTCTGTCTTCTCCGTATGTCTTAAGGTATTATAGATGTGACATTTGCTACTATCTACTATTATATGTGAGTAATGGAATCGATGGAAAGTGAAAAATCCAATAGGGAGCAGTGATTGGATGAACATATTAGGTGAATGTTAATGACTGGTCGCCAGACAGGAACATATTTAAAAGCAAACATACCAATCCCCTGCTGTCCTACTCTTCCTGTCTTCACTATATCCCAGCCCCCAACCTGAGCAGACAGCCCCTGCTCAACCACAAGCAGTGCCTACCAGAAGACCAGGTAGGCTGCCTGAGGACTTTCCCCTTTTCTCTCTGTTACCCCAACCTAATTCTCAGGGTCACTCCAAGCACTGCAGCTGCATCACAACACCAGGAGCGTCATCTCCTCTCCCCTGTTCATGCCTCCTGTGGAGTCTTCAGACCATCTTCCCCTGACCTCCCCTTCCCCCCCGGGCTCCAACACCAGCAAGCATTCTCCTGGAACACAGCAGCCAAGCAGGGTAGTAAAACAGGCAACACTTAGCCAAGTACACCTCTGAAAATCCATACAGGAAACAGAAACCAAGGAACAAAACCAACCAAGACAAACCTAGAAATCAACACCTAGACCCAAATGCCTAGACACTAGTTTAAGAATACAATCAATAACAGCTAAGTTAATATGTCACCATCAGAGCCCAGATATCCTACCATAGCAGGTCCTGAATATTCCAACATAGCTAAAGCATATGAAAATACCTTAAAGATGATAGAGGTCCTTAAAGAGGAACTTAATAAATCCCTTAAAGAAATCCAAGAAAACACACACACACACACACACACACACACACACACACAATGCCCTAAATGCAAGGGCACCCACATTTGTAAAATTTGTAAAAGAAACATTACTAAAGCTTAAATCACACATAGAACCCACACACACACACACACACACACACACACACACACACACACACACACATGCATCCACCATCACCACCACTAACAACAACAAAATAACAGGAATTAACGATCATTGTTCATTGATATTAAGATGTATCAATGAACACAATTCCCTAATAAGAAGACACAGATTGATAGAATAGATATGAAAACTGGACCCATCCTTTTGCTACATACAATAAACACATCTCAGCAACAATAATATACATTACCTCAGGGTAAAGGGTTGGAAGAATATTCCAAGCAAATGGACCTAAAAAGCAAGCTGGTATGGCCATTTTAATATCTAACAAAACAGACTTCAAACCAATATTAATCAAAAGAGATGGGGAAGGACACTTCATACTCATCAAAGAAAAAAAATTCACCAAGATTATGTTTCAATTCTTCACGTCTAAGCCCCAAATGCAAGGGTGCCCACATTTGTAAAAGAAACATTACTAAAGCTTAAATCATACATAGAACCCCACACATCAATAGTGGGAGAGTTCAGGCAACTAGAAAAAAAAATGGATGCAACTAGAAAAAAATTATCCTGAGAGATAATTAGTAAACTAGAATAATAAAGACAAGTATGGTATGTATTCACTTATAGGTGGGTGTTAGCTGTTAAGTAAATCATAATCAAGCTACAGTCCATAGACCCAAACAGATTAGGTAAAGAGGAGAGCTATAGGGGGGGAAGCATGGATCTCCCTGGAAAGGGAAAGTAGAATAGATTTTTGTGGGCGGACTAGGGGCAGGTGGGGACAGGAGCAGGAGGGATCAGATGAGGGGGTGGAAGGAATGAGTGCAAGGGGAGTCAAATGGAATTGGGGGTTGTTTGAGGGGCTGTGTGGAAATCTATGAGGGTGACCCTAGTGAGGACTCCTAGTAACAGAGGATACAGATACAGGATAATCAACTGGCCATTTTTGTAGTCATGCAAAGCTTCCAGTGATAGGACTGGCTTATATCCTGTTGAGTTGTTAGTTGAGGAGGTTCCCTGGAGATTCCTAAACAACCCAGGCTGATACTAGGACAGAAGGTCACCCTCTGATACCTGACAGCAGGGGACTCCATTGCTGAGACAACTTCCACTCAGCTCATTGAATGTTGAGAGGGTAGAGAGGAGGGGCTGGTGCAGGCTTGGGGCCTTCACTCCTACATTCTAGTCTCTTTGATGTCTGAAGGCTATGGAAAGGGAAACTAGGACACCAACTCAGCCACAAAATTTTACACCTGTCCTGCCTGCAAGATGGGCTGAGGCAATGGTAGTACAGAACATGTTGGAGTGGCCAACCAATGTTTGTTTGAACTTGAGACCCATCCTACAAGAGGGAACCCATTGTGCTATGCTGACTGGATGACTAAGAACTGGAGACTGGATAGACCAGAGTCTTGGGGTAGAACCAAACACTACTGGCAACAATAACAAAATATCAATCAATGAAATGATTTGATTCCTAATGATAATCTGCTATACTTACAGACTGGTTCCTTGTACAGTCATCATCAGAGAGGCTTCCTCCAGCAGCAGATGGAAAGGGGTACAGAGACCCATAGCCAGACATTATATATAGAGAGAGTCTACATTGGAAGTCTCCATTGGATCCCTCCCATTGGAGAGTGGGGAACCCCATGGAAGAGGAGGTGAAAAGATTGTAGGAGTCAGAGTGGGTGGAGGACACCAGGACAACATAGCCCACTGAAACAACTAAGGAGGGCTCCCATGGGCTCACAGAGACCAAAGCAGCAAGTACAGGGTCTGCGTGGGTCTGTGCCAGGTCCTGTGTATACGCTATGGCTGTTAGCTGTGTGTTTTGTTGGACTCCTAACAGTGGAAAGGGGTGCATGTCTGACTCTTTTGCCTGCTCTTGGGACTATTTTCCTCCAAATGGGTTGCCCTGTCCAGCCTAGATATTAGGGCTTTCACCTTGTCTTATTGTATCTTTTTCTGTCCTGTCTGGCTGTTGTCTCTTGGAGGCCTGCTCTTTTCTGAAGAGGAAACAGGGGGAGTGGATCTGGGAGAGAGGGAAGTGGGGGGAGCTGGGAAAGTGGAAGGAGGGAAAACTGTGGTTGGGATGTATTGAATGAGAAAAGAATATTTTCAATAAAAAGCAAACATACCCTCTGAGATAAACAAAAGTTCTTTATTGTTTTTATTAAATAGGTGGTCTGGCTAGTTTTATGTCAACTTGATATAAGCTAGAGTTATCTGAAAGAAGGGAACCTCAATTGAGAAAATATCTCCATAAGATCAGGCTGTAAGGAATTTTCTTGATTGTGATTGTTGGGGGTGGGCCCAGCCTATTGTGGTAATGCCATCCCTGGGCTGGTGGTCCCAGGTTCTATTAGAAAGCAGGCTGAGCAAGCCATGAGAAGCAAGCCAGTAAGCAGCACTCTTCCATGGCCTCTGCATCACAGCACCCACCTCCAGATTCCTACCCTGTTTGAGTTCCTGCCCTGACTTCCTTCAGGGATAGATTATGATGTGGAAGTATAAGCCAAATAAACCCTTGCCATGCCCACTTCCTTTTGCTCATGGTGTTTCATCAGAGCAATAGTAACCCTAACTCGAACAAGAGGTAAATGTTAAAAGGAAGTAATTAAGATGAAGCACTCTGGTTTCTTGTTAAAACTCGGCGTTTTATTTATTCAGCTGTTTGGTTTTCCTATTGTGTGTGTCTTCTCCCTTTATGCTGATATTTGACAGACTGACCTTTTAGATGATTGTTCGGGCAACTTCTTTCAAGTCTTTGCTTGCTTTTTTTCTGTTCTCCATCACAAACTATTACCACGTGTGAGGCAGCAGTTTCTGTCTTTTCTGAACTCTCGTGTGTGAGCCAGTCAAAACGTTTGAGCGATTGCTCCATATACTCTTAACTCCGTCACAAAGGGCCACCTCCCACACTCTCTCTGTGTCCTCTTTCTCAAAGGTTGTTGGAGTTTATTGGAAATTCTAGGCAGGATCGGATAAAAGGAAATCTAGGTCTTCAGGTGGTCATCATTAATAAGCTCACAAGTAACAAACTCAAGCCAAGAATAATGAGATGCAACAATAGCACAGTTTTAATATTAACAGGCTTTTGTGACATCTTCAGATAAAACTACCTAAATTGTATCACTTCTTCAAAACTCCAAAATAATATATTTAGTATTATATCAGTAATGTAAAGAGGCAGGAAGATCAGTTTGAACTGTGAGACTAGGTAATTTAATCAAATAGAAGTTTTAATCATGGCTTGGAATTTATCAAGGATATTTGATAGTTAAGCTTTCTATATCAGTTTACTTAAGACAAATAGGAATTCTAAGTTTGTGAAACAATTGGAAAAATTGGAATTATTTCCTGTTTGGTACTTGCCAGGTTGTAAAGAATTTAGATGATTAAACCTTAAGAATAAGAAACCCACTCAAAACCAACTTTCCATTTTAAATATTTGCATTCTTTCATTCATCAAAAAAATCTTATTAAAATATTTTTTAAATAACCCTAATCATAGCCCTAATTCTAATACTAAACCTAAATATGAACCTCTTTTTAACACTAAACCTAGTCCCAGTACTAACCTTGAACATAACCTAGCCTCAACCCATAATCTACCACTAAATTTAACCATGATACTAACTATAACTAAATCCTAGCTACAGGATAAAACTTAAACCTAGCTCCAACTACAATACGAACCCTATTCCTATAACCTGAATCCTATCCCTAGCCCTAACTCTACCCCTAGCCCTAATCATAGCAATAAACCACCCCCACCCCAAGAAAGGGAAAAAATTAAAACAGGGTAGAAATCACTGCATTTCAATAGTTTGAAATGTGGAGAGTTGATTCAGGTGTGGTGGCACGAGCCTTTTATTCCATACTTGGAAAGCAGAAGCAGGCCAGTCTCTGTGAGCTTGAGGTCAGTCTGATCTACAGAGTTCCAGGTCAGCCAGGGCTACATAGTGAGACCCTGTCTTATAACAAAGTAAGTAAACATACCAAGAACCAAAACAAGACCAGGGGAGTGGTGAGCCCAAGCTGCATGCAAACACTTTTTCAGGCTTTTGTAACAGAAAGATGGAACTTCTGTAATATAATTTTTTGTTTTCTATTTCTTTCAAAGAGGAAAAAGCTGTCTAGATTAACTTCAAAAATTACTTTTTCAAGTACGTGAGTTTTGTATCATGGATAATTCCCAGGCAACATCAGCAAGATGGCTGCCCAGAGACACCGGCTGAACCTCTCTCCAAAAAAAAAAAAAAAAGCATCAATGTAAATGTGTTTCCACCCTACAAAATGAGAAAGGAGACTAAGGCTGTAAAAAGTAAAAAGCAGCTGCTGGGGTCGGGTGGTGGGAAGGCAATACACATGTTCCAGGAAAGATTGGAGGGAGGGTTACAGGGTGTGTGTGTGTGGGGATCAGGGAACCATGAGACTACAGAGTAGAGGAGACGAGCCAGGAGGAGAGTCAGCTAAGACGGACTCTGTTTGAAAATGCCTAATATTGTGTGTGCTAATTTTAAAAAGAAAAATAATTAAGACACAAAACAAAGAAAGCATAACTGCTATCTCACTGGAATGCTTGAAGAAGCGGGATGCAACAGAGCGCGGAGATTCAGGGTGGGCCCACTATGGAGTGAATAAAACATACAGCATCTGCCATCGCACCTCTCCAGATCACCAGTGAACCAAGAGTCATTTAGTGCAATGGGGGAATGTGAAAGCATGAAGCCCAGCAGGTCCCACTAATGGGTGGGTATGTCTGCAGTTAGATAAAACTGAAGCCCTCACAGGAACGGAGAAGTTGAGGGGTTTCATGAAGGAATCAACAGTGTTGTATTACCTGAAGAGAACCTATCCACACTGTACTGCCTTTAACCCAGGTTCCTGCTTCACAATGCCCTTTGGAAACCCCATACCTATCGTCCCTCAAAGTGAGTGAACAATCCATGAATCTTCTGCCTTGACTACCTTCCTGTGACCTAGGAAGCCACTGAATTCCTCTTGAAGGAGCCAAGAAGCTTACCCGCACTCCTGAAGCCTGGAGAAGGAGTTAGCTCATCCTGCCCACCCAAATTGTGGCCCCCTGAAGCATCTAGGTTTCATCCTAAATGGCAGGACCAACCAAGGCTCATATAGGCACTTGTGAAGCTTGTAGACACTGACGGTCACCCCCCCCCCCCCTTGAACTAATAGTGGAGTCCTACTCCTGTATGGCCCTAAGACACTGATAATTGAGCCATTGCCAAGGCTAGGCTATTCCCCACATGTAGGTGGGTCACCAAGGGGAGGTCCAGACCCATCAGATGCTGACGTCATTCGACCTCCATCGCTATGCCAGCTGCAGCTTGCTTACCTTAGCCAATTAAAGCCTCTCCACCCACAAGAAACCCACAGAAATGGATAAGAATCTTGCACCTGTGTCCACAAATGGCAACCCGACAGCTGCCAATGAATCCATCACATCTAAGATAGCCACAGTTCAGCTGACAAATCCCACAATGGTCCGCAGCCTAGGCCACTAAGACAGCTGCAGACATTCCCAGTGTTGAGGAGGGAGATACACAGACTGTATTACAGTACCCAGCAGAAACCAACATCACTGCACCCTGCTCAGCAATGCCTCGGAGCATGTTTTCAGGAGAAAGTGTTTTAGTATGAATGCAACCCTATGAAATTGGTGAGAGAGAGAGAGAGAGAGAGAGAGAGAGAGAGAGAGAGAGAGAGAGAGAGAGAGAACTTATAACTTATCCATGAGATGTGAGAATATCAAGCATTGGAACGTGAGAACCATAAAGTAGTAGCAAAATAATATGTTCTAAAGGAACTCAATAATTCTCTATCAACAGACCTGGAAAAAAAAATTGATAAAGTGGCTAAAAACAACTAAAAGAAGTGATTTTAAAGAAATTTGGTGAAATACAAGATAAAACACAAAAGACATTGTAACAAAGTTATTAAAAACAATCCATAATCTGCAAAGACATTCAGGAGTAATAAATCATTTGGAAGATGTAAACAGAGGTGCTGGAGATGAAAATTTCAAAGAAGCAGTTTGCTGTGGTGGCACCCTCCTTTAATCCTGTCATTTAGGAGGGAGACACAAGAGGATCAGGAAACCAAGGTCTCCTTCGGATATGTAGCAAGTACAAGACCAGACTGGGCTACATGAGGCCCTGCCAAACAAGCAAAATGTTGAAGAACAAAAGAAGAGGGAAGACAGAAAGGAATATTAAAAAAAAAAAAAAAAAAACAATCAACCAACCAAAAAGCTTAAGAACACATTCGAGAGCCTCACCAACAGACCTAGATCAAGCAGAAAAAGGATCTCGGAAATGTTCCAGAAGGTACTTTAAAATAATCCAGTCCCATAAAGAAAGAAAATGAAGAATGTCTACAAAACATCTGAGACATTGCTCAGTGAACAACTGTTCACACTGCGGACATTCCTGAAGGATTTTAGACGGCGTTGGGGCGGGGGGTGTGGGTGGCGGGTGGATCACACAAAGCATATTTAATGGGAAAGTTCTGTCCTGCGGCTGACTACCTGACTGCTATTTCGGAAACTTCAGCTTGTGTTCCTTCTCAATGAAGACGGCAGAGGAGAAACAAACTGTGTGCTCCCATGCCCTCCTAATCAGGAAGAAAACACTTGATTAAGAGCAAACAGTAGGGTAAAGACTCCAGAAAGACTAGAGAATCCTCTTGTAAGGGAGGTCGGCTTCCTGGACATACCCTGACACCAAAATCTCAGCACAAAGGAGGTTTATTACCCCTGAGGGGCAAGTGTCGGGTGGGAGAGGCCTGCAAAGGCGGAGGCAGCAGCAGCAGCAGCAGCAGCAGCAGCAGCAGCAGCAGCAGCAGCAGCAGCAGCAGCAGCAGCAGCAGCCGTAGCCCGGCAGAAAGTAGCAAGCAAGAGAACAAGACTTTCTGCAGGACTGGGTTTTTAGGGGGAAAATGCTAGGGTGAGCTGGTAAGTCAATCCTGATTGGACGGATTAGCCAAATAATGAATTTTGATGGTTGGATCTTGGTATTTTACCTCAGGAATGAGTCAGTGCCCAAATAAGGGAACGGACCTCGGGGCTAGCTTCACGAATGTAATCTAATGGTTTGGGGGAGGGTTAAACACAAAACCCGTAGGCATTATGTTTGCCATGCTTGGGCCTGCCCTTCACCTCCTGCCCTCTTTCACCCCAAGATTGTGGGCATAGACAATATAGAGGAAGATGGTCTCAAGAAGCAAAATGAGGGGGAAGAAGAGAGACAGAAAAAGAAAGCTACATGGGGCCTGTGAAACAGGAGCTTAGGAAGGTCTTGTTACCAGGGAAGCTGAAGTTCTCCTACGGGATTTCTTTGATTAATACAAGATTTTAGAAACAGACTCAGAAGAGAGCTTGAAGACAATTTTAGTGTGGGAGATAAACAGGTTGGGTGAAAACCCCCAAGTCACCAGGAGGGAGATGGAGAAAAAGTCTTCCTTTTACATGAGGCATGGCATAGAAAGAGACGTTTTTAAGAAAGGCAGAAGCACTCCCGAGAATGGAAGTGTGCTAATGACCCAAAGAAAGAGACCCAAAGCATCTGGTCGCGAGATGTATGGTCTGTTATGGACCCTGCATTTGTATTTCATGGGGTTGGGTGGAGCATGCTCTGTTAGGCCAGGTAAGCATTTCTAGTCTTTCTCTGCAAGATGATTTCTTTCACGTTAATCTTCATGTAGCTTTCCCCCATTCCTACTCCCCTTGGTCACTGACTCTATGTCTGCCTTTTTTCCTCCCTTCTTTCCCAAGATGAAATGCGGTAATGTACTTAAGGGACACACCATCACCAAACTGTGTGCCAGGGAAAGCAGAACATTCAGGAACATTACATCTTCCAACCACGAGGACTCCCCTCCACCTCCACTTGCAAGGCAGTCACAACTCTGACAACCGCTCCAGTGTGAGAAGTGAACAGGACCTGACAGAGACTAACAACAGAAATATATTCAGGCAAGAACTCGGGTGTCATTATTAGAAATAATAATGTGCTTGAAGAGCACCCAACAACAAAGGCAAACAGAAGTGTGGGTGCACCCCTTCTCCCAGAACCTCAGATACCAAGGGTTTGTGGAAAATGTGGTCACCAGTACACTAGAGAGAAGACTGTAGGAAGATGAGGGCACGATCCTGCTGGACAACCCATGCCGATCCTGCTGGACAACCCATGCAAGGACCTGGGAACTGCTGTGGCTAGCCTCTTTTTCTGCAGGACCTAACTCGACAGGAGAGACATTTTGGTCCGATTGTTGTGAATTATATAAGTCTAATAGCCACCTTCTGCTTCTTGTAGCATCAGCTACAAAAAATTACCGGAGCAGAAAACACACACACATCCCAACCAAGAGGAAACGTTGACTGACATGTTTTCTTCTATCTCCTTCATTTCATATTCCAAACTTTCTTAATTTTAACTTTTGTACTTTAATTAGCTTTCTAAGAACTTTTTCCTCTATGACTTGTCAAGCCTCCAGTTAGACATTTTTCTTCTAATTCCTAATTTACTCCCCCTTTCCATTTTCCAATTACTTTCTTTATTACCTCTTAATTATTAATAAGCATGGCTTTAAAAATCTTTACATTTATGCTAATAGTATTCACGCTGGTTTCCAAATTTATTGGAGGCATAGTTGAAACACAGAAAACTTGATTTTAATACCAAGCATGTTGTCAAGTCATTATTTTTGCTACTGGTGCCTCTTTCCCTCTCTTTAAGGGAGAGGGTGCCTAAGCCCAGGCAAGACCCCATGCAAGGAAGACGAGCATAAAATGAGACAAGAAAAATGAGTGAGAACCAGAGGGCACATCCATCTGATTCAATACAACCAAATCAACAAATGGGCTAAAAAAAATGAACAGAATTTTCAAAAGATGAAATATTAATGGCTATTAAACATGTGAAAAAACGTTCAATCTTACTTGCCATGAGAGAAGTTAAAACTACGTTGAGATTCCATCTCATTCTAGTCATTGAGAAAATACATTAAAAAATGCTTATGTATGAACAGAAAAGAGGCCTTATACATTCATTGCTGGTAGTCTAGACACTATAGAAATAAGTCTGGCTGCCAGGCGATGGTGGTGCATGCCTTTAATCCCAGCACTCAGGAGGCAGGTGGATTTCTGTGAGTTCAAGGCTAGCCTCGTCTACAGAGTGAATTCCAGGACAGCCAGGGCTACACAGAGGAACCCTGTCTTGAAAAACCAAAAAAAAAAAAAAAAAAATCTGGCCACTATAGAAATCGGTATGACATTTCCTAACAACAACAACAACAACAACAACAACAACAAAAACTACAAATAGAACTGCCATATGGCATAGATGTGCCACTCTTGGATATTTACTCGAATGACTCCAAGCCAACCAGTCATAGAGATATTTGCACATCAATATTAATTGTAGTACTAGTCACAGGAGCTAAGGTATAGAACCAACTTAGATGTTCCGAACTAGAAATGAATAAACAAAGTGTAGTATATGTACACAATTGGTATTTTTTCTAATATTAAGAATGGGGTTGTGTCATTTGCAGAAAGATGGCTGTGACTTGAGACATATTAAGCAAATTAAGATGTCTCAGAAAGACAAATACCATAAAATACAGTTCCTAGATTTTATACAGATATTTAAAATCATGCATGTATATATGATATTAAACTTCCTCCATAAACAATGGAGACTAATGGGAGGCAGGAGGATAAGACAGGGGAGGAGTGAGAGGTGTGGAGGAGAATATGCCTGATGCTTACTAGTTAGCCACATTAAAATGTGTAAATAATATGTAATATATACTTGCATGAAAATGCCCTTATTTAACACCATACCATGTACAATGAACTCCATAGTAGGCCTTGTCTCAGATAAAACAAAACAAACAAAATAACTGAAAGAGATAAATTGGGTGGTACCCCAAATGAAGAAATGATAAATGTTTAAGGAGATCACAGTGCTCAGGATCTGGTTTGGTTGTTACAATACTGTATCTCATAAATAAATATAAAAACTACTCTGTATTACTCATAAATACATAAAAATTCCCAGGTATCTTTCCTATCTTTTTGCTTCTTCTTCAATGCAGAAACCATGGTTAATTGGCAGGTTTTCTCCTTTGACTTGTTTAGACTGTAAGGTGTATGATTTCCTCATGGATATATGTTCTGTCATTCTGCCACAGCATGGTAGGATTCAGTTTTCTAACCGTACCAGGTCATCCTTGAAAGTACTGTAAATGCTAAGTAGGTAACATTAACTTCTTTATTTTGATCCCCACTAATCTTTTTGTCACTGTTTTCCCTTCCAAACATTTACTTTTCTTCATTTTTGGTAATTTTCCTGTTAAGTTACACTTGGGTTTTTAAGCTATAATTATTTACATATGTTAGTTGTGAAATGAATAGGATTCACTGGCACATTCTCATACCTGTATTTCCATACGTTGATCTTGTCCACCACACTTATTCTAGTGTATCTCAGCTTCCTTTATTCCCCCCTCCCCCCAATCCACTATCTAGTCCATGTAGCCATGCTTATACTTTCAGTTCTTTAAAAAAGTCAGTTTTTCCATGAGAAAAATCTTGTAGGACTTTATTCTCTGTGTTTGACTCACCTTGTTTATTTTGCTTAGTGTGATATATGCCAGTTCCAGCCATCTTCCTCAAAACAACTTTGATATGTGTACATGGTATACTTTATTTATACATTCATCCATTGATGTATACCTAAGTTAATTCTATCTTGGTCTTTGTGAATAGTGCTGCAATAAACATGAGCATTAGATAGATACATAGACACATAGATAATGAGAGACAGGTGAGTAGATAGATAATAGAGGTAGATAAATAATAGAAAAATAATTGGGATAGACAGATGCATAGGCAATAGAGATAGGTTAAATAGATTTATAGATAATAGAGAGATCAGATAGACATCTTATGTAGACAGATAGATACATAAATATGGATAGCTTTATCTCCAGGATATTGACAGCTGGACCACATGGTGTTTCAATTTTTAGGTTGTAAAGAATCCTCCATTTTCTTCTCTGTAATGACGATGCTAATTATTTTCCAAGAGTTCCTTTCTGCTTCACATCTTTGCCAACATTTTTTTTTTATTCTTCTGATAATAGACATTCTAACTGGGATGAGATGGAGTCTTATTACAGTGTGATCTTCCCTGATGGAGTAAAACTGAATTTTTTCTTCATATTTATTAGTCATTTGTTTTTCTTATTTTAGGAATCACCTATTCAGATCATCTGCCTATCTTTAGTTTAACTACTCAGGTTTTGTCACACATTTTGATTCCTATATATATTCTGGCTATTAATCTATCAGATGAATAGTTGAAGAAGATATTTTCTCACTCTGTAAGCTGTCTTCTGATTTTCAATTAGACGTAAATCTTACTTGTCAAATATTGCTTTTGTTTCTGGTGGTTAGAGTCCTATTGAGGAAATCATTATTTTCTCTATATATTCCACTAGTGGTTTCAAAGTTTCAGGTCTTATATTGAGATCGATGAACCATTTTGAATTGACTTTTCCTTTTGGTCCAGAGATCTAGTTTCATTTTTCTACGTGTGTTATCTGAGTTGTTAGAGTCAGAACCTGAGCTCCAGGTGGTCCTAACAACCAAACTTTGGCCATCTGTTCCCAACAGGCCAATTAAACAGACAACAGTGAAGAGCATAGAAAGGAGATTCATTCATTGGGAAGCAAAATAAAAAGATCCAGTGAGTCCCTTGTTCCATCTTCCAGAGTATGACACGAGATTTAGGCTTAAATAGAAGGCAAGATACATATATAACTAAGCAGTTCTGGTCACAGCCACCATTGACCTTTCATTATCTGGCTTCAGTCTCTTGTTCAAAATGGTCTAATGAGTTGTCAGATCTAGGTGAAATTTCTCCTCTGCCCAGCATCATTCATCTCAACCTTTGCCTTCCCCTGGCCAATTACTGGGGATTATTTAGTGATTTCCCATGAATTCCTTCCTAGAAGGAGTGGGAGGGCTCACGAAACTCGAAGTATATCACACTTGCAGGTTTCAGGACGCTGAAACTTTGAAAATCCACAAGGCCTCTTCCTTGGGTTATAAAAGTAGAAACAATTGCTCAGAAAGGGACTTTCCCACTGTAAAGAGACTTACAGATGCCTGTAATCCCTGCAGAGAGCTCCAGGAATACTACTTTCATGCATTAACACCCATGCTGAACTTTTGGGTGATGCAGCTGCTTGTACGTCACTCTTGTTCCTGTAAGTAACTCCAGTAAACGCCCTGATTCACTAAGAAAGACTGAAGTAGAGTCATTTCATTGGTGTGTAATTGACAGAACACCTTTCTGGGATAATTGGATATTTCCTTACATATCCCCAGGACAAATCATAAAACAACAGGACCATTATTTCAATGTTCTGAGAGCCAAAGAGAGGAACACAAGACTCTCTGTAGGATGTCTTCATTGCTTCTAGAACTGGATATTTAGTTTTCCCAGTAACATTTTAAAAATAGACTACCTTTCTCTAGTGTACAGTTTTAGTACATGTTTAATAAAATCAACTAAAGTTTTAATTAATAGCATTAATTAGAAAGTTATGCGAATGTATTTAGTTGCCTACCTTATGTGAGGTGCTCAACATTTTAATACAAGGGGATGGAGAGATGGCTCCATGGTTAACTGCCCATACTGCTCTCCTGTAGCTGAAGTGTGGAGTCTTGAGGGCTGAGGCAGGAATGTATAGCCTCTGCCTGAAGTTATAGGTTGAGTCCTGGAGGCCAGCTAGCAGACAAAAAGCCTCAAGCTCAAGGGACATCCTTCTCCAACCAGTCTCACTCTGGTGGATCTCAAAGGCCATCTTCCTTTTCTCTTCCCTTGAGATCTATGGGATCCTACCCTCTGAAACTTGAATTTGGGAAGATGCTATTAGAGTTCAACTCAGCCCAGCTGGGCATTAGTTGGCTAAAAGTAGGCATGAAAATAGGTGAAAAATAAGCAAAATGGGGATGAATGGAACAAACCTGGTAGGACAGGGAAAAACCCTGAGCCTACCAAAAGTCACAACCAGGTCTGCACACCTCTGCCTCTGCTTATGAGTGTGGAGCCGCCCAATGGCACATGCACGATCTACCAGAAGCTACATTCCCAATGAAAAATGACTCTCCCTACCCCAGCAGTCATCAACTACCAATGCCTCCTCACCTAGCAGTAGCTAACTAAAAATCTTCAACTAGGTAAAGATTTCTATTAGTTCCTGTGGCCTCCTGCTATTTCATTCATCCAGGGGTTTTACTTGGTAATGGATTTTTTTGATTTCTTTTGAGATAGCTGCTGGCTGTCAGGAGGCTATCTTCAGGAAGCTCTGTATGGGGGGGGGGTTCCCTGTCCCTAACTATATGTACCTACCATGCAAGATGTACCCCCTGTTGTAATAGTGGCACAACCATTACAGGGTTAGCCAACTGCTTTCTAATTCAGTTTCAGATCTGCTTCCCAGAGAGAAGTTCATGCCTGTCAACCTGGGCAGAAGTCCATGGCTCAGAAGGCCATAGGCTTTGTAAGAAGAACCTACTACTGTTGTTCTGCTAAATGCTCATGTTGTCAAACTGCCTTCTAAGTAAATATTTATGTTTGTTTCTTTAGTGTAGTGCTATTCTCAATCTTGGTCAGAGAAGCTTCATTTTGCTGTGGGCAGCAGTTAATGCAGAGGCTCAAACTGATCAAAGTGCTGAGAATAAGTGACTTTTGAGTGCTAAAACCATAAATGGAAATTTTATATCCCTTCTCTACCCAACCTAAGGCCCAGTAAGCATTATGAAAGATGGGATGGAAGAATGCAGGAGCCAGAGAATGATGAGAACTGTGACATGCTGTCTTCTGGATAGGACATGGCCATTACACTCACCATTTCACAGCAGCTGTGCTAACCTGTACAAGACTGGCACAAGATCAAGCCAATTAGCATGGATATTCAAACATGGATATGACAGAGGCTTATGAAGCTCTACTGCTAGCTAAGAAGGTATTGGGAGTTGATGACTGCTGGGATAGGGGGAGTCATTTTTCACTAGGAAAATAGCTACTGGTAGATTGTCCAAGCACCATTGGATGGCTCCACGCATATAGAAAAGCATCAACTGGACTTGAGAGAGAAGAAAGAGGATAGACTTAAGGATATATATTAGGGAACCTGTTAGGAGTAGTCTTGGGGAGATTCGAAAGGAGTAGGAGGTAAATATGATTAAGATGCAATATATATATGTATATGAAATTGGCAAAGAATACAAACAATTTTAATTAAAAAGAATAACTGAAACAGCAATTCAGTCCTTACCCATTAATGTTGATGCAGAACATGCCACAGTTTATTTGAATCCCATTCCTGGGGTTCTAGGGCTAAGAAGGAAGTGGAAGTGAGCCTCCATCCCTAATCCAGAAGGTCTTTCCAACTGACAACAACTCCCAAAGGAAAAAAAAAAACTACTTTTCTCCAAATGGAGTCTCACTGGGTATACAAACCATACTTAAAGGAGTCCCAATGCCCAGCAGTAGATGGCCAACACAGAAGAACTCAATGGTATTGTTGGAGATGTTTTCTCCCGTAATGCTTTGTTTGGGCTTTCTTTCACCATACTTGTCTTCTCATTGTATATTATGGCTTTGCATTTTGTGTTTTTGTGGGTATGTGCATGTGTCTCTGTGTGTATGTGCTTGTTGTGTCCTCCCCACCCCACATTTATCTGTTTGCTTTGTTTTATTCTGTTTTTTCTTTTAAATTGACATGTTTGTTTTCCAGAGGGAGAAAGAGGGCATAGAATTGGATAGGTGGGGTGGTTTGGAAGATCTGGGAGGTGATGAGGGAGGGGAAACCATGATCAAAATTGAGGGAGACCAGCTCCCTCTTATTCTTCCAGGGTACTCTTGAGCAGGAAGAAATGAGAAATATTAGCTAGAAGGAGATACCTAGACAATGAGAGGAAAGACAGAAAACACAGGACAGCCTCGAGAAGGCCTGGGTCCAAACCTACCAGCCCTGAACTTTATTCCAAAGGGCTATTTATGACAATGCCAAGGGGGGGGAGAAAAAACTTCCCCCTTGCAAGATACAGCCAAGTGTAGACCCTTCCAAGCACCTGGTACTCAGGTCCGTGGCCCGATCATCCTCTATATGCAGGCCTGCTGAATAAAGCCGCTAGGAAACCCAAATAGGCTCCAACACAGAACATACTGAATGAAAAAAATTCATTTTAAAAAAGATCCATTGCTTTTTTGGAAAATTAACTTGAAAACTGACCTTATCACATCTTAATATCTTTGTGGACTTGGAAAATAAACTATTGCTGGAAACATCAGGTGGATGGGTTACAGAATAATGGGCAGGTGTTTGCTCAAGGTCTTTGATGCTATCAGATGTCATTCTTAGTCTTTGGATTTGTGGAAGCTACCAGTGTGTTTATACATGAAAAAAAATTTACCTAATAGTCATGAAATTGATAGGTCACACACAGAGATGAGTTATAAGTAGCTCTTAAGTAGACCGAGCTAATTTGGTTAGTCTATACTCTTCTAGCCCCCACAGTCATGGACGTTTTAATCAGTCAGGTAGAATGGTTAACATGAGTACAACTTTTTCTTTTCCTGGAACTTCAGTTCTTAGGTAAAATACACACCCTTAAAGGAAGATTCAAGATGCTGATGAGAGATGATGTTTGAAGTTGTATGTTTCAGAAAGACTGCACCACTATGCAAATGAGACCCTGAGTCCTCACTATGCAAAGGAACCCCAGTGCTCATGTGATGTAACATAAAAATCTCAACACAGTGCCATGTGAGGTACTCAACTCTCTCTGTTCTGGCCCACTTCCTCCTTTAGAAATACATCTTTTCTTATAAAGTCTGCTCCTGCTACTGATGTGTGCCTGCTCAGCTCCTTGTTCAGGGATACAATTACCTAGAACCCCTTTGGAAATACTTTTGAACCCCAATATCCATCAATATCTACAGCGCGGGCTGAAACTTTAACCCGAGTCTGAGGTTCTCACATTCAAGCTGCATAGAAAACTGGGAGACAGAAATCAGGAAAGGTGTGCCCTGGGGAAAATCAATGACCGTTTTCTAACTCAAACTTCCATCTTGAGGAGGGGCCTCGGGGATGTAAAGAGGTTTTGTGAAACACAGAAGTGAAAGCATGGATGGGAAATTCCAGCACTGAACAGTATCTTGTTGTGGAATATTAGTTGAAGATGTGTTACATTTGTTTATGCTGTGGGATAAAAATCTTTAGTGATGTAAAGATGAGTTGCATTCTTTTATGTTGCATTTGTTTAACTCTGTGAAGCTGTGTTACTTTGCCTGCTTAAAACAACTGATTGGTCTAATAAAGAGCTGAATGGCCAATAGCTCAGCAGGAGAAAGGATAGGCAGGGCTGGCAGTCAGAGAATAAATAGATGGAGAAAAAGAGAAGAGGGAGGAGTGAGAAAAGGAGGAGAGGAGGATGTCAGGAGCCAGCCACCCAGCCACCGAACCAACATGGAATAAGAAGGAAAGAAAGGTATATAGAATAGAGAAAGGTAAAAGCCCAGAGACAAGATGTAGAAGAAAAGAAATGGGTTAATTTAAGTCAAGAAAAGCTGGCTAGAAATAAGCCAAGCTAAGGTCTGGCATTCATAAGTAAGAATAAGTCTCCATGTATTTATTTGGGAACTGGGTGGCAGGCGCCCAAAGAGTAAAGAGTAAAAAAAAACAAACAAACAAAAAACCACTTTGGGGTCTTTTTAAGAAGATAATAGTGATGAGTGAGGAGACAGAAATGGTCAGGCACAGAGGGACTTTGAAAACAGACAATTCTGGTACCTATCTTTGGTCAAGAATGTCACAATTGTTCCCACTAGAGACTGATTCATGTCTGTCTTGGGTACTATCCTGGCCAGAAGTGAGACTTGCCAGAAATGATCTGGCCAGAAACCCCAAATTCAGCCACCAGATGGCAAGACTCATGTATACCTTGTAGATGGGCCAGCTGACTGGCCAGCTGGTTTTTTTTTTTTTTTTTAGTGGTTTGAAGGGGCTCCCCTGACATACGCTCAAGCATTTGACCATCTAGTTCCCAGTTGGTAGCACTGTTTCGGAAAGTGGTACGGGTTTGCTGGAGGAGACAGAGCCCCATCCTTCTTCTGGTTCACTCTCTCTGCTTCATGCTTGCAGTTGAAGATGTCACCCATCTCTCAGCTTCCTGCTGCATGTCTGTCGCTGGCTGCCATGCTTTCCCACCATGATGGACTCTTATCTCTCTGGAACCATAGTCAAAAATAACTCCTTTTTCCTATTTTATCCATCATGATACAATAGTGTAGGAAATCTTTTACTGGTCAGTCTTGGACATTTTTAGAAATTATTTCCTTCTATTCTCTCCACCCCTCCCTTTTTTTTTTAGCTGAAGACAAAGCAATAGGAAGGTGGACTTGAATACTGTGGCATGAATGAATGACAATTGCTCATGAGCGAGGTTTTTATTTACTTTACAAAAACAACTATGTTGGGCTTTGAAAATTGGAAAAAAAAATCGAATTAAAACATGTACTTCACTTTCACTGTATTTTCACTGTATTTCACTTTATTCTCTTTCATGATATATCTTAAATAGTTTTCAAAGGTCTGAAAATCAAAATCTAATACTGGTATTTCTAACAAATTCATATCTTGTTCATCTAGCAGCAGAAGTCACTTGATCCTACTTATTAACGATCGCAACTGCATTTTACCAGATGCGATGTCTAACCTGGAAAGGGCTTAAATTGGGTGAGTGTTAATGATGGTGAATGATGTTCTCAAAATGAGCTAATTCCACCGTGGGTGAGTATGGTTGTGAATATATGTAATACTGAAGGACCTTAACATAAAAGCTCTCTTCTTTAGAAGTGAAAACACTCATTCTGGAAATCTCTTGTTTTTGATTTAAAAATACTTAACCTTGGAAATACCACCTGCATCCGTCAGCAGCCTGTCGTTTCTGCAAAGCCTTCCTTGCTCCCACGTGGTACCGACTTGAATACACATCTGTTACTCAGTTATTGGTTGCTGTGCTGGGATTGTGTGTTATTGTATATTTGCCTTTGGGCTTTGCATCATGTAGTAAACACTCTATTGTTTCACAGAATTTTGCTTTATCAACAAATAATGCATGTGGGAACCAGTTTTTTTTTTTCCTTCTTTAAAACTAGAAATACAACTCTACATTGATAAGATGTTTTAGTGTTTTCTTTTTCACAATTTTTTTCTCATCTAGTTTGCTTCACAACAGTGTAAGAAGAATTTTTTTTAATAACATCTCATTTCTTAAAAACTGAAAGCCCAGATTCAAGGTGTACCAACCTAACTTGTGGGAGATGTCACGATAATGGCTGCATTCAGGTGCAAATTGGGATCTTCTTGTTTCAAGCTCAGAAGCGCTGCAGCCCTCTACTGCATTCAGCGGTTCTAGAGGAAACATCTGTGCCCTTTCTTCCTGGCGATATAACATCCAGAGGAAGGACAACAAAGAACTGTGCATTGCTTTTTCAAACCCGACAGTGGTTTCCCTTCACTAACAACTGACTTCCAGAGTTGTCCCACCCACATTTCCTTCCCATTCTCCATAGTGAAAACAAGCCCTTTGTTTTCACTGTGGCAGATACCCTGAGGCCCTAGCCTCACTTGTTCATGGGTTCATTCAATGAATAAGGTACCACAGCCATATCAGAGCATCCACAGTGTCACTGCCGGGATCTGGCTGCTTTCATGGTGAAGCTGCCAAGCTTAACTAGCGAAAAGAGTCCCGCTGCCTGTCACCACTGCCCATTTTGGAAAGGCCCTCTCTCTACTCAAATAGTCATACTGGAGCTCTCTATCTACTTGGGTTAACGTTTCCTCTGTTTCCTGGTTTTTCTTGCAACGTTCCCATGTCCCAACGTCATTTCTTATTACTAAACTTTCGAACTGTGGGCTATGCCCTTGGCTGAGCGGTGAAGTCATGAACCAAGTCTGGTTGTGACAGGAAAGTCCACAAAAGAACAGCCTATTAGACAAAGTGGAAACTGAAGGGAGAATCTAAGAGGGAAGTGGGGTTGAGAGTCAAGAAGTTCACGTCAAGAATCCCTTCAAAGGTCGGGGGGTGAGTTAGAGGGCAGTTCTGGAGACCCAGGTTAGGAGAGCAAGACAAGCCTGGGAGTGCCCACACAGATCATTCATGAGTTCCTGTACCACCTAGCAGACCATAGACAGCCTCCCCGCTTGTTTCCATAAGTCTGGAAACTCAAGTCTTTTTCTAATCCCCTTTATAGTTCACTGAAGACTTTCAATTCCAACTTCATCCTCTAGGGATAATGTTTTTAAGAAATTTCAAGCCAGGCTGGATACTCCATTGAGAAATTTGAGGAAAATTACTCAGAGCTCAGTGAAAAAGACATTTTGGGACCACTGAGCAGTACCACCTAAACTTATATTTAAAAATACTTAATATCTACCACACACCAATATTTCAGTGCCAAGAGGCACTTCCCTACTTTGCTGGCAATTAGAGGCACTTCCCTACTTTGCTGGCAATTCTGCTCCCTACTATGTAGCACTTGAGGTGTGTGTGTGTGTGTTCTAAAAGTTCTTATTCTTACTTAACCATTTAACTTTCTTCACTTCCCTCCACCCTACAGGCATCTAAAATTGATAGCAGCTGGAATCAGAGCTTTATTGTCCCCCACCCTCCAGGGATTTCATAGATTTTGTTAACGTGATACAAACCTGGACATACCTTGGAAAGGTCTCCCTTATGGAATTGCCTCCATCAGATTAGCCTGTGGGCATGTATGTGGGGCATTTTCTTGGTTGCTAATTCATGTAGGCAGGGCGAGTCCTTGGAGAGGGGTGCCACTCCTGTCCCGTGGTCCCGGGCTGTAGAAGAAAGGCAGCAGCGTAAGCCGGGAAGCAGAATTCCTCTTTGGTCTCAGCTTCAAGCTCCTGCCTGCAGTTCCTGCCTTGGCTTCTCTTGGTGATGTAAAGTGTAAGATGAAATAAACCTTTTTTTCCCTAAGTTGCTTTTGATCAATGTTTTATCACAGCAACAGAAAGCTAAGGGCTTATTTGGGTAGTGACAACTTTGGGATACGTTTGCATAGCATCAGCTTTTTATTTATTTATTTACTTATTTATGTTTTAGTTTTTTAGTTCATTTTACATACCAACCACAGTTCCCCATTCCATCCCTCCTTCTGCTCCTCCCTTTCTCCCCTTCCTCCCTCCACCCATCCCCTATCCACTACTCTAAAAGGGTAAGGCCTCCCATGGGGAATCATAAAGCCTGGTACATTCAGTTGAGGCAGGATCAAGCCCCTCCACCCTGCATCAAGGCTAAACAAGGCATCCTGCTATAGGGAATGGACTCCAAAAAGCCAGCTCCTGTACCAGGGGTAGATACTGATCACACTGCCAGTGGCCCCTCAAACAGACCAAGCTAAACAACTGTCTCCTACATGCAGAGGGCCTACTTCTGTCCCATGCAGGCTCCACAGGTGTCAGTCTAGAGTTTGTGAGTTCCCAAGAGCTTGGTTCAGTTGTCTCTGTAGATTTCCCCATCATGATCTTGACCACCCCCTACCCCTGCTCATATAATCCTTCCTCCCTCACTTAGACTGGACTCCTGGAGCTTGGGCCTGGTGCTTGGCTGTGGATCTCTGCATCTGCTTCCATCAGTTACTGGATGAAGGCTCTATGATGACAGTTAGGGTATTCACCAATCTGATTACCAGGTTAGGCCAGTTCAGGCACCACTCCACAATCGCTAGTAGTCTAAGCTGGGGTCATCCTTGTGGATTCCTGGGAACTTCCCTAGCACCAGGTTTCTCCCTTACCCCATAATGTCTCCCTCTATCAAGGTATCTCTTTTATTGCTCTCCCACTCCGTCCCTCCCCCAGCTCAACCATCCTGCTCCCTCATATTCTCATCCCCCATCCTTGCCCCTGTACCATCCCCCACCCCTGGTTTTCCCAGGAGATCTCATCGATTTCCCCTTTCCAGGGCAATCCATGCATCCCTCTTAGGGTCCTTCTTGTTACCTACCTTCTCTGGAGCTGTGGGTTGTAGTTTGGTTATCCTTTGTTTTACATCTAGTATCCACTTATGAGTGAGTACATACCATGTTTGTCTTTCTGAGTCTGGGTTACCTCACTCAGAATATTTTGTAGTGTCATCCATTTGACTGCAAATTTCATGGTGACATTGTTTTTTACAGCTGAGTAATACTCTTTTGGGTATATGTACCATATTTTCTTAATCCATTCTTCAGTTGAGGACCATCTAGGTTGTTTCTAGGTTCTGGCTATTACAAGTAATGCTTCTGTGAACATAGTTGAACAAGTGTCCTTGTGGTATGATTGAGCATCCCTTGGGTATATGCCCAAGAGGGTTATCATTGGGTCTTGAGGTAGATTGATTCTCAATTTTCTCAGAAACCACCATACTAATTTTCAAAGTGGCTGTACAAGTTTGCATTCCCACCAACAGTGGAGGAGTGTTCCCCTTGCTCCACATCCTCTCCAACATAAGCTGTCCTCACTGGTTTTTATCTTATCCATTCTGACAGGTGTAAGATGGTATCTCAAAGTCATTTTGATTTTGCATTTCCCAGATGACTAAGAATGATGAGCAATTCCTTAAATGTCTTTTGGCCATTTGAGATTCTTCTCCTGAGAATTCTCTGTTTAGATCTGTACCCCATTTTTTAATAGGATTATCTAGTATTTTGATGTCTAGTTTCTTGAGTTCTTTATATATGTTGGAGGTCAGCTCTCTATCAGATGTGGGGTTGATGAAGATCTTTTCCCATTCTGTAGGCTGTCGTTTTGTTTTATTTACGCTGTCCTTTGCCTTAGAGAAGCTTTTTAGTTTTAGGAGGTCCTGTTTATTGATAGTTGCTCTTAGTGTCTATGCTACTGGTGTTATATTTAGGAAGTGGTCTCCTGTGCCAATCCTTCAAGGCTACTTCTTACTTTCTCTGTCAGGTTCAGTGTAGCTGGATTTATGTTGACATCTTTGATCCACTTGGACTTGAGTTTTATGCATGGCAATAGATATGGATCTATTTGCAGACTTCTACATGTTGACATCCAGTTATGCCAGCACTATTTGTTGAAGATGCTTTATTTTTTCCATTCTACACTTTTGGCTTCTTTGTAAAAAATCAGGTGTGCATAAGTGTGTGGATTAATGCCAGGGTCTTCAATTCGATTCCAATTGTCCCTGTGTCTGGTTTTATGCCAATACTAAGCCATTTTTATTACTATAGCTCTATAGTAGAGCTTGAAGTCAGGGATGGTGATACCTCCAGAAGTTCTTTTATTGTACAGGATTGTTTTAGCTATCCTAGGTTTTTTATTTTTCCATATGAAGTTGAGTATTGTTCTTTTGAGGTCTGTGAAGAATTGTGTTGGGATTTTTGATGAGGATTGCATTGAATCTGTAGATTGCTTTTGATAAAATTGCCATTTTTATTATGTTAATCCTACCTATCCATGAACATGGAAGATCTTTTCATTTTCTGATATCTTCTTCAATTTCTATCTTCAAAGACAAAATTCTTGTCACACAAGTCTTTCACTTGCTTAGTTAGAGTACCCTCAAGGTATTTTATATTATTTGTGGCTATTGTAAAGGGTGATGTTCCTCTGATTTATTTCTCAGCACATTTATCATTTGTATATAGGAGGGCTACTGACTTTTTTGAGTTAATATTGTATCCTGTCACATTACTGAAGGTGTTTATCAGCTGTAGGAGTTCCCTGGTAGAATTTTTGGGGTCACTTATATATACTATAATATCATCTACAAATAACAAAAGTTAGACTTCTTTCTTTCTAATTTGTATCTATTTGTTCTCCTTTTGTTGTCTTATTACTCTAGCTAGAACTTCAAGTACTGTATTGAATAGATATGCAGAGAGTGGACAGCTTTGTCTTGTTCCTGATTTCAGTGGAATTGCTTTGATTTTCTCTCCATTTAATTTGATGTTGGCTGTTGGCTTGCTGTAAATTGCCTTTGTTATGTTCAGATATGTTCCTTGTATTCCTGATCTCTCTAATACTGTTATCATGAAGGGGTATTGGATTTTGTCAAAGGCTTTTTCAGCATCCGCATCAGCTTTTTAAAAGCATGCTCTCTCAGTTACATATAGTTCTGTATACAGCCATGCATTGTATGTCTTATCAGCATCTTAAATCTCTATCTAAAGGTGTGCAATTTTTTGTTATAATGAGTCATAAGTCAGACACTCTGGGGTATCTCTGTGTCTGAGCCTGCATTTGGTTTTAGCTGGGCAGGGAATTCCAGTCTTCATCTTTACCAGCTTGTTTTATTTATTTTTTTAATATGCTAATTTTGTAAGACTTTAGGCTGGAACCTCCCAGATCCCACTCTATGAGCTATTCTGCACCTACCATGGGAGAAAACAGAAGCAGCTCAAGGACTGGATATGGCTTTTTGTGTATTCACTGGAGTACAGTTATTTTATTTAGAGACAAAAATTAAGATCAGAACCATCAAATAAAACACCTTTATAAGTTATAGATATGAGATATATTATTGGTAAAGATGTTTAAAGAAAAAAGAAGACATTATTAGATGAAAAAGAATTTGGGATGGCAGTCTACTCCTACATTAGAGGATTGTTCCAAAATGGAAATAGAAATCAGTAAATATACGACTGTAAAATCCATCACAGAAGGCCTGAGTCACAAACAGGTTCATAAAAGACAAAACTTTACAAGATAGTATATAGATGATTAAATTTCTGATGAAGAAAGGTTAATAAATTTTTCTTAAAGTGACATTTGAAAAAAAAAAAAAGGCAAAGGCAGATTTATTTAGTGAAGCCACATTGGGTAAAAGACCAAATAAAGACATATGGTGGCTCCCTGCACTCAAGTCTATGTTTTTCTAGGGTTAGTTTTGGCTGGATATTCATTTTATCCATCTATCTACTCCACACATTAGGAAGAGCTGTACAAGGAGGTAGTGGACCACAGACACTGGAGTTTAACTTTTGGGGTTTTTGAGGTTTTCAAGAACAGAAATAAAATAGAGACAATTTCAAAGGCCCAGAAGAAATAATTACAAGCAAAGGGACAAGCCCAACTGACAGTCTTAGCCCAGGGGACAGTCTATTTCTTCTGGCACATAAGTACCTGCTGCCTCAGAGAAACTCCACAGAGAACAGGATATAATGGAGGATGTTTCCCATAGTTGTGGGAACCTAGCATACTGCTCTCAGTGGAGTTGTAAAATGTAAGAGATGACATTCTACTCTCCGAGGGTGGATGGACCATCAGCTCCAATAATGCTTGCCATTAAAGGCAGAAGCTGCCATGGGTTCACTGGTGGTGTTGCCGCTCAAGTGACTGTAAATAACCACTGAGGTACCTTGGAGAACTCTTGATATAACATGTGAAAATATTATTTCCAATACCAAGTCTTTATTCTCTGCCTTATGATATTCCAACATACTTACTGAGCAAACTTGTGTAGTAGCAAATACAGTAGACTTTTCCAAAAGTCAAAGGAGTTGTGGTCAGCCCCAGCTTTGGAACTGCCCTCACCTGAAAGCTAGTGTACATTCTTGAACCCATAACTTACTTGCCCATCCACTCTGTAACACATGAATAACTAGGACACTTATAACTTATAGTAGCTATGGAAGCTTTGACAATATGGTAGATGAATTATAAAATTGCTGGGCTGCCTCTTTTCGATAATTAAAGATAAACCCATTTACACAGAAGCAGGGAAAGAATGGGCCACCCAATGAAGTTAGACTAACCACAATGCCCACAGGATTCAAGAGGAAGGTAATATTCTGTTGTTCTAAGTAAAAGTGGAAAAACTATTAAAAGGATTTATGACTCATGCTACCTCAAGAGACAGACCTTAAGTATTCTGGTAGATTGTGCCTTTGAGACAAAGGATGGTGATCCCAAAGTCACAAGGGCCTGCCTGCACTGTCTTTGAGATGTGAAGCTAAGCTGCCACCTTTCCTTCATCCAGTACAAATGATGGGCACATTCTGAGGAAATAACTGGCAATTAAATTTTAATTAAATGCTATCCTTGTCAAGGTTATAAATATCTTCTGATGTTTGCTGATAACCTTCTCAGAATGGAAAGAAACCTACCTCTCAGGCTGGATAGAGGCCTACCCCAGACAAGCAGAAAGAGCTCAGGAATTTTTCCTCTGGAATAAAACTTCTCCCTTCTGTATCCATGCCCTCAAGGGTATCCTAAGAATAAGGCTACTTAAACCTACCATCATCTGTTAAAAAGACTTAGAAATTATCTTCAAACAAGGAGAAAAATGCATCCATTAACTTCATTGTTTTTTAAGACAGGGTTCTCTGTAGTGTTCTGGTTGCCCTGGAACTTGCTCTGTAGACCAGGTTGGCCCAGAACTCAGATATCTGCCTGAGTACTGAGATTAAAGGTGTGTACCACGCCCAGCTGTACATATTAAGTTCTATTTAGGTGCCTATGTGTGAGGAGCAGAGAAAGCACTGAGTGAGTGAGGTCCCGAGTGAATATGTATTGTTGACATTTGCATAGCCATGACAAGGTCTCCAAAGCCTTAGGCCCGTGGAGGAGTTGTAAGCCCTGCCCCACCCTTTGTTCTGGAAGAAGTATCCAAGATTGTCATCTTGGTATTTACCTATGGCCTCTTTCCCTGTCTGTTTGCCTGTCAGGATGCTTATCAGCCTTCATAACCTCAAACTATTTTCCTACTAATTTATTCCACCATTACATTCCTCCTTAGAATTGTTCTTTTGTGTTTTGCCATATTCTCAGTATGTAATCATCATTCTGTTTGTCTTTTTTTTCCAGTCCACAGGCTCTCACTCCTGAATTAAAGTTAAAATAATGAGATTAGTTATATAACCAAACTCAGTTGCCTTAGACTTGCTTCCAGGAGCATAAAGGGTACTTTATTTGTTTGTTTGTTTTGGTTTGGTTTTTGGCTTTTTTGAAACAGGGTTTCACTATGTAGATCAGGTTAGCCTTCAACTAACAGAGATTTACCTGTCTCTGCCTCCATGGGGCTAGGATTAAAAGCATGTGCCACCCTGCCCAGTAGGATTCGGTTTTGTAGGTAAGTGGGTTGATGGGTGATGTTGCTCTGTATGCTGTGAATGTGTTGCTCTGATTGGTGGATAAATAAAATGCTGATTGGCCAGTAGCCAGGCAGGAAGTATAGGTGGGATAAGCAGACAAGGAGAATTCTGGGAAGAGGAAGGCTGAGAAGCAGACACCAGCAGACCAGTAAGCCATGGCCACGTGGCAACTTATACATTAATTTAATTTAAGATATAAGAACTAGATATCAAGAAGCCTGCTATGGCCATAGTTTAAAAAATAATATTAGCCTATGTGTGTTTATTTGGGTCCGAGCAGCCGTGGGACAGGTGGTTGAGAGAGTGTAGCGGTAATGCCTGTGCTACCACCACCTGTTCACCATGTCTGAGCGAGGGGCTGTGGATCAAAGAACAGAGACAAGACAGCGGGTCATTCATCTCAGCAGAATGCCAAATGCTGTTTATTGAAAGGGGGAGGAAACCTTAAATACAGGCTTACAGCACAATGGGAGAAACCCAGAGGGCAGAAGTTGGCTACCAGTGTTCTACATTTTTGCATCTAAGCTGTTTATGCCCAATATGCAGGATACACAAACAAGGAACCTCCTGTAAGCATTCAGGAGGGAGGAAACTGGCAGGGGATTAGCATAGGGAGGACATCAAGGTCAAGGTCAGCAAGCAAGGCAACAGCTACCCAAAATGGGGGCCAGGGCCCTACAAGAGAGATTTGTTGCTGTGGGATGGTCTGTATGTCAAATGTGTTGCTGATTGGTCAATGAATAAATCACTGATTGGCAGTGGCCAGGCAGGAAGTATAGGCGGGACTAACAGAGAGGAAAATTGAGAGAACAGGAAGCTGGGGGGGGGGGAGACACTGCCAGCCGCCATCAGGATAAGGAAGATGTAAAGTACCGGTAAGCCACAAGCCACGTGGCAAGGTATAGATTTATAGAAATAGATTAATTTAAACTGTAAGAACAGTTAACAAGAAGCCTGCCACGGCCATACAGTTTAAAACCAATATAAATGTCTATGTTTATTTGATCGGGTTTGAGTGGCTTGGGACTGGCGGGTGAGAGAGATTTGTCCTGACTGTGGGCCAGACAGAAAAACATTAACAACAAATGGCGCCCAACGTGGGGCAAGAGTTTCCACCTAAAACCTGAAAAAAAAGATTCTAAAACGGAGCTAAAAACAGTTCCTAGTTGTCTCTTTCAAGTTAGCGGCAGTCTGCCGGTTTGAGCTACTGGCGGGTTCCTGGCGTGTGTGCTCGACCTGCCGCCGTATGGCGGGAATGAGGCCTCAGCAAGTGGCACATTAAGCTGCTTGGTGGATTTAGCCTTTGCTAGTACAAAACAAAAAAAAGAGGTTTCTGGGCTACACGCTGCTTGGATAAAAACATAGACCCACGATGGCTCCCAGAGCTGGCGGTAAGCATACCGCCGCCATGTTGGGAAGCTAAGATGGGCGGAGCCAGCAGCCACAGCTGCTGCAGTTTAAGGCAATAGGTTCACAATAAGACAGATTCAGATGTAATAGTTTACAATGTGTGTAAAATGTATGTAGGCTTGAAAGAGACAAAAAAGATGATATATACAGTTATATAAACAAATACATAGTTTTAAAAAAATACAGTCTTTAAAGAGACAGTAAAATTAATATAAAAAATAAGCCATGTAAAGATGAATATTACACAGAGAATCTGGATTGTGTTGTCTTTAAGATTTTTAACTACAAAAAAACATTTGATTATAAAAGCTGTTGAGTTATGCCAAAATGTATATTTTAAAGGTACCTTGACTTCAAAATTTAGATATAAGGATATGTTGCTTTGGAAAGGAGACTCTGCTTTTGTTCCCACAGAAAGCCAGAGGCTATAGATTTGTTCCAGATTAAGATACATCAGGTTTGACCAGCCAAGACCACCTAAAAGGTCTCCGATGACACCATGGCCCAGATGATCCAACATCCAGAACCGTTTCAAGGCAACTGGCTCAGATGATACAGCCTCACGGACTACTCCATGATCCTAAAATTTTCTTTGTTTCCCCAGAAGATACAGCGCCCCCCTCCAGCAGGAAGTAGTAAGAAAAGCTACGCCCAAATTCCCAAATATACCAAGCTGACTTTGGAGATGTGTAAAGGTTAAAACCTTCCTTTTTAAGAAAAGAAAAGGGGAAATGCTGTGGGATGGTCTGTATGTCAAATGTGTTGCTGATTGGTCAATGAATAAATCACTGATTGGCAGTGGCCAGGCAGGAAGTATAGGCGGGACTAACAGAGAGGAAAATTGAGAGAACAGGAAGCTGGGGGGGGGAGACACTGCCAGCCGCCATCAGGATAAGGAAGATGTAAAGTACCGGTAAGCCACAAGCCGCGTGGCAAGGTATAGATTTATAGAAATGGATTAATTTAAGCTGTAAGAACAGTTAACAAGAAGCCTGCCATGGCCATACAGTTTGTAACCAAAATAAGTCTCTGTGTTTACTTGATCAGGTTTGAGCGGCTTGGGACTGGCGGGTGAGAGAGATTTGCCCTGACTGTGGGCCAGGCAAAAAAACTCTAACAACAAATGGCGCCCAACAATCGGCCCGTGGCCAGGCAGGAAGTATAGGCGGGACTAACAAAAAAAAAATTAAAAAAACAGAAAGCTGGTGGGAGAGAGACACTGCCAGCCGCCATGATGACAAACAACATGTGAAGTACTGGTAAGCCACGAGCCATGTTGCAAGGTATAGATTAATAGAAATAGATTAATTTAAACTGTAAGAACAGTTAACAAGAAGCCTGCCACGGCCATACAGTTTAAAACCAATATAAATGTCTATGTTTACTTGATCGGGTTTGAGCGGCTTGGGACTGGCGGGTGAGAGAGATTTGTCCTGACTGTGGGCCAGACAGAAAAACATTAACAACAATTTGTCCTGACTGTGGGCCAGGCAGGACACAGGATAACTTCCAGCTATAGTGGGTCAGAACAAATTCAAACAAGTAGGAAAAATTAACTAACCAGGCATCTCACTGTGTTGCACTCCCAAGAGAATACATAGTCACAGCTTCCCTGGCACTTTGGGGTGCCATTTGTTGACATAATCAAATAGTTCTTGTTCAGAACTGGTATTTTTAACCTCCTTGTAAAATCTGTGTCTTATAGGATACAGCCTACTGTAAAAAGGGTACTTTGTAAAAGATTTGTGGCAGAAACTATGGTGAACTATGGAAAGGAAGATGAACAGGTCAGCCCAGTTGGCCCAGCCAGGTGTCCCATTGCCTCCTCTTGGTTTCAATCCCCTCATCACGTATAGCCTGTAGCCAGAGATGCTCATTTTGGAGATAACAAAGGAGGGATCAGACCTATCTTCTCCCATTTCCTGGCTTTGGGCAAGGACCGTCTCAGAACAGCTGTTTTGGGAACCCTGTCCTACCTGACCTGCCTCTGCCTTTTGTTCTCATCACAAGGGAATCCAAGAACCTGTGGCAAATTATCTAAATGGTTCTCTTTTTATCCCCTTGGTCTGTGTTCCACTAGGGCCCCGTCAAGAGGAGCACAAAGACTGTTTCTTGGGCAGCTTCATAGTAGAGGTGGCTTTGACAGAAGGGACAGACAACACTCATGGAGTAGAGTGTGTTCTTGTTGCTTTCCATTGCTGTGATGAAGACCATGGTCAAAAGCAAGCTGGGGTGGAGAGGGTTTATTATATCTTAAAGGATAGAATCCATCAGCAAGGAAGTCAGGGCAACAACTCAAAGCAGGAACCTGTAGGCAGGAACTGCAGCAAAGACTATACAGGAACTTACTAGCTTGTTTTTCATGGCTTTTCAGTGTGCTTTCTTAGACATTCAGGAACATCTGCCCAGATGTGGCACACCCGCAGTGGGTTTGGCCCTTCAACAACTGTCATTAATCCACAAATTATAGACATGTCCACAGGCCAATCGGATGGAGACCGTTCCTCAGTTGAGGGTCTCTCTTCCCAAGGGATGAAGTGTTTGGGGGCAGAACAAATGTGTAACTTGTCAGAACTTGGTGGTGTTATTTTTATAGGAGTTTTATTATTTCTAAAAGGTTAGAAAGGAAAGGACGTGAGCCACAGAGCCGGCTCCTCCTTTGTGAAAGCAAACACCAACAAAAGCCTTGTTTGGGGCCGGGCGGTGGTGGCACACGACTTTAATCCCAGCACTTGGGAGGCAAAGCCAGGCAGATCTCTGTGAGATCGAGGTCAGCCTGGTCTACAAAGCGAGTTCCAGGAAAGGCACCAAAGCTACACAGAGAAACCCTGTCTCGAAAAACCAAAACCGAAACAAAACAAAACAAAGCCTTGTTTGTTTTCCATCTTTGACCATCAGGGCCACTTCTGGTAAACGATGTCTGGAAGGCCATTTGTTTTCATTTTGTGTGTTGGAGGAATTATTTCTTGCTGAAAGTGGGAGGCAGGCACTGGGGAATCCTTTTCAGCCGCTGCCTCCTGCATACTTTTCCTGTTGCGGAATTTTGGCTTCTGTCAAGGATTCTCATTTATTCTTCACACTCCAAGACTGGTCCTCTTAATATCCCCCACCCACCACCATCCTCTCTCCTACTGGACAGCTCCCTGTTCACCTCATTCTGCCAGAATCTGCTTTTGGAACTGGTATTATTTTCATCAGAAAGATTTTTTTTTTTTGGACTAACCCTAAGCTGATGTCAGCTGAACTTTTTGTTTTTAAGTCTCATAGAAGCTTTTGTTTGCAGAAAACAATACTTACAGTAGCTTGTGCTGTTCCCGACAATCAACGTACTACAATTGCAAACTGGAAACTGCTTTTTAGAAAACTTTCAACAGAGCTTTTGGAAGAAAAAAAAATCTAGCAAAATTAATTTCTAAATCTAGGAAATCTTAGACTGAAACCAAGCACAATTTATACTTGTTTGATTAGCTTCTATATTTCACAGAAAGTACAGAAAATTTCAGATGCTTCATATGAACTTAAAGCATCTTGTGCTTTATACAGAGTATATATCCAACAAGTGAATGCTGAAATGCAATAACTTTCTTGTTCCTGAATATTTCAGCATGTTTTCTATACCTGATTGGTTCCATTCCTGTAAACATCCAGCTTTGGTCACATTATTATTGTAACAATGGATTTCCTCAAGGGCCTCAAGTAGCTAACAAAGCAATATGCAAAGACTGAGAGGAAAACCTTCTTGGAGCAGTCAGTTTTAGTTAAGTTGGTTGTATTAAAGCTTGTAGCCTTGTGTGGCTCCCTGAAGCATTTCAGCCTCTTATAACATGAATTCACAAATCCAGTCAATGAGATTACCTTAAATACTTAGAAGTTACGACAAATACAAATAGGGAAAAGCTCTGAGTGCTTCCGCCAAAGTCATCTGTTTGTGGTGTTAGCTCCTCCTAAATATCTTCAATACAAAGTCTTCAAGGGAAATATAGTGAGTTTGAAACTCATACTTGAAAAAAAATGAAAACTACGCAGAGCAACACTGTTGTATTAATTTTGTTTTCTATGTGCTTCTTTTATTTATTTATTTTTATATGGCCTTGTGCTTGCGAGGGGTGATTTCTTATAACTAGGTAGAACTGAACCACTTATGTGGTATTTATGTTATGCAGACAAAATCATATTGGATCAGGGAGCTGTGCTTCCCAGCATGGCTCTACCTTAATTACATCTATAATGACTATATTCAAATAAGATAGCATGCTGCATACCTGAGAGTTAAGACCTGAGCACCTCTTGTTTTAGATTACCCAGTTCCATCACAGAGGTAGACTCTGAATAGTGTTTGGACAGACTTTACAAGCTTGGCCCTTTTCAGACTAACTGGACAATCCCTTGTTATGGAAAACTGTGCAGGGTACTATAGGATGCTTAATAGCACCCCAACCTCTCCCAGCAACACTTTGTAAACAGTGCTAACCACAACTGTCACCAGACAATTTTCAGAAAGACAAGTATCTTTTGGTATAATCAGAGTCAAAATAACACTCAGTTGAGAACTACAGAAAACAGATCCAGACGAATTAATAGGATTACTCATGTTCACTCTGATATGACCAATACTGATGCTTTGCGGACATAGAGTTTACCACCGATAACATCTTTAAAAAGAGAGAGAGAATGACCTGCGGAAGGTAGACGGACTATATAACAAAGAGGGGAGTTGGTAAATCAGAGTTATTTGAGATCCAAAGGAAGTGCTTTCCATGGAATTGGAAAGGGAAGCAGCTTCTAGGGGCAACCAGGAGCAAAGCACACCCCCACCCCAGCAATATCCAGACTGTGAGACAACGAAAACAAAGTGGTTGCCATGACTACTGTCCTCCAGTGGGTACCAGAACCTGGTAGTACAACAGAAGGGAAACTCTAGAAAGCAAATTGAGGACTTACCAGGGCTTCATGAGTTGGATGGGAGTTCCAAGAAGAGAATTAAAAGATTTCAAGCCTTAAAGAATGGTGGAAGCCAGGGTCACAAAAGGGTTAACAATGCTGTACAAAGATTAGTGTCTGAAGTAGTAGATTTCCCAGGAGGCAGTGCTGGGTTTCTTGCAATGACTGACATAAGGAAATGGTGCAAAGGTCGTATGGTTTTCTTGCTGTTTTGAGACAGTCTCACCTCAAACATATTTTTAGACAGGGTCTTTCACTTTTGCCAGAACAGATAATAAATAAGTGTTCAGATTTTTGAATGTGACCCATTTGGGTATGTACCACAGTTCTGTTTCTCTCTGGGTCTGTTTTGTGTTGCTATCACAAAGTGATTGTGGACTGTGTACTTTTAAAAGGAAAGACATTGATTTGACTCATGATAGTGGTTACTATACATCTAGAAAGCAGACCATTGGGCAAGTCCCTTTCCCTCCTGGCTGCATCACAGCATGGTGACATGGAAAAGGAGATCCCATATGAGTAAGGCCCGGAAGGGAGGGTGACCTACTTTTTAGTGTTCTGGTTTGGTGAGGTAGCACTAGTCTGTTCAGGAAGGAGTGCTCATAATGACCTCATTATGGTCTAGTAGGCTCGGTCTCTGAAATCACTACTTCAGTCTCCTCACATTGGAAATCAACAAACCAGCAGATGAAACTTTAGGTGATAGATGACTTTCAAACCTGGCATGTTTCTCAGGTCAGGACTGCTCTGTGTGTGTGTGTGTGTGTGTGTGTGTGTGTGTGTGTGTGTGTGCACATACATAGTCCAACAATAGTCATCTAATGCTGGAGAGGCAGAGAAGATGGTAACTGCTCATTCCACAATGAAAGGTACCTCCCATTTTGGAGGATGGTCTTCTCCCTCCATTTAATTTTTCCTGGAAGTGCCCTCACAGATACACCCAGAGGTGTGTCTCTTGGTGAATTCCGGATCAAGATTAATCATCAGGCCTGAGTTTCAAAGTTTATGTCCAACATAATGTACAATGTTTTCATTCCATTGGGGTTATTGGCCCCCAAATCTTAGCTTATCCCACAATCATTAAATGTTCAAATTCAAAATCTCTTCTGGGACTCACACTCCTTCTAGCCATGAACCCATTTAAAACAAAACAACACAGGACAAAACAAACCCATAGCAAAGCACAACACAAAACAAAGCGAAATACACACTTGCAAATAAAATAGTGGAACAGGATCAGTGTCAACATGCTTATACCCAGAGAAAGAAGTCACAGTCCTCCAAATGGTTCAAAACTTGGCAGAACAGGCATTGAATCTCGATGGTATGTTGGACAGGCATTTACGTATACTGGGACTAGAAGTTGTCCCTGAAGCTGTGGGCCTCCAGCCTTCCATTGCATTGCTGGTGACAGTTCATGTGGCTGTTCCATGGTCTTTGCACCCTGAAACCTTTAGCTCTCCTGCGCTAGCGTTACAGTGCGATGGCTTTGGTGTCCCACAGTACTGCCTGCAGACCTGCTCCAAGAGCACTGCTGGGGTACCTCTACTACAAGCCTCTGCCTGTCTTTTCAGGGTTTCTTTGAAATCTTGAAGGAACTTGCCGGGACCCTATTGCGCTTACACTTTGTATATTTGTAGACTAGAGAACAGACTTTGTATACAGGTCTCTGTTTGGCTTCCCCTAGGGTCCAGCCTGAGACACCTGGACCCTCTTCTACATCTGGAAAGACTCAGAGTAGTGTGCTACAAAGCATGCAATTAAATCCTGAAGTGACCTTGCTCGGGGAGCCTGTAGGAATCACACCAGGCCCATTTCTTGAACCCACATTCCCTCAAAGGCCTATGGGCTTATAATAAGAGAAATGGCCTTGTAAAGTTTTGCCATGATCTTGACCTATTTTTCCCATTGAGAGGATATATAACACCTGGCTCCTTTTAGTCTATGCTAATCTTTAGCAAGCAGCTGCTGGGCCATATCTTACATATTTCTTCTTTGCCTTTTGCTGGCTGGGCTGAAACTTTCCTCCCAAATTTCCCATCTCCTTTTCTCTTTTAAGTCATCTGTTTCCTCTCCCATCAAAATCAAAAGGGCTTTAAACCATTCACATAGGCTTTTCCATATTTTGTGTAGAAATGGCTTTTGTTAGACATCCCTTAGTCCATAATGTAGCCATGTTCTTTTCCATAATGTGGTGGGGGGGTGGGACTTATTCTAATTTCCAACAGGATCATACTCCCTTTCATTTGCTCATCTCGTGGGTTAGTTGCTTACTACCCATTTCCATCAATCTTCTGCTCATCAGCACTCAATGAATGTCTAAGAAATTTCAGGCCCCTTTTCTGGTCACCTTGTTTTGTTGGGTCCTAGAATTGCACAAATAATGGGGACCAGACCACCAAAGTCTACTAACCAGAAGCAAACTTTATTCCAAACACGGCAGGGTACCAAAACTTCTAGCCAGCTAAGGGCCACAGGCCGATCTGGGCTTCCGACACTATGACACTGAGAAGAGGCCATAGGCCTCTTTTGGCAAAACCCCCATAAACCAGGTGGTGAGTCAAAGGGATTTTTCCACTCTTGAACCTGGGTCTTGAGTCACAGTACATCCTGAGATCCACACCTTCTGATTAAAGGGTGTTAGTTCAAGATGTCTGCAAAGCCTGTGGCTATCTTGACGCAGCTGTGGATCTGCCTTAATTATTAACAGACAGGTTTTTCCCATCACTGAAAGGAATGTGGGGCAAAGGTTAACTTGTTCGGAGCCGCTGTCAGCTCCAATATCCCTAGAACGTGTGTGTAAGCTATATAGGTAGGTCTACAATTTTTCACATTCCTGGGCTCTTCCGTTTTTGTTCTAAGCCCTCACTAGAGTCGCTTTTCATGCTCTGTTTATGGCCGTGCACACGTTTTCTAGCCTGCTCCCCCAAACTCTTCTAACCTCTACTGATTACTCAGGTGTAAAGCTCATCACCCATGTTCACATATCTCTATAGTAACAATCCAACTTCTCGGTACGTTCTTATCTTTGTTTTGTGTTGATAGAAATGAAATATTCAAGACTGGGTGCTTTGTTAAAAACAGTAGTTTTATCTGGACTAGAACACAAGAGACTAGATGGTCCAGAAATTATGGCAGCCACCTCATAGTAGGCCACCCTGGCTGTGTCGCAGCATAGTAGAGCACTGAAAAGGGAGACTCTATGTGAATACGGGCCAAAGCGTGTGAGTGACCTCACTTTTAAGGGACATTTTGTGGGGCAGCTTTAATTTGTTTTTAACCTATTCATGAGGGTCAAACCTCCATCATCTAAATGTCTTCCGGTAGGCTCAACCACTCAAAGGTTCCTTAGCCTCACCACCACAATGAGCGCCAAGCTTCCCCTGTACAAACCTTTGGGAGACAAGCCATGACAAACCGTAGCAGCTAACGAGGAAGAAGCGGGACTTTGGTCTGCAATTGCTCTCGGACATCTGTGTTTGTCCATTCGTAGCAGTTTCTCAAAAAGTGATTATGCCTGCTTAATCCCTCAGCCACAGGAAGGTCTCTACACATTATCTGAACATTTTCTAGATGAAAAGAGAGGTTAACGTGTGACTCTCATCCAAAATAGAAAAAAATGCAAATTTGAGTATTTAACTACCCCCCCACACACACACATTTGAACTACTAAAATACATACTGAAGTGCCTGCCAAGTTGTGTGGATATTAAAACATTCAACTACATTTTAATTAAGCACCTTGTATTCTTTCCCATGACCAGAAGAAGAAACACGAATGAGGTCATGATTGAGAGCACATATTTGTGAGCAATTCACAAATCTGTACATGCCCTTACCACATTACATGACTCAATCTGTCTTCTCTAGTGTGTCTAATAGAAACAATCTAAGTTCATCTGTGGGTCTTCAGTTTGGAGCAACTCCAATGTACAAACATTTATCGAGCACTATGTGCCTGGTTCTGATAGGTACTGGTGATAAACAGAAAAAAAAAATATATAGATTTTGACTTGCTGGCCACTGAGGGAAAACTTCACAAATAAAATACAAAAATATAAACCTGGAGAAGTGTTAAGGCCTATTAGCCTGGAGAATCTGAAAAGGGGGATCGAGAGGAGAGGATGCTTAGCCTGTGCTTGAGTGGAGAGGCCATAAGTAAACACAAAACATCTATTCCAGATGTTTACATCTTATAGGTAGCCATGTTGAGAATTTGGTTTATACAAATAATGCCTTGTCCCTTTGCTCTGGATTCAATCCATCTCATCTATCATATTCCCTGAATTTTAGGAAAAAATGTTTTGTTTATATGGAATTGTTTCACTGTTGACTGCCTAACTGTAGCCTCCAAAGTCATCCTCTATAGGGACTCACAGGATGTGGTGGACTTGACCTCAACTATGAGAAACTAAACAAGTTTCTGGAAGCATTTTCCAAGGGATCTATCAGGAGTTCATACTGAGCTGGGGAAGACCTGGTCTGCTGGCCAGACAACTTCATCACATTGAATGTGCAAGGTTTCAGAATCGCTAACGCTATACTCAAGCTGCTTGATGGTTCTGGGAAGGGAGGTAGACAAATGCTGAGGGAGGAGAGGAACGGAGGAGTGGAGCATTGGGAGGGTGGGCTGAATCTCAGAGGAAGCTCACTGGAGGAGGCAGCACCTGCAATCCAGATGTTAACTGCTGTGGTTCAGAAGGTATGAATCTAGTCTCTATGAGGAGCTGGACAGGCAACCAAAACATAAGGCTTTCCTCCCACAGACAAAACAACAGGATGTGGTGGACTCTGGCAGAGTGTAGCTGCTCCCTCTAGGAAGCTGCAGGTTTGTGCGGGAGCCAGACACCTGGCCAAGCACGGGCAGATTGGAATTACTTCCTTTTTCCTAAACCAAGGAATCCATGCTTTTACAGAAAATTTCCAAATTTTTCCAATACTTCATATGCCAAGCAAAACACATCTGCTAGTGGTTGAGGTCATTAGTGACCAAATTCTGATGTTTGCTCAATTAATAAACTGTTTTCAGGATCCTATAATCAAAAATGAAAATGTCCTCATTGGAAGCATGTGCATAAATGTATTAGAACCTACTTAATTACAGTATAGGGAACTAGTGCTTTTTAAGTCTCTCTAATGGGCTGAGTCCAGGAAAATAACTCTGCACATCCTAGACACAGTGGTTTGGCTGTAAAATAGAAAGCAATCAAGTCTATGAGGTGTGGTCCTTTTGCCCTGTTACCCCTTTCTTAGCAGAGTTGGGAGAAGGAAGATTCCACAGCAAGGGTGAGCTCTGGCTACTATTTTGGGTCATAAATATTTTCATTTTCATTTGCTCCTTAGGAACAATTGTTACTGTTTCTAATATTGCTCCTAATCGATCTAACATGGATTATGGACATGAGTCTCCAGGATATCTGCCTCCCTCTGGACCCTTCCATTTGGTAGATTATAGAGAAAAGGATGTCAGGGCAGAGGAGGCAGGGAAAGGGGTAAAGGGATGGAAAACCATGAGGAAGTGTGCGCTGCACATACAGAAGCTTCTCCCCTACACAAGCAGACACGGCCTGGTGGAACTCATGAGAGTGAAGTGCATACCTTCTTCCTGTCTTCTTATCTCCGCTCCTGCTCGTAGCCCTGCTCCATTCCTTAATGGAGACATACAACTGAGCACACTGAGTTTGGAAGGATTGGAGGAAGCAAAGCATTAGGCCATAGTTTGCGAGTCTACTTGTAGAACTGCACATATCTCACCAGAGCAAAGTCCTAAGGAAAGCCTTGTCAAACATTCAGAGAGGCAAAGATGAGGTCATGCAAACACCCTATGCAACAAAAGTTTGTAGAGAGCCAAAGAACACATATGACCTCTGGGAATAGTGATGCACCTTACAACAACTTTCTGTCTGGAGTTACCATAATTTCCAGTCAAACTAATATTAATTTTAGCTGTAATCAAAGACCTAGAGCTTTTCCCTGGAAGAGCAATGGATATTCAGGAAGTCACCCAAGGGTGTGCCCTGTGAATAACTTGTGCGTAAATGCTGTTGTCATTCCCCAGACTGCAGCTGTGTCACTGAACAGAAATCAAATTAGTCAATTGGAGGGAGAGTCAAAATGCCTTCAAGAGGATAAGCTCTCCCATTGCACATGCTGTGATGATTAGCTTTCCTGTCCCGACTCTGAGCATGGCGCTACATGTCTTCAACTTCTCTACCCAGGAAGCTGAGACAGGAAGATTGTGAGCTCAAAGTTAGCCTGGGCTATGAATTTAAGCTATTCCAAGTTACACCGAGAGATTCTCTTGACCGAACACAATTTTGAACTCTGTCGTTTGCCAGGTTCTTGCTGCCCCATCCAGCAGCTCTGAAGGACAGCAGCAAATTTACTTCTGCACCTTCAAAGCAGAGAACAGGATTGCCTTGAAGTGTAGAATCCAGTACAGGAGAGGGCAACCAAGCATTTACTTTAGGCCAGTACCAAGCACAAGACCAAGTGCTGTAATGGACCCTGCAAATCTGCTTGCTCAAGGGGAGGGTGACTTGTTTCAAGGTCTCTGTGGAGGTCCGCCTGTGTTATCTTTTGCAACTCATTTTCCAGAGACAGTTCCAAGTTTTCTATTATGTTTTCCTTCTAGTGAATTTAATATCTGGGGAGTTTGTCCAATAAACCTTTCCAACATGCTTTCTCTTTTGCTTTTCTACCAGCATGTCAGTCCCTTTATGAACTTCATTAGCTCCGATTTGAAAGTATTTTATTGCAAGAATGGATTTTCCTTCTTGGGCAAGGTTCTCCCCTTGAGGAAAGTCACTAGCCTTTCTGAGATTCTTAGGAAAATGTTTAAAGAACTAAACCTTCCTCCACAGTGTCTAAGAGATGCTCAAAGCAGGTACAGTCTATACACAAAAAATAGAAAAGTGAAAAGTTGTGCCAGGCAGGAAAATAAACAGAGGGACATATTAGAGAAACAGAGGCCGAAGCCAGGAACCTTTCCTTGGAATCTCTCTGCCGTGACTGTGGTCTCTTAGTTAAGTCTCAGTTTACTGCCACAAAAGAACACAAAGAAGAAAACTGAAAGTGAAAGATATTAAATGAAACCATGGAAGCCAGGAACTGTTACTATTTAATCCACTGCCCTTTAGTTTACCTGTAGATTGTAAGTAATGGCAAACTATTGCAATTCCTTGAAAAAATGGAATGAAACAAGATAAGCTAGTTGGCTTTTAACAGTGTCTGGCTAGTAGTAATAAATCACAAACACAGCCCTTTTCCCACTATTCTTAAAAGGCCCGTTTTGTTTTGCAGTTATCTGTTAAAATTTGATTCCACAATCTCTTCACAGTGATGACAGTTCCAAAGTGGCTCAAAGGGGTCCCAATAGATACATACAAAAAACTCCTACACCAAGAAAAAGGGTCACAAAGATCATAAGAATCAGAAGATCAAGGAGTTTGCTGTGAGATTAAATCTTCTAGTGATATCAGAAGCTACACCCGTAAAGTCTCACCAGCATGAACTGCCCAAATGTGAGCTGAACTATGAGGACACCAATGAACGTGCCAAACTGCACAGAGAAAAGTTCACAAGGCCTCAACTCTACACAAAAAACTACAAGCAACTTGGTTAAAGCTGGGAAGGGAAGAGATGATCCTTCCCAAGAGAGAGCTCACCAGTTGGTTGGCCAGTGCTGAACTGTCAGCCTTAAAAACACACATACAAATAACATCATATGGACTCGACAGGTTATATTTAAGAATATATATGTATATACAGACACATAGACGTAGGCATTAACTATTAAAAATGAGGCCATGAATTTGAAGGGAGGTGTGGGGGCGATGTTGAAGGATTTGGAGACAGGAAAGGGGAGGGGGAAATGCAATTAAATTGCAATCTCAAAAATAAACAGCAGCAACAAGGCAGCATTGAGAAGGCCAAAGCAGGAAGCAGAGGAAGTTTGCTTGCTGAGACTGTCTCACTACCAAAGCCTTGACAGGACTCTGGATGCTCTCTAGCTTGAACGCAAGCCCAGGTTATCTGCTCCCAAGGCCATGTTATCCTCACAAAGTCGTTCTTAGCTGTTTAGGTAAAGCCTGCTACGATGGGGAAAGGAAGTGTCCTCCCGAAAGACTCTTCTGTTGATTGGTTCCCATTTGATGTTACCATTGAGAGGTGATTGGCTTATGAAGACACCACCCTCATCAATGGGCTCATAGATGAGTAGGCTATGAGGGGCCGAGTCACGGACAGGGGTCACAAAGGGCATGCCTTTGAAGGTTTACTCTGTTCTTGACATTAGCTTCTTACCCACTTTTATTCCCTCTCTGCTACAACGCTCTGCTTCACCACAGGCTCAGACATAACGGAACAAGCCAGCATGGACCTCAGAAACAATGAGCCAAAACAAAAATCTCTTTTTCATCACAGTCACAAGAAAGTAACAACTCATTGAAGAGTCCAATGAAATCTGTGGATCCTTATCTTGGCCATTGGTGTTTTAATCTTACATTTGACAAAGCTACATTGAGCACCTAAACTCTTCATGAGGTGTTACGGTCAGTGCTAGAGACACATGGTTATATGGTAAGAATATTCCCTCTGCTGTGTATGGAGGTTATAAGAAGGCTGTTAGAACTTTCAAAGCTGAGCTCACAATTAATTCTTCATTTTGGAACCAGGAGAGAACATGTGAAAAAGACCAAGAATTCATCTTTAGACCTGTTTAGTTTGAGTTGACTGTAAAGCAGATACATCACAGGCACACACACACACACACACACTCATATCATGTGTTTGGAGTTTTGTCCCTGGCACTTCCAAAATATTAACTCTTTATGATCTCAAGAACAAAGGGTATTATTTAGTTGTCTTTAAGGTCAATGAAATTATATAAATTTGGTTTCCCTGATCATCTAGTGGTCTAAAGAAAGAGATGATATGAATATAAATATGGCACCTTCTTTACTTGTTCGTAGGGAAATCTCTCCTACAAATAGAAGAAAATAAATGAACCAGCTTCAGGGAAACAGCTGATCAGATATGAAGCTATGTCTGCTGCTTCTGTCTGTTTCCCAGGCCACGTCAACAGTGACTCTGTGTTTGGAAATAGTTATATTATTCTTAACTCAGCCAGGAACAATGTGCAATAATGGGAATAACATCCGGGGATTCTTGAGGAGTTAGTTGAGAAAACTATGCTCAGAAATATGAAATATGATAAATATTAGAAGGGACAAATCTCAAGCGACTTCTAATGTGATGTGTGCTCATTTACTCTCTCAGTAATTATTCTGAACTATTTTTGTTTGTTTGAGACAGGGTCATCCTCTGTCCAGGTTTTTGTTTCATGGCTTAGGAATGTCACACGTGTGGTGCCCTGAAACAACGGAAATACATTACCTTGCAATTCTGGAGGCTAGAGATCATAAGCAAGGTTTCGGCAGGTCTGAGTTCCTTAAAGATTCCAGGGGAATGCTGGCCATGGCCTGTTTCAGATTTTGGTGATACCAGGCATTTTTTGGCTTGTGGCTGTATTGCTCTAATCCCTGCTTCCATGGTCATCTTCCACTGGATTTAAAGCATTTTCAGATCCCAAGATGGTCTCATCTCAAGATCCTTCCTTACCTTAATATCTACCTTCATGATGCATTTTCAAAAAAAAAAAGCCATATTCATTGATTCTGGGAGCAAAAGTGGAGGCCTAGACTTTTACAGTTCAACCCACTACAGCCTCCAGAGAGCACACCTGTTTCATCTTCCCCAGGTTTTCTTTCATTTGCCTCAATGTATCTTTCAACTCTCCTCTCGGTGAGATAAAGGAAAAAATGATCCTCATTACTGAACACCTATTGTGTTTCAAGCATGTGTCCAAATAATATTATAATGTGTTGGTTTCCATTTTCCTCCTTCTTAGTTGTTAGCCTCCCCTTTTCCTGAATTATAACAGATGACGGCTTGGCTCACTATCTCAGGAAAAGGCACGGGGAACTGTCATTAACTTACTTGAATCATGCTAAAATCTCAAACTCTAGGGCAAGAGAAAAAGGTGAACAAAGTGGAGACATGGAGAGTTCTAGAAGCTCTATGAATAATGACTACATGGGTAGAAACAATGGTGTTTATAAGAAGTAGGTTAGAATACTGCGTGAAGATTATCTAATCTCTCTCAACAACTTGAGCTGAATATAATGTTCTGGTCTGATTTATAAGACTGCGGAAGTAGGACATTCTCCCAGATGACACTGTTACAATATGTCAGCTTCTTTTCTATGCCCATTTCTGCATGAAGGCACTTGAGAAAACTTCCCAGCTCAAGCTAAAACCTCATCACTATCTGCGTGTGCACACCCTTGAGTGAATTCTGGTCATTAATGTGAAAAATGTGGAAGTCAGGCCGGTGGCGGCGGTGGCGCCAGCCTTTAACCAGCACTCAGGAGGCAGAGCCAGGCAGATCTCTGTGAGTTCAAGGCTAGCCTGGTCAACAGAGCGAGATCCAGCACAGGCACCAAAACTACACAGAGAAACCCTGTCTCGAAAAACCAAATATATAATATATGGAGGTCAGATATGATACATCCTGAGGCCCCTTTGGTTCAGTGATTTTATTGTCATCTGGGGGGGGGGGTTGTGTTTCATTCAATGTGGGAAAAATAAGTCTAGAAATAGCATCCAATTCCCCTGTTCCCTTCATGTTGTGTAACGTGAGCAAAGCCAAGAAATACGCATGAATTGAACATACACTTCCACTGGCCCAAGTAAAATATTTCAAACCCTAAGCAGTCAGATTTCTTCCCGTGAGCCTTATGCATCAGTTTAAATGAGTGTATCTCAAGTTAATTGTAATTGTATTGTAAGCTAGAGTGAAGAAGAGACACAAACTCCCTATATCCCATAGGTCTCTGCGGCATAACGCGGCCTCCCTTCCCAGTCCTTTTCCTGTTTCCCACCTTATCTGTCTGCCTCGTGTTTCCCTCCTTTAGCCATACCTAGAGTTTCACAGCTGCTCCCTCTGCACATGCTAGTTTGACTACACGGAATATTTGTTTGTTAGCCATACTATATTTCATCACTGTCCTGACTTATGAAAATCTCCCATAGCCTCTCTAGAGAAAGAAACCTGTCTTATTTTACATCATTACAGCCAAGTAGAATACCTTGCTCATATCTGTTAAAAAAACAAACAAACAAATAACCTATTTGTTGAAATGAATGTCTAGCCACATGGAGGCAGAGGCTAAACGTAGTTTATTGGTGAAATTATTAAGGCCACTCCACATAGTTAAAAGGGAGGTTTATTTAGTGGCGTAACTTACAAATGAAGGGATAGGTAGGTTGCAGGGTCTGAGAAAGGTGTAGCGCAGTCCGGCAGTGTTCTCTGGAGAACTCTGCTCAGTCTGCCTCCAGCGTCCAGGGTCCAGGAACCAAGAGAGGTGGCGCATCCGGATCTTGGGTCTTCAGGGTCCTCTCTTGGCCCTGCCTTGTAGGCGTGACAGTTACCGAAGCCTCAGTGGGGGTTGGAACTTCCAGATTGAAGCCAGAATGGCTACCCACTACGGTAGTTTTTATTATGCTTCCTGAATCGACCTCAGCGTTGAAGCAGTTCTCTTTGTACCTCATTTCACCCTTCCTTAGTTCACCCAAGTTGGGGGTCCTCTTTTACTCTCCCAGCTTCATTGAGCTCCAGTGAAATAGTTCTTACAGGGGAGATATCATTTAAATTTCAAATGTCCCCCAAAGGCTCGGATTGTAAATGCTCAGTGCCCAATTTGAGGTGCTATTTTCAGGGCTGTGGAGCCTATAGGCGGAGGGGCCTGGCCATGGATATAGCCCACTAGGAATGGGCTGAAGATCATGGCCTCCCCTGGTCTCAGGCTAACTCTTCTTTATGGTCCTCCACCATGTGAATAGTAGGCACCACACACTCCTGCCACCATGGATGGAGCCACTTGGCCATGTCACCACCATGGGGATGGGTTAAAATGATTCTGAAACTGTGAGACAAAATCATCTTCTTACATTGCTTCTTCCTCCCCTCCCTCCTCCTTCTCTTTCTTCTCCCCATTTTTCTTTCTTTCCCTTTTTTTCCTGAGGCAGAGTCTAGCATACTGACCTTCAACTCCTAATCCTCCTGTCTCTACCTTTCAAGTCATGGGATTGCAAGAATGTATCACCACACCTGACTGCACAATGATATTTCTACATAGCTATACAACTGACAAATGTAACCTTACTCTACACTCCATTTATGTTACAAAATAGTAATATGAACTATTGTTTAATTACCGGACTAGAATTCAGGTATTACTTCCTGGAGAGATTCTTTAAAAGGTTTAAAACAACAAAAAAATCCCCACAACTTTCCAAATGTCAAAGACATCAAAATTGTTTCCACCTAGTAGTATCTAACTTTTCCAGTTTATAGTTGATAAAGTTATTTAGCCTTACTACGCCTCTCAGTTTGGCGATGTTGATTGTAAGTCAAATCCTGGTTCCCTCTTACAGAGTTGTAAGCATTAAATAACATGGTATGGAAGCATCTGTACTATGGCTGATTAAGATGGGAAAGCCCTCAACACAAGTTGGCTGATATTGTTACCATTATATCTTGATACTTTGCAATTTCCTCCTGGAGCCAATGAATCATAATCTCCATAATCTCATAGCTGGGTGGGGATTATGTCAAGAAATGTAGGCTTGATTAGACTTGCCTCATATTGTCACCATGTCAGTTGATTTAAGGGTTAATTTTTGTTTGTCCTTTCTTTTCCAGGAAGCACCTGTCACCAACTCTGCCAATGTCATTTCTATCCTTGGGACCTGCATGAGAGAAGGACAGAGCTGACTCTCCAAAATTGTCCTCTGACTTCTGCATATTCACTGAGGCACACACTCACACACACACACACTCACACACACACACACACACACACACACACACACACACACACACACACAGATATACACACACACACAAAATTGAGTTTTAAAAAGTAGTAAATTGTGAAAATTGGAACCAAATAAAAAGTGATCATTCCAATATCAAACGTGATAGCAAATATAATTTCATAAATTGAAGGTCATTTTTAAAGTTTACAAAAATTATCATGGTGGCTTTTCTGGGCAGTGAGCTCTGTAGTGGATTAGGTTTGGTTTTTGTTTTAGCTTTTATCTTACATGCCTTAGAATTTTATCTTTCTGTACTTCATAGCATTTTTAAGGTGATCAGAAAAATGAAACTAAACAAAATGACTGCATTGGGTTTCGGATTCTCTCTAGTCAAGACATTTTTATGGTTAGAATCAGAAAGGAGGGTATCAGTTCCTTGAGGAAAGAAACAGTCCTTCTGGTGCTGGTTGTCAGCTTGGAGCTCTGGGCACCATGGCTGCATAACCACACCGACAGGGGCCAAAAATGAGCAAAAAGTATTTGAAATGAGCAGAAGGAGGAAGGGATTTTGTAACAGGTAATGGTTATGGGATCCAAGAACAAAGGCCAAGGAGTTGCTCTGCTAACTACTTTTCTGTGGCTGTGATAAAATACCAGGAGCAATACAATTTAAGGAAGAAAAGCTTTTACATTACGATTCTGGAGGGATGAGTCAATCATGGCAGGGAAGTGATGGCAGGGTGGCAGGAGGTGGGAGCTGGCTGATCTCATTTTCATCTGAAAACAAGAAGCAAAGAGAAGGAACAGGAAGTGGAGCAATATCATAAGCCTTCAAAGCCCATCCTCAGTGACATACCCACCCTAGCAAGGTTCTACCTTCTAAAAGTTCCCTGTCTTAGTTATAGCTCTGGTAAGACACCATGACCAATGCAACTTAGAGAAAAAAAAAAGGAGTTTATTGGAGGCTTATAATTTCAGAGGATGAGCCTGTGACCATCATGATAGAAGAGCATGGCAGCAGGCAGGCAGGCCTTGGCATTGTAGCAGTAGCTAGGAGTTTATACCTTGATCCATAAGCATGAGGCAGAGAGAGGGAGAGACATCAAGAATGGAGTGGGATTTTGAAAACTTCAAAGTCTACCCCCAGTGACATACCTCCTCCAATAAGACCACACCTCCTAATCCTTCTCAAACAGTTCCATCAACTACAGACCAAGTATTCAAACTTGAGCCTATGGGGGCCATTCTCATTCAAACTACCACTTTACATAATCCTCCCAAACACCAACTGAGGACCAAGTATTCAAATATGTGTTCAGTACCTGGATTCCTGTTAGCTCATTTCTATGATGATAATTATCAGGAGAATAATTCTCTAGTCATTTTAATATTTAGGTTTTATGAAAGGTTGAGTGCAGAATGTTTGGTATTTTATTTTCATTGGCAGAGGTCTACCGTAATGGAATTAATTCAAGGACATCAAGAAAAGCTTTTATTTGAACGAAAAGGTGGTAAAATTGTACATATTGTGAAAGTAAAGAAGATAGCAATATCGGTAGATGGAAAACCACCTTCAGATAATGGAAAATTGTCCCCAAGTCCTTTTCTGACTTTATTTGGGTTATGAGATTTTTTTTTTTCAAACAAATAGGAAAATGGAATGGGCCTCAGTTTCAATGATGACTAAGACATGGCCAACTCCTATTAGCAGTTATTTCTACTGCATCAGAGAGTTACATTTGTAATTACATGAAATCGTCGTGAAAACTGAATCACGATACATAGATTGAACATGCTTAATCTGAACTGTTCCAAAAATCAGAAACATTTAGAGTGACTACAAAATGCCACATGGGGAGACTGCCACACTTGACCTCATGTGATGGATCCCAGTCACAACGGCAGCACACTAAAAATACCTTGCCAATGTTGGTGAGATGGCTCAGCAGGCAAAAGCTCGCTTCACAAGCCTGATGACTTGCATTCTGATCCCTCAGAAGCCCCAATTAAAGGAAAGAAGCAAGTCTCAAATGTTGCCCTCTAACATCCACACAAATGACATGAGTTTGAATGCTTGCATGCATGCGTGTACACTTACACACATCACTTACACATTAGGTACACACACAAATAATAAAAATGTTAAAAATAAAAATATTGTATAAAATTCCATTTAGTACACACACACATGCATAAAAATATAAAACATATCTATATATTGTGTATATTATTTATATGAAACATAAACAATTGTGTTTACACTTGGGTCCTAGTTCCAGGATAACTATGCTATACAGAAATTTAAAATTGTAAGTAGCTAAAATACTTCTGCTCTCAAACATGAACATTTTGCATAAGGGATATCCAATCTGCATTAGAACACATTTCATAAATTTCCACAGATTGCCTCTGAAAACACGCAAATAGGTTTATTTTATGTGTTCTTGACTGCTGAAATTCTGTATTACAAGGTTTTATTAATTCCTTCCCCTGCACCTACTTCTCATGCTCAGCACATTATGTGCCACTTGAGTGACAGTTTGTTCAAGGTTTGCCCATTGCTGGATATATATTGCTCACGTGATCACCTTAAACACTAGTCTAATATGGAAACATGGCGTGACACACTACAGAGAAATGGATGCCACCTTCCAACAGCTGTATCAGAAAATTATTCTTATGTTTTTAGTATAAAATACAGTAATTGAAAACTTTCTAAGTGATGTTAGCATCTACATTCTGTCCCTGAAAATCAAAACCAGCATGGCCCCAAGTTTGTCAACCACTTGTTTCCTTCATCTTTTGTCCAAGGTTGAAACGTTCCCTACAGTGTGTGTGTGAAGGCTTCGAAACTTGAAGATTATGAATGGAAACTCATTCAAGTCTGGCTTTATATATTTGCTTCATGACTGCTTCTTTCGGTTTTTTATATAATTTTTAATTTTGTTGTTAGTTTGCTATCTCTGGACACTTGTCCTTTCCCGGCTAAGAATGCACTGGAATACACCTCTCCTCATCCAAGGGAAATCAATACCCCTGAGGAAAAACAACCAAATGATTCTACCCAGGAGAAAAGCTATTCTCCAGGACTCAAGCCTGTTGTGTACTTTCCACTGCCAAAAATGCTGGCAGCCAGTCAAAAGCCAGTAATGGGAAGAGCTTTGAGCCTTGTATGGGAAAGCAGTTTAGGAAAGTTTTGGCTCACAGTAAACTCTGAAGTCCTGATACTATATATAAACGAGGGGAACTGTTTTCTCCTCTGAGCTGGGGCAGTAGCCCAGAATCTACCAGACCACATAAGAATCATAATAGCATTGCAACCATGTCCAGAATCCTGTGTTGTTTGAAGAGCATAGCTTCAAACACACCTCTGCAACTAGACCAGAAAGGGATGGTTGCTCCCAGAAAAACTGAACTCCATTTTGTTGAGTTCCAAATTTATCTATTTATTTATTTTAGTTAAAAATATAAGTAAAGGCTAACACATGAAAATTGTACATGGTGTACATGAGATGTTTTGACATTTGTAAGTGGGAGTTTTCTAATTTCTTGACTAACATGAATCAGAAAGAAAACTCTCAAACTATTAAGTTCACAGGGAATTCTAGACATTTAACCGTCTCCTGATGGTGTTACCTCTGGTTTATTAATATGAGTCTGGAGAAAGAAACTTCAAGGTCAGTTGTGACACCCTACTTAAGTCATCTGGAACATGACTGTCATTATGGAAAAGGTCTCATTATTCTGACTTTAAAGTCATGTGGGGTGATGGTCGGTGTTAATGTGAGCTCGACAGGACTTTGAGTCAACTGAAAGATGGGCTTCAAAGGGTTGTCTTCTTTGGGTTAATTGATGTGGAAAAACCCATCTTAACAGGAGTCAATCCATTCCCTGGGCAGGCATCCAGACCTGTGTAAGATGGACAAAGTGAAAAGCGTGCTCTGCTTCATGATGCAACATAATCAGCTCCCTCTAGCTTCTATGGTAGTGGCCCCTTCCTCCTTCCCACCTCCATACACACACACACACACACACACACACACACACACACACACACACACACACACCCCATGATGGACTCTAATTTGAACTGTGAACCAGAATCAACAGTCTATCCCTTTTGGCTTCTGTCAGAGCATTCTGTCGTATTGACAGGAAAAGAAACCGATACATTACAAAACTGTGTCAGGAAAGCCAACTTAACGTAAGCAAGTTTCTGAACTTTTGCTTGTCCTTTTGTTTCTCAGCACAGAAAAATGCCAACTCATACCGGTTCTGCCTGTGTCTCTGCATCTCTAAAGCCACGTGTTTTTTTTTTTTTTTCCTTTCTGCTTAGTCAGATGGCAGTTCCCACAGCCGGGCCTCGAGAGCATCCTCCTTACATTGAGTCTGCCTCTGTGGCAGCATGTTGGAGCTGGAAAAGGAAACTGAGGACAAGAAGCATGTGGTGTGTCAGTAGGGTATTGAAGTCACAGGAAGAATGGACTCAGCACATGAACTTGCACAAGTTATAGACTCTACCATCCATCCTTTGAGCCTTGAGTCCATCCAGGAAAAGCGACTACAGTTCTGTTTATACTGGACCGATTGAGCACTGTTTTTATTGGATTGAGTGACCAGCCCATAAATGCCAGGAACAGAATATGATCCTCATTCTCTGTCTCTAAGTCTGCCAATTTTGCAATTGTACATGTACTCGTTTTCATGTGTACATGAATGTGTGCGTACGTGCATGTGTATGTGTGTATGTGTGTGTTGTCCAGATGTCTATCAGGTGTCCAGGTATCTTCCTCTACCTATCTATCTATCTACCTATCTACCTACCTATCTATCTATCTATCTATCTATCTATCTATCTATCTATCTATCTATCCATCCATCCATCCATCCATCCATCCATCCATCCATCCATCCATCTGTTTATATGTCAGACCTGATCCTAGAGTGTCCAAGCAATCTCTTGTCTGCCTCCTAGCCCTGGGGTTACAGGCATGAGGACCTGAGTTGAATCTCCAACACTCACATCAAAAGCTGGGTATGGCAGTGCGTGATTGTAATCCAGAGAATCCAGTGCTGCTTCAGAACTGGAATTACAGGCAAGCACCACTGCACATGGGTTTTAATATGTGTGCTGGGGATTGGAACTCAGGTGTTCATGCTTGTACAGTAAAAAATTTACCGACTAAGCTATCTCCTCAGCCCCATAACCGCCAATTTTTAGGAAAAGTTCTTTCCTCCTGGAGAATTTAGTCACATATGATGCCTCTACAGGGCAGAAAGGATGCCCCAAGCCAACCTTAAATGAATTTTTCCTCCCTCTCATAATTTGTGAGTGAAAAAAAACTTCACTCAAGGAATATTGATTGGATGATTGATTGGTTTGACTTGATTTAGACAGGGTCTCATGAATCCTAAGCCAGCCTTGAGCTTGCTATGTAGGCAAGGGTGACCTTGAATTTTGGATCTGCTTCCTGCCACCTCCCAGGTTCTGTGATTGCAGGTGTGTAGCACCATACCTGGCTTATGGAGTGTTGGGGATTGAATTGGAGGCTTTACACATGCTAGGCAAGCACTTTACCAACTGAGCAATATCCCCAGCCCAGTAAAGATTTAGTAGTCAATAAAAATGTTCCCCACAATGCTTATAAAATAGTGAAGGAGGCAGATAATAAACATGTACCAGGGATGGTATGCTAGTTATTGAGGTGAATAATAGAGGGAAGCCCACGGAGGGAGGTGGGGCATTTGGTCAGCAGAAAAGTAAGGACTGTGAGGTGATTTATAGGAGAAACTTTAAGCAGGGAGTCAAGTACCAGGGCTGAGGTCAAAATGTGTCTGGAACACTGGCAAAATGTCAGAGATGCTAGTGACAGCACCTTCCTGAAGGCCCATGTAGACTTTTGCTTCTATACGGTGTAAACTGAGAAGCCACAAGAAATTTTGTGCAAGAGTTTGATTTGATAAATTTTAGGATAGTCGTATTTAAAATAAACTGGAATGAGAAGCAAGGAGATTAATTGGGAAGCTATAGCAATGACTCAGGAGAAAGATAATAATGATCTAGATCAGGGGTTAAAATTAGAATAGGTGACAGAGTCTGAATGTATTGACAGAGCAAACAGGGAACCTTGGTAAAAAGGATATAAGGTGAGTCCCAGTGCAGTTATGAGTGTAGGCAGGAGTTTGGAGGACAGGACAGGAAGCCTAGAAGTTGAAACTGGAATGTTAGTATGATTGTGTATGTCTAATGTTGTCTGCACTCTCATTTTTGATACATATAAAATGGGATTAAATACCTTTCTGACTCAAATGATTATGGTATTCACACATAGCTTGAGTATCTTGAGTTGTATCATAGCTCTCTGTGAATTAATTAGCCTGAGCAACTATGGGGAATGTGAAGGTCAAATTTGGAATATTTTGAGAATATCAAACAACTTAATCACTAAAACATATCGAGGAAATAATTTTGGAAGTCTTTTTAAAAAGTGAAATCCTTGTCTTGATAAGAAAAATTCGAGAAAAAAGTTAAGACCCATGGTATTTGGGGGATATTGTTTTGTTTTAGTTTAGTTTAGTTTGTTTTGTCTGTTTATGTGTTTGAGACAAGGCATTGCTATATTGCACCGGCTGGTCTGGAACTTACTATGTAAAGAGAAAGCCTACAGTATCTAGTAATAGTGTGGCTTTTGTTTTGTTTGTGCCCATGTTTGTGAATCACTCTTAGAGAGGGATGACTAACTCATGGGAGAACCAAACCTCATCTTCGGTTTCAACTCAGCATCAGAGCTCTTTGTTCCCCCAGCTTCTGAATGGGCTTACCACCACCGTGGAATTTTTCTAAAATTTTAGCAAAGATGTACGTGGCTGGGTTATCATGAACTAAAAAGTTTACAACTTTCCCAGGTTTGCTTTAACACACCAAGTTCAAACTATTCTTTCTAATTCATAAATAAATAAAAAAAAAGCCTTCATAGTTGAAACTTCAAAATGAGTGGGGGAGGGCTGGTCTAGGTGAGGCTGTGGAGGGAAGCATGCTGATGAAGGCATGATGGGGCACTCCACATTGGTCTGCCTCCTCAGATACGGAAGCATGCATGCTCTTAATTGATTCTCACTTCTTTTTCTCTTTTTATTTCTCTCTAACCCTGCCTATTTGTCTTCTCCATCAAACATACTTGTCCTAAGTCCAAGTGCCTCTATGTTCTGGTAGGCCACTGATAAGCCATGTAACATTTTGATTTAAACTAAACTATTAATGGACTATAAGGTTTAGTTCAGGGCTCTCTGAAGTTTTTGAACTTGGAGGATACACTCCAAAGAAAGCAATGGCCTTACTTAACGGATGGCTCAATGATGAAAACCTGAGGTAGTGTGGAGATAGCTGTGGAGGAAGGAGCTGCTTTGGGAAAGGCACACGTAGCTGCATTACCTATACTTTAATTGATCCATCTTTAGTATTGTGCCAAGGCCATTCATAGGTCTTCTGAATGAAAATTACTTTCACAATAGCACTATGTGTCCTCTTAACTCTCATTCTTTTGCAAGTGTGCTGTGGAGTTAACCAAAAACTCTGATGTTTACAATACTGATGGCTCCATGTGCTTATGTATTTTTCCTTTTAAAATTTATTTTTTTTCATCTCAAATATGGTAGACATCAAGATACATAGTTAACTTTAGATAGAAATACTTTGTGGTCCTCAATAATGTCTTAATGATGCGAGGGGTGGGTCCTGAGGACAATATGTTGAAGAAACATTGCTTTTACTCCTCTGACCCAGCACTGATTCATCTGAGGTGCCAGAGACATAGCAAGACAGAGTGCTGATTCCTACTGTGCATGAAACCATCTAAGCTAGTCAGTGTGTGAAGTCTGGTATTTAAAAGTAAAACAAGGGAGCACACCTAAGAAGCTCCATAACCTGTAGAGTCACGTCAAAAGATACCCACTTACAATAGCTCTCACTGACCATGTCAGAGACATCCCATGAAGAATCTTGTGAGTAGGCAGAAAGGTCAACAGAGGATTTCACATACAGAGAGAAAATCCAAGTGTTATTCTTTATTTCTATATTTCTCAAGGGAATGCCACACATCAAGTATTTATTTAGTTGACACTTTTAATCGCTCAGTAATTTAATACAAATATAAGAAATGATACAGAATTAAATAACACATGAAAAGCATACCAAGTATATAAATATCCAATTCAACAATGAAAACAATGTACTCTTGAATTCCTAGGTCACTGCATAGAGACAGACGAAGCAAAAGGTACAGAAAACAACTTCACTAGTCTTGTCAAGGGTTAGGAATGAATGGTTCACAATGTCTTTAGGGCAAAGGGATTGTATTTCCAGAGTTGCCTTCTATTTGTGAAAAGTTAAGTCACAGAAATAGAAGCTAAGGGAAAGAGCGCATATACAACTGACTGCTGTACAGGAAATTGTTACGCATCTGTTTTCATAATATATTATCCTTACACTAGGCGGGATTTGGAATGGCCTAAAAGAGGGTGAGAGTGTGGGTTAAGTGGACAGGGAAAGCATGCTTTTGTAAAGATGTGCACTACTGGCTAAGACTAACAATACTGCCTAAGTGCTATAAAAATAAGTTAGGAGGACACGTTACAGTTGCCAATGTTACTTCACACTAAATTCTGTTCTATTTTCATCATAGTAACCCTCATAGAAGCACACGGAGAACAGCAGGGGGATCAAGGATTCTAGCAAGGCCAACAGTTAGCGGAATAGTAGCAGGTAGTAGACTACATACTCAAACAACAGGGAAACACACTTGTGGACCTAAGAACAAAGCAGAGGTGGGAGACCAACAGAAAGGCAAAAGGTAGTCTCAGAAGTTCTTTGGACCCCTTCTGTGTTCTTCTTTTCATTTCTTCCTTTGCTTGGTCTTCATTTTTCTTTCTAGAATTCCACCAGGTTTCAGACTTACATGGCAAAGTATTTGGTCCCACTCCTTTCTATTTTGTATGAGGACGAGGAAGCTCTGTGAGGTAAATTGACTACAGGGATTCTTTTCTTCCCTCTGGTGGGAGCCCAAGTCAGCCTGAGAGCCGGCTTGGCTCTGGTGATTCTAAGTCTGCTAACAGCATGACACGGCATTGCTCTATGAAATCAAGTCCTACAACAGACCTGAGGCACACGACTTCCTCTTGCAACGCAAACACTGAGGTCTTAGGATGGCAGCCAAAATTCAAATCCCTCACACGCTTGCTTCTGTGTCTTTTGCTCTTTTTTTTTGGTCCCACAGAGAATGACCTTTTCCACCTGCTTTCCTTTCACATCAGATTCAAGTAGACCAGGGAAAAACTTTCAGGGTTCTGTATGATTTCTCTAGAGCTCTGGATGAAAGAAAGAGAAGTGTGTCAATGTTGGACATTTGTAACTTCTCAACATACTTGAAGCAATTAACAACAGAAAGATTAAGAAACAGAAATCTCTTAGTGTATAGTTTTTCTTTTCCTTCCCTTCCTCTTTTTCTCTTTCTTTTTTCTTGTTCTGTTTTTAAGGCAAGTGAAAACTCTGTAGTCTAGCCTGTCCTGGAACTCACTGACTCATGTGAAGCCTGGAACATCCCTGACCTAGCGATGATCTCCCTACCTCCTTGGTCTCTCAAGTGCTGGGATCACACACTGGCTGGAAGAAGACACTTCTGACCCAGTAATGGACTTAGGGAATCACCTAAGACTACAAAGAAAGGCACATGTTCGAGAATGCCAAACGATCATTGAGTGTCTCACTGAGACCCCTAAACTTCGTTTCCTCTGGGTTGTAACTTGCTGGACATCAGGTTGAGAATATTCATTAAGGAGACAGAAATATTTTCAAGAGTTATTAACTTTCTAGCACATAAAGTGGGAGGACAGCAGTCTCCCCCGCAAGGAATGTACTAAGTGAGACATGGAATTTAACCTCAGTACTTCCCTTCTTCTCTGCACTCTTAGGTCATTTTATTGGATCTTCCAAAATTATGCATATTTTAGATTCCAACATTTTCAGCACCATTAGCTACCAATGGTTCATAAAGGCACTACCTTCCCCTGACCATGGCTCAATATTTTAATATAAGTTAATTATTATAATAAAAGGAAAAGAGCAGACATATATGCAGTAATTGATTTTTTAATTATTGTACTTAACAGACATGTACTTACCCTGTCAGGTTGTTATCATACCATCTATTTAGTCTCAACAAACATTTACTTTACTACAGATTATAGGGTAGGTTTTGGATGGACAACCCTCCTCGGACCATGCTTCATGTAGGATTGTTCTAAAATCTTAATGGCTTTTCTTTCTTTAAGATTTCAAATTTGTAATTCTTTTGCTAGAGTTCAACTATCTCTACACTCCTCCATGGCTGACTTCTTTTCTGTTTCCAGGTCTTTAGTATGACCACCACAGAGAAGCTGTCCTCAGAGTATTTATCTTAAATAAGTGACTCCTGTTTCCCATCCATTGTATGTCATATATGGTTTCCTAACAAATCCATTTTTACTTTTTCATCATTTCCTTATTCACTAGTTCATTTATGGTTTCTCTGTCTGATATCTATCTATCTATCTATCTATCTATCTATCTATCTATCTATAGATATAGATAGATATATAATTAATAAATAACCAGCCTTCCCATCATCCTAGTCCCCTTCCCCCCAAAAACAACAACTCAGTTTAGCCACAATAATTCTACATCTTCAAAATGAAACAAATTACATTTCCAATATCAAGAAGTCAATGTTAGGCATCATAAACTCATTCCAGCATGTATAAATTTCTGCCATATATACCTCTGTCTTCTCTCCCTTCTCATATTATCTTGCTCCAAACTTTTCTAAACCTGCTAGTGAAATTAATACCATGTGCTCTCCCTTCCAATTACTCCCATTCCTGTGTTCAAATCAATTTCTGAATTCTGATTCTTCAAACACAGCTTGCTGGAATCCTCATGTCTTTTTCTCTATTCACCTCCTTGAGATTTCCTCCTTTTTATCATTTGTGCAACTGATGAAAATACACATTGATAAAACCAAAAAGGACCACAGACTTAGTAATAACAGAAACCAGCACTTATTGGAAACTTACTATGATACAGTGATATGAATGGAGCTTTAATGACGTAGGCCAATGGCTAAATTGATGGTAACTTGAAATTAACCATAATGAAAACATTTGTACTAAATAATTTGGCAATAGCAACTCTACCAGCTATTGCCTAAGCTAGTGTTGATCTTTAGCATTTTTCTAATTGCGTGCATTTCTTTTAAAATCTTCACAGCATTCTTATAATTATAGTAATTACTCCTACTTTCTTAATGTGGAGAAAGGAACATAGAGATGCTGAATGGTTTGCCCAGAGGTAGCCAGCTACTTTATCAAGAAATAGAACTTTATTGGAATCACCACATAAGTGGTTATAGTTGCAAATAAAACAATGATTGACCAGAAAATAGCCAATTTTGTAAGTCATTTATAATTTCCTTTGCTAAAATAGACAGTTAAAACATTAAACTATGGAATACAGGAATACTATTGTAGAATTATTTCAAGCAGCATGAAATGAATTTCAGTTAGACTGAAGTATGAGGTCCAAAGACCTATTGTAATTCATGATGACTCTAGTAACAAGGTTGTAAAAATTCTCATTATAGAAAAAGTTTGAAGTATAATAATGAAGTTCTATTCCTTAGCTTGATTTAGTCCATTCCACAATTTGTACATACATTAAAGCATGATATTATATGTTACTTATACAGTTTTGTCCATCTAAGAAGTAATATAAATATTCAAGTTGAAATTATTAGTACACACATTTTTTTTGAAGATGAAAAGCCCCAGTAATATTTAGTAAAAATAAATAATCTTCAAAGGATTTACAAAATACAAGGCTAATCTTTTCTCTTTGTTGTATAAATATGAAGGGACGGTTATACATTTTACAAACCAGGGACCACAGAGACTCTTAGAATTGGGAGCACTGACAGGCCATGGTGAGTTCTGTCTGGTTTGTTTACTAAAATGAGAAATAGGCTGTACTGTGGTGCTTTCTGATCTATAGATGCTTCCATAACATTCTATTGTGGAATAGAAGATTTTTGTGGAATATTATTTTAATATGTGTTATGTTTGTTTATGCTGTGGAACATTTGTTAAATGATGCAAAGATGTGTTGCATTCTCTTATGTTGTATTTGTTGAACTCTGCGAAGTTGTGTTACTGTGCCTGTCTAAAACACCTGATGGTCTAATAAAGAGCTGAATGGTCAGTAACAATGAAGGAGAAAGGATAGGTGGGGCTGGCAGGCAGAGAATAAATAGAGGGGGAAATCTGGAAGAAAAAGGGAGAGCAAGAGAAATCAAGGAACAAGGGGCTAGCCAGCCAGCAGCCTCACAGTCAGTCACAGAGTAAGAGGGAAAGTAAGATTATAGAAGTAAGAAAAGGAAAAAGACCAGAAGCAGAAGGTAGATGGGATAATTTAAAGTTAAGAAAAGCTGGCAAGAAACAAGCCAAGCTAAGGTTGGGCATTTATAATTAAGAATAAGCCTGTGTGTGTGTGTGTGTGTGTGTGTGTGTGTGTGTGTGTGTGTGTGTGATTTATTTGAGAGCTGTGTTGTGGGCCCCCCAAAAGAGCTAAAGAGTAAAGAGTTAAAAAAAAACCAAGAACATTTTGGCGTCCAACATGGGGCTAGAGTAAAACAAACAAACAAACAAAAACCAAACAACAACAACCAAAAAAACCCCACACACCAACAACAGAAGATTGTATTAAAGTTGTAGAAAAAAATCTCCAAGAGGACATATCTCTACCTGTTACATTGAGGTGTGCGTGTGTGCGTGTGCGTGTGCGTGTGCGTGTGCGTGTGTGTGTGTGTGTGTGTGTGTGTGTGTGAGAGAGAGAGAGAGAGAGAGAGAGAGAGAGAGAGAGAGAGAGAACATAAGTATGGTATTTACTAGTCCTGTGAGGTTTTATTTAAAGAGTTATATTGTATAAAGGCTGTTGATAACAATTGAGGCTTATTGGTAGGGATTGTAAAGAGTTATAAAGAAAATACTCAGGTTCTTGAAATCTACAATGGCCCCAAACATTATTCTCTCAACGTTGGAGACACAGAAATATTCATATTTTTTTCTGTTTAGACAGTCTTTGACAATATATCCCAGGCTAATCTTAAAATTGAAATTCTTTTGTTTAATCATTTCAGTTGTTGACATTATACACATGTGCTATCTTGCCTAGTCAGAAACTTCCATCTTATTAAGTTACAATAGATGAGAAAGACCAGTTTGGTCCTGTCTAATATCATGATGTGTGGCACTGAGTGTAATATTTTTACTTCGCTCGTACAGAGAATCCAAGTGGACTTACCTATGACTAAGGTATTAGGGCTAGTCAGAAATACTTGCTGCTGTGAGGGGCATATGAATAGAGAAAAGCAGGAAGTAGGTAAGAATTGAGGTTCCCATGAAAAGAGCCAGTGTTGGTAATGTTCCAGTTAGTGATGATTAATAAAGAACAGAAAGCAGAAGTTACCGTTTTATGTTAAAGACTTGAAACACAAAAAATAATTTTGAAAAATATTGTAAACAAAGTTTTGTTTCATTTGGAGGGGGATAAAGCTTGAATGAGAAAGCCAAAGTGAGGTGTTCGGAGGGTCTCACCATGTTTTGATGTTCTTTGATACAGCATGACCTTGAACAGAGCTGAGGCTAAGGAATTGTGGGTATTGGATGCTCATACTCGGAGGCCAGGCGACAGCTTCTCTCCACTTACTTCAGCCTGTCTTTGCATTTGTGGTCACATAACAGCGGTGTTCTATGCCATTCCCATCCTTATTTCAGGAATGTGGGAAGGTCAGACCTTGCATGGAAGAGGAGGTTTTTCTGTGCAATTTAATTACCGGCCAGAGACACAGACAGGCCCACTGCAGCCACACATGTTTTTACGAGGGTAAGAGGGAGGCAGGAGAGCCAGCGAGAAACTCAATCTGAGAATGACCTAAGTAGCCATCACTAGCTCTGTAGACGTAAGGGGATATAAAAGCAATGGATGAGGTCAGTCTGAAACACATGGCTAAACACAGGAAATAGATTTTCTTCTAGAACCTGCAGAAAGGAGGAAAGCCTTGAAGACACCTTGACTTTAGCCCAGTGGCTCCCGTGTGGGGTTTCTGACCTAAAAGCATTGTAGGAAGATGAAACATTGTGGTGTAAGTCACTAAGTGTGTGGTAACTTGATAAAGAAACAATAGAAAATACAGTATTTGTTTTCCTTGGCTAAGTCATTTGTGTACTTTTGTAAAGTAACTCAGCCTCTTCCAGTTTAAAGAACACAAATGTGGCTTCTCTAAAAATGTGGACTAGACATGTGGCTCTGTTCAGCCAAGCTTCAGAGTGTAGTAGACTACACAGGGGGGCACGACAGTTCCAAAGAACGCAACTGGTGATAGACACGAGGGAAAGAACATAAGCTAAAATTCAAAACAACGACATCAGAGGATTACTAAGCTTAAAAATTTTCTAATCCTTGTTATTTCATTAATTTGTCCAATAAATTACACTAATGTGAACAGGTGATCTCTTAAAAAAAATCCCCATGGCCAAACAGCTAAGGAGATGGATGTCCATTTGAGAACTAAACTACCATTTAATTGCTATGTAGAAGATTAAGATGTCTTCACTCCTGGAGATGTTCTTGACATGGAGCGGAACTCAGAATTTAGGTTACTTATGTCAAGATGACCTTAGGATGTTGGAGAACAGCAAAGAATAGTTCCATGCAAAAAAACCTAGGCTTTAAGAATCTGTTGGCCAAGAAATTAGTGATCAGATTATGTCATGCCATTTTAGAATGATGAGTGGCAGTTTTACTCATGAAAAGACGTACATGGTTATTTTTTAAAGGCTTGGAGTACATCTTTTCCTGCAATGCTAACCAGAGTAGTTACTTAAAGGCTCCTCATTGTTTTACTCATATAGAGTATCATATTCTTTCCTAGGGCTATGAAGATTCTGGGATGGGGTAGGGATTCTCACTCACCCAGCCCTTTAATCTGGAGAGCATGAGTATAATTATTTAACAACAAAGATTCTAATTGCTTTATTAATAAATGTTCTTTGGATTTTCTTTCCAACTAATGATGAATTTTATCATCACAAGTTATTCACTGAAAATCTTTGTTCCTTGATATAGTAAGAGCTTAAAATAGGAGTCAGCATATGCTCCTATCCAGGAAATAGTGAATTATTAATATGATTATTATATATTGCCAAAAGCCCATTCATAGCTCAGGTTACTAGTAAGTAAAGGAGTCTAGAAAAATATAAGTATTATGTGGTTAAAAATATACCTTTATATGAAATAGCTAGCACTTAGAAAGTGAAGTCTAGAATATATGTCTCACACGGGTGTCTGTGTTTTTGTTTCCAACCCAGTCTTCAATCAATCAAACCAAAGTAAAGAAAATAGCTTAGCAACTCAAAACAACGAGTGTAACACACAGCAATATCTACAGCAATCTGCTCCAAAGAGGACCCAAAATTTCATTCATTGTTGCCTGTTGAGAAGTGCAAGACTGTTCTCACCCTCATATTTATCTTCATTGTCCTGTATGGAGAAGGCATGAACTTACGTCATGAAGTTTTACTAGAAAGAATGATTATAGGATGGTAGAAAATTTCCCTAGAAAACTTTAAACTCTTTCCCACTTTCTATTTCAGTAATAAAATATTGGATTCAGGAAAACAAAGCAAAGCAAGCATGTTCTTTAAAGGCTTCTTAGTCTCATAGGGGTAATAACTGTGATGATCCCTGCTAGGAGTGGTGTAGAGGATGGCCTAATAACTACCATATCTTCCTCCATAGCACAGGGTACAGCAGAAAAGGGAGCACAGGACATTGTCCTAAACTGTACAGAATCACAAGAAGAGTAAGAGGTAGGCTGGCCTCTATGCAAAGGCAACAGCAGTTATTACAGACTCCCCCTCTGGGAAAACTAAATTTGTTTGCACTTTTGTGGACAATGGATTGTGATTGGGATCTAAAATGAGTTTTGTTTTGGTCATTTAGCAAACAAATGTTGGCCTAACTGAACACATTCTTACTGGCTACTGACCCCTCCACGGAGATGAGTCTGTTCAGATTCAGTAAGTACAAGCGTCATTAATTTTTCTCCTTATCTTCCTTCAAAGCACACAGAAGTGTGCGCATGCGTGCACACACACACACACACACACACACACACACACACACACACACACACTCACACATATGTACACACAACCCCCCATACACATTCAGTTCCTCTTTCTCATTTCCTCTTGCAGGTTCATAGCATGGATTTTTGGGTCATTGGGTTGAGAACCTTAATGCTTGTTTTTGCCTAACTGCATTTCCTTTCATACCTAAAAGTTTTATGACCTCAAAAAGTGAGAGGAAGAACAAGTGAAAAGATAGAAGTAAAGGGGGGCAGGATGAAAGGCAAAATGCAGAGCTGTGCCTCACCTCAGGAACTTAACTACCAAAGCTCACTGCTTGAAAACAAATGGCGAACATCACTATATTCTTTGACTTTGTTTTTTGTTTGTTTCTCACAACTTTCTGCCTAGCTTAAAATTTGGTTCTTTGTGAACCAGCATTTTCTTGGCTCTGAGAAACTGAGCTTCCAAAATAATTGATACTGGTTTTAGTAGCTTTAAATATACAGAACCAAATCCTATGGCTGTTAAAGTTCTAAAATCTTAATAAATTAAGTTACTCAAAATATAAACATTTAGAGAAACTGACTGAGTGGCCATATGTCATGTCAACATTGGTCAACAAATGGCAATCTGAGTACTCACAAGGTTCAACATGAGCAGGGGTATTTATTTTTTAAGTGAGGCAAAAGTTGGACACAGACATAAACTGCCTCTTTTTGGCATTTAGCAATTGTATTCCTCAGAAAGTCTACAACTTGCTTAATGAACCAAGAAATATTACTTTGCAAATATCCCTGTCTAGGGAAATTTATCTTGGGGTTAAACACATATAACTCTCAGTCAAAATGAACTTTAAGAAATGAATTTGAATTCTTTAGACTTTTTTGTTTGAAACATAGAACAGTTTACAATGAATGTAACTGATAGCAGGAGCTCCTTCCCTGTCAGGAGAGGGGCTGGGATCCTCTCTGGGTTAGGAGAGGGTCAGGACAGTAGCACTCTAGTTCTAACCTGCTTAGGAGAACTGCCCATGACCTTCGAGAAGGAGGCTGGCTTCCCTCTCTGGGCTCCCATTTCCTAATTGAAAAACTGAAATGTTTGAATAAACAGAATCAAAAAGATTTCTGCCTTTGATATCATGGGGAGAGCTTCATGTTCTATGGCTTATGTTTGTATTACATGAGATTGTCTGGCCTATACTCTTGCAGATGGAACAAATCCTTTCATCTACTTTCAAAAAAAGGTCAGTGATATTGTAGCCTCATTGCTTATTTTGTAAATTCATATGAATTGATCTGGTGTTGATTTAAGAGTTAGGCAAGTTAATGTGGTCAAAAAAGTTGTGAGGACAGGAAAAGCAGTCCATGAAACATAAAGTGAAAAGGAAAAGAAGGTAGAATCTGAGGGATATTTTTAAATCAAATTCTAAAATATTACTCTAAACCAACATTTGTTCTCTTTCCTGACCCTGAAGTTCAGTTATCTGAGATGGAAGAAACTCCCATGTTACCCTTCACCCTAGGAAATCCCCATTTCAAAACAAAAAAATTGCAGCTTTGTGCTTAATAATAGGTTGTGCACAGCCTTCAGAAAACAAAGGAATTTAATTCTTTCTCAAAATATAGCTCATTTCTTTTGTTTTAGTGACAATCTTATTTTGTGATACCTTACATTGTCTAAGATTTGGCTGGCATTCATGAGGTACTGAGTTACAGTCAGAGGAAGAGAATTGGGAAAATACCTTTGAAAATTTATTTATGCTAGCTCCATATATTCACTCATTTAATACATGAACATTTATTGAGAAACAAACACACACACATATATATGTATATATATGTTGTGAAGTTGTGATAAATGTTGTGAAGAGATAAAGACAAATTCCCAGCTGGAAAGGCAGGTAGAATAATATGAAATACCAACTATATGTGTGAATCACTTGTATACTGACAGTGTTTGAGGCATATTCTATGTATCATATGTGTATCATAGGAAGTACTATTTAATGAATGATGCTATGGGGCAATTTCACAGTCTCTTAATTGGTTTGTGACTTGTGGTTGCTGTAAAATGAGAAAAGTTTGGCCTTTTTAACTGCTGGAGAGATCCCTGTGTGGGTGCCATATTCCTTTATTTAGCTTTACCAGATCAAACTGTGATTCAATCAATATTTCCCTACTGTCTTCCTGAGAACTCTTACTCCCCACTGATGAGATAACCTTTAAAATATCCTGGAAAATGAAACGCAGAAATGTCCACTTGCGAGAACGTGAGCTTAGAGCTTTTCCTAAACAGCATCAACCTTTATGTATTTTTATCAACAAATAAACATAACAGCACTGTTCCCCCTCATTCATATATTCAAACAACCCCAAGTTATTCCAACGGAAAAGTATTTACCTCATTTCATCCTTTGCATCCCCTGTGACGACTCCCCTCGCTCCTGATTTCGGTGGCGTTTCCAGTATAGTAAGATTGAGATCAGGACCAGAAGAATCACCAGAGAGACAATGCTTAGCAACAGCGGAGCTGAAAACCAAAATCCTGTGGGGAACAAGGGGAGGAAGAGGGAAGGGGGTCACTCAGAAGAGGAGGCCACTAAGGCAAAAAGTGAGAAAGCCACAAAGCCACAATTATCATGACTTTTAACGACAAGTGACCTCTGACCTAAAATTACCCTACGTTCATACCTAGTTACATCGATAGTCACAACCTCATAGGATTTGTAAAACATTTAGATATTAGTGACAGCCAGCACGCTTCATGCAGTTAATAGGATTTTTGCCAACGTCAACTAATTTAATCCTGAAAACATTCCCGAAGTTAAATGTTATTAATACCTTACAGACTGCAAAATGAAACCACTCCTAATCTGGGAGGCTAAATGAGCTCAATACTACGGTAGAAAATATAAGAGCCAAGGCTTAGTCAAATCTTTTTGCCTTCAAAACTCATACCCTTTGCCATAGGTTACACTAAGATGACATGTTTATTAAAGAAAAATTTAAATACGCTGGGAGTTATCAAGGGAAAATATCATGAATCCCATGATGCTAATCATTGGGAGCAATTCACTCAATGTTTTATTGCATTTCTTCCATTCTATCTCCTCATTACCAAATCTTTTCCCAGGATCGCCCAATGGAGCTCAGCTACACTGTTTCCCTGGTGTTAATAACACAAAGGGAAAGAAAGCATCTAGCACCTTCTCTATAGCAGAATTTTCACAACTGAACTGAAAGCTTTTGGATTTGTCTCATTTCCATGGTTTCTAGGGCTGTGTGTAGTGCTCTCAGCATCCTCAGTAAATGTTCACAGAATAAACAATTGCTGTACAAACCACAGTCAACATTTCACGTCATGTAAGTCAAACTCAGAATTCTTGGAAAAGAAATTCCTTTTCCAGTTCTTGTTTCTCAAGGACATTTGCTCTTGATCTTGGCTGATCCTAAAGCTGTCTTCATGAAAGTCCAAACGCAACACCCAAGGCTTTTTGCCCAAAATTGACCTAAATACCCAATTTCTAACTAGCCTTGAGATTTTTAGGGAGCCCAGATACGTCTGAAGGAGCTACTTCCTGGAGGCCATTGCACAAGAAGTTGACATGGCCAGTTCTTCCAGCTTGTATTGATTGCAACATGCCCTTACACAGCTGCCATCATTTTAGGATGCTTATCACCATGTGCCAATTCCAGAGCTAGTGCTTCCAAACTACAGAAAGCCATGCTTGTCAAGTTCTTCACTCTGGAATCAAGCCCTCTGTAGTCACACCTTATTCTCACACCTTGTATCCATGAGTCCCAGGGAGAGTCATTTGGAAAGAATCATTGGAGAGACTAGAAAAACATACGTATGGTAAGCAGTTTCTCTTGAAAGAGTGACGGGGCCTTTTTCAGTGAAGGTTATCCAAAGATTTCATCACAGACGTGAGGTCTTCTAGGACACCTTCCTAATCCTCCAGAATAATCTGAGGACCCATATCCTTCACCTTTGGTACTTTCATGGTCTAGTGTGGCTTTCTTACTGGAGTAATGAACACACAGTTTTGTAATTGACTAGAAAATAGTTCCATGTTGATAGGTATATAAAGTAATATGATGTTTCCCATCTACCCTTTCTGGTAATTTTTCTTTCTGAAACTTCAGTTAGCTGTTGTGCAGTCAAAAAACATTAAAAAAAAACAGAAAGAAACAATTCACAAATTTTAGCTCATGTGCTATTTACTTCAAGTAATGTGATCACATTTCACATCACCTCATCCCATCCCACAAAGGATGTGAATTGCCCAGTGTATTGACACTGTGTGTGCTAGCCTTCTGTCAGTCATGGAGTAGCTGCCTTGATTTTCAGATCAACTGTTTTTTCACCACATGCTTATATTCAATGTTTTGGTTTCTTTTTCTTAAAGGGATTCTAAATACAACTGTTTATTAAAGCAGATTGCTGTAATTGTGTTTTCTTAATTGGTGTTTGTTGATGTTTTAACATGCCTAATTAGAGAGTCAACTTAATTATAGGTAGGTCTCTCTCTCTCTCTCTCTCTCTCTCTCTCTCTCTCTCTCTCTCTCTCTGTCTCTGTCTCTCTCTCTCTGTCTCTCTCTCTCTTTCTGTGTGTGTGTGTGTGTGTGTGTGTGTGTGTGTGTGTGTGTGTGTGTGTGTGTATGTGTGTGTGTGTGTGCTCACAGAGATCCGCCTGGCTCTGCCTCCCGAGTGCTGGGATTAAAGGCGTGCGCCACCACCGCCCAGCTACTCTCTGCAGCTTTAAGTGACTACTAGAGATCTCAGAATGTCACCTCTGTGGATGGGGAGACTACAGAAAAACTTGCTTCACTTGCTCCTTCAGTTCTTTCTACACTTGCCTCATTCTCTCTCTAACTATGGTCTTTGCTGAGCAGTTGAAAGTCTATGAAGAACATTACCATCTTCCAGGTGCACAAACACAGAAGCACCAGGTCTCCCTGGCCCACCTTCCTCTTACCTTTGTCCAGAGACTGCTTGTAGTCGATCACAGTCCCCAGGTATAAAACCTGACAGATCACTTCCTTCCCAACCTGATTCTTGGGGTCTTTGACCCGGAGGATGCTGGTGACAGATGTGGTCCCATTTGAATGGACGTGACTCTCGGTACTGTTCTCGATTCCCGTACCAGTGCCCTTCCAGGCGATGGCGGGGGCTGGGCGGGCAGTCGCAGAGCAAGTGATGTTTAGGTGGTCTTCAAAATAGTTGTAGTGAAGGGATACTATGGGCTGTACTGGGACAAGAGAAAGAACACAAGGCCTGCCGTCAGTTAAGCACCTCGCCTGGGTTCTGCGCTTTCTCACAGGGATGAGGGAAAGATCCTTCCAGAAAGACAGTGGAAAGCTAGACAGATAAGATGACAGCAGCAGAGTCCAAACCTTTCATGAGAAATGCCATGTCTGTAGTTTGTCTCTAGCATGACGGGTTAGAGAGAGATATGAAGACATGAAACAGTATTTTTCTCCTCCATACAGTGTAAGTCTAATTATTCTGTATCTTATATGTGAGCAATATCTTCTAGTAGGTGTTTTTCAGGAATGATTTGACAGTGTCCCCTAATTAGCACCTCTATATGTGTGTACTCTGCACCTATCAGAAGCACCAGGCAGGGCACAGCTTCCAGAGCCTGGTGTTTAGAGAAAAGGCCATATTTGGCAAAAAGCTGAATGAGACAGAGAGGAAAATGATGGAAAAAATAAAAAAAAGGTTTGGATGTAGGATATACTTAAAATGCAAACTAGAAACTCAGAGTTCATAACAGGGAACATCAGGAAGTGACTGTTGGAAAGGCCTCAGGGATCATCTGACAAAGTAGGGAAAGTCGTTTTAAAGAGGAAGATATAATATTCCCACCAGTTTCAACCTGTTCTCTTTGTAAAGGCCTCCCAAGCTCACGACTTCATTTCTGCAGGAATGCAGACCTTATTTCTGCCAACCTGTACAAACCAATCCTTTCGTACTTGGCTTCAAAGTCCACAAGTTAATTAGAAGCCAGTGGTAAGCGAAGCTTGCTTGTGTGTGTGTGTGTGTGTGTGTGTGTTCAAGAGACAGTTTAGATCACAGTAGCTGGGGGAGTGGAACTGGAGAAGGGTGCCCAAATTCCAAGCAGCAGTAAGTGCTGGGAGAGAGAAAAGCCAGGAAAAATGAATGTGATATTTATGAATATGATAGAAAGGGCCATTCATTGTGGGTGAGAACAGGACTTACAGTTTGGAGGTCAGAGAGGAAAAATGAGAAGGAGAAAAAAAAAACACTATAGAAAATAAAAAGATGCAGAAAAGAGAAAATATGAGAAGCCAAAAGGAAGGAAAAGAAGACAAGAAGGAGGGAGTGAGGAAAGGGTGAGGAGGAGAATGAAGGAAGGGAATGAGAGAAACATACAGGCAGAGAAGTGGAGATCAAGAAGAAAGCCTGACTTACTACTGAGAGGGCCTACCATAGACTAAGTAGAAGTCCTGCACCCACACTTCTCATACCTAGTGAATCCCCTCCTTTCCCATGGCTGTCTCTCAGCATACTTAAAGCCTTGCTTCATGTAAATGACTCTGACAGGGCTTGCTTCTCCCTCCTAAAACCACCACCTCATGTGCGATGTTACAAAGTTATCCTTAGTCCCACTTCCTAAGGCTTCATCACAGCCACGGGTCAGCAATAAGGAAATCATCTCACCATACCAAGCCTGGGGGGATGCTTAAAGAGTGCTTGGTACCCTGTTATTTTCTCAGTGGCATCAGTCCATTATGAAAAGCCTCTGCTGGCTGTGCCCTTAGGAATCTTGAAACAGCTTCCTTGAACTAAAACAAGTCCAGGTTAGCCTAATCTGCCTCTGTCACTAGGTCCAGAAACTGTCAGGGGCTCTAGAGATAACACATTGCACATTTGCTTTCCAAACATCGAGTCAGAAATCAGATCACTGCTGTGGAGAACTTGCTGCCCACATCATTGTCTTCAATTTTGGTGACAGCAAGACCCCAGAGAGAAGATAGTTCCGGCTAAACACATTATTGCAGTGCCTAGAGCTCTCCAAATTCTGTGATAACAGCCACAGCAGGGATGAAAGGCTAAGTGCCTTCTAGTGAACCTGTCCGTGCTTATGACACAGAAAACCCAGGCACTACAAGGTCCTGGAAATAGTATTTCTGAAAAGGTGAGAATGTATTCTCAAAGATTCTCACCATAGAGGGTGAGGCAGGCTGTTCCCGAGATCTTCCCAGAAAGAAAAGTATTGAAGAGACACATGTAGCAGCCCTCATCATCCAGTGTTGTGTTCCAGAAGGTGATGCTTGTGTTCCAGAGTCCCAGCTCAGTGATGTTTACCCTGTCTTTATATGCAGGTTGGACTACAACCCCATGGGCTTTGCTGTAAGTGACCATGTTTTCTGGGCTTACAGCTTTCTTTTTCTGCCATGTCACAATCAAGGGTTCCTGGGACAGTTTCAGAGAACATCGTAAGGATGCAGGTGTGTGTAGCAGCTTTCTTTCATCCTGGGTCACCACTTCCACTGTGGAACAAAAAAGAATATTTCTATTTTAGAACCTTATTACATACAAACATATATACATACACACACACACACACACACACACACACACACACACACACACACACACACACACCACATGTACTCCTGGTAACAAATAAAATATATGCTGAAACTCAAATATAGAAAAGAATGAAAAAGGCAAAGGAGAAAACAAAATGTATGTACGTGCCCATATGTTAGTAGAGAAATACGTTTGTTTGACTTTTAGAAGCAGAGGCAGAGTATAATAACAAGAAAATGCTTAGTAGCCAGAAATTGTGAAGAATCCCTGTGAGTTGGAGACTAAGTGGAATGATTGAGCATGAAAACTGCCAGACAGAATAAGATCATTTGGTGAGTTCATGCTTAGTGAAGTATGAGCCAGCAGCAAAGAAGGGCCAACAGGCAACAGGCTGAGTGGACAGTGTAAGCAATGGTTTAGGTGCGCGCACACACACACACACACACACACACACACACACACACACACACACACACACACCCCACAGAGAAAGGGAGCCCCACAGAGGGCTCAGGCTCTGGAAAGCAAGGCTTAGCACAGTCACACAAGGAGAGTGATGGAGAGGATGATGCTGAGAGGTTTGATGTACCCAAACATCATCAAGAGATTTTGACACTCAATTGATAATCTACATGTTCCCTTTTTCATTAGATGTTATGGCAGTTATTTCTTCTCTGCAGCGCAGGCCACTTACACATGACAGGTGACTTGATGTATTAGAATCCATGTAATAACAAGTAACCAACAGCGAATTACCAAACATTTGAGAAAAGGGATATAATAAAAGAGGAGTAATAAATGCTATACCCAATAACTCACATCAAATGAATCCAGGCATCATAAATCAATAATCATTCTGGCATGAATATGGGTGAGTAAAGACAACAATGTAAATGGTAGAAATTAGAGATCTGGAGAACAGGAACTACAAAATCTCAACAAACTGTTCAACTTAGCAGAATGGCTGCCACTGAATGAGGAATTAGTAGGCCAGAAGGCCTGGCTATGGCATTCCCCCAGAATGTCACACATTGGGGTATTTATAGGCAAAAGATTAAAGAAAAACTCAAAGAAAAGACTGAAGCATTCTGACGTTAGCCCAATAGCACTTTTCATGTGGAAAAACAAAAGACCTATAAAATGATGAGGGGAGCAATCCAACATGACACAATGTGTTAATAATAAAACCCATGTACCTGACAACCTAGTCCTGAGATGTATAAAGCAAACACTTCTGCAATTACAATAGCAACTTATAAATCCATAGTCACAATATTAGAGTTTTCTATACATCTCTCAGAATCTTCAATTCCATAATATTAAATCATTAAGGCAAAAATTCAAGTATCACACAGAAAATTTAAAAATATGTTTACATGTGGCTTCATATTTAATTTGAAAGTACTAGATTTATATATCCATCATATGTTTTATATGTATGGATATATATTGCTCAGATATGTACATTACTAAGTGAGAGAATGTATTATCTTTTCAAAGCACATATAAAATATTTCCCCAAACTGAACTTGCAATTGGCCTTAAAAATTTACTCTTTCTGAACACTGTCTACACTACAATAAAACCAGAAATTCCCCCAATCCTTTTGAACTTTAATTACAGCTGAACTCATAGCAAGACTCATAAATTATCATAATCAAATGGTAACCAGAGCATAACGCACTAAGCGTCTGTAAACCTTGATAAAGCATTTCTCTGACAGACAGATTTGATACTAACTACATTTACTGGGAACCAAAGAGATTGAAAATGAGTAGATGCCTACTTTTCCAAACCTCCTCCTTCCCACATCAAGCAATAGCAGGGAATTAAATAATAAAATGACAGACAATGTATAGACTTGCACAAAACCTATAAAATTTGTTCTTTATGGGTAACCAAAGAGAAGAAATACCAACAAGTATAAGCAGGAAATAGAAGGCCAGACAAACATCCCCTAGAGATTCAGGGAACAAGAGGACATGGCAGTCAATATACCCTGGACCACTGAGTGTCATCTAGCTGGTAATTTGATGATGGGAACTCCTTACAGGTAAGGGACGTTCTGCAATGTAAAACCCAATGATGAGGTTGAGGTGCCCTGAAAAGTTTTGGAGATTTTACATATTGGAAAACAAAAAGTGTTGCTTTTAGAACGCAGGATGGAGAGAGATCAAAACTACAGCTGAACATGTGGATAAGCCTATGCTTGACTGCAGAGCATCTCCCTGAGTGGAAAAGTATTCTTCGGTGCTTGTGTGGAATTCTTTTCCATTCTGCTACTCAGGCAGGAAATCTCTCATGGATATGGTGGGTGTGAAGCCTACAGTGCTCCGTGTGCAGTACCTTCCCCAGGAGGCTAATGATGAATGACATCCCACCAAAAGTGATTAGAAACAACAAAACCAGCATAAACTGAATGGTGAACTCCCCTAAACAACAAGAAAAATTAGGAAATCCAGAGAAGGTGGGACAAGCATGTTTTCTGAACAGGAGATAATGTAAGCTTGTGCACCCCTGAGAGTTAGTATTTTTCTACATTTTACTTTCTGTATAAAGTGGATAAACTCAATTTTAGGGCTTGCCTTCTAGGAAGAATATATCTGTTCCTTCACTCCAAATATTCCAAGATCCTTAAAATCAAGTTCAGGGAATTGTTTTTCAAGGTTCCCTCCCCACTCAGTTCTGTGGGTGGAAAAAATGACGTCATATTTCACTTGAGAGGGGATGTTTTCCTTAAGTCTGGTTTATCTACTGGAACAGCTTCTGAATTCCAGTTGTCCCAATACTTTGAAAGCAAGAGCGTGGGAAGTGGGCAGAACCGCTCTCGCTATCCCAAGGCTGATGGCATGCTCCAGGATTCATGCAAATGAGTGGGCTAGCCTAGCACACACAGGAGTGGCCAGCCTCCACCCCAGAGTGTCTCGGGGTGAAGAACTGAGCATCTTTACCTTGAGCTGTGCACAGCGCTACGGCTGCCATGCCCCAAATCAGGCTGTAGGTGGAGAGATGGCAGATAGGTCTCCTGAACACCTAAAGACAGAAAGCAAACGATAGAAATGGGGGTTGCGTTGGGGCAGAGGCGGGAAGGCATCCTTGTCATACCTATTTCAGGAAATGGTGAGGTCCAAGTGTTTACCCAGCAGAGTTGTGTGGAAACAGAACCCAAGGCTATAAATGGACTAAATAACAGAGTACTCAGGATGTGGGGAGGACAAAAGCTACAGTGTGGCTCTTTCATCTCTTTGGCAGTGTGAGCCTTTCATTTGTTCAAGAGCAAAGTCTTGAACACACAAGCTCTCTGAGCCAAACTGCCTTAAGTTTATAGAAAAAATACATAAAATACAGATGCCAGACAACTTACCCTTCCCAAAAAATCAGCTGCTGTTAATATTAAGGACAAAATACAAAAGGAAAAACACTTTTCAGAAACACATGATTGCCTTTGGACTTTGCTGAGGGAGACGCTCCTGAAAATGTAACCAAATTTTTAACTACTTAGAATCTAGTACTCATATTAACTTTGTTTATTGCTTCATTGCTTTACTTTCCTGTATTTGGCCAGGAATCCCCTGCCTTGATGGATACCCCAGCACTATATATGGGAATGTTATTCTGGGCATTGCCTTGCTAGAGACAGAACGTACAGATGAGCTGTCCATTATGGTTACCTCAGAATTATTTCACTGTATCTGAAGTGTGCTCATTATAAGGGATACAAGCAGAAGATGGATGCTTTCCTATATTTCTATGTTTTTAATTAATTCATTATCAGTGTGTGTGTGTGTGTGTGTGTGTGTGTGTGTGTGTGTGTGTGTGTGTGTGTATGGATGGATGGGGGGTTGCATATTATCCCATATGTGTGGAGGTCAGAGGACAACTCCATGGATTTGATTTCCTCCTTTTACCTTTATGTGAGTTTCAGGGACTAAACTCTTGTACAGCAAGTGCCTCAACACACTGAGCCATTTTGATGGCTGTATCTCTGTGTTTTTTACACTGAAGGAAGGTAAGACATGCCAATTTCCTCTGTAATTTTCATGGACTGAATTTCATTTTTATTTCACGTTGCCATTCCAGCTGGAGGTAGAAACTTCATTTCAATAAATGTTGTACCTTCTCTGTCCACTCAGCCTCCCACCACCCCAACACTCTACAAAGGTCCCCGTCTCTGGCATTGCATTTGCACTCCAGGAACTTATGGGGGCTTACAGCACACCAGGCTACAGCATGGGGTTACCAGGTTTTCATTATAACCATTTCCTACCTTGTGTTCACTAAGATAGTCGGATAGCCATGTTTCCCTCAATCCCCAAGGCCATCCTTTGAACAGCTACTGCTTCAAAGGCGAACTGCAGTTCTCTTGTGTCCTTGTACACTATCCCAGGCTGTCCTTGCGCTGGGCAAAGGAAATTCATTACTGCTCTCTCTAAGCGCCTGTGGCACTCTGCTACGCTGCACCCTGTCTTCTTTTGGATCCAAGACCTCTGCACGGGTTCTATTTGTTATTCCCTACTACTGGTGGTGGGTATAATGCTCCTTCCTTCACACATGCTGGTGTCTGGCCATAGACTCTAGTCAGCTCTTTCCTTCTCCCAGTCTGGAAAACACTTATCTCCCCAGGGTCAGAAAAGCTGGTTCTTCCACCACCCTGGAATTCCTCAAGTCTTTGTGGAATGAACTTTCCCCTCCTCTTTCAGCCTGTGGGTTTTATAAGCTTGAATGTCTAGGCCATTGTTATTGCAAAACTTTGTTTTCTGAAACTTCTCTGCCTTTTTGTGATAACATTCTTCTTCTAAGGTAGTAGGTACATGACTGGTTTGAAAGACCAGGGGACAGGAATAAATGACGGGATTAGACACATACGAGATAAATGTATCAAAATATTTATTTCAACTTTTACTTTGCATTAAGTGACTGAACTTCTAGTGATCATAAAACTAACATTTATTGAACACATTATGTACTTGGCACTGTTCTTAGCACTTGAGATCAACTACTTTGCCCAACACTTCAAGGGCCTATAAAGAAGGCGCTGTTAATATCAATGCTTGCACAATGAAGAATGTGAAGGAGAGAGATGAAGTGGCTTTCCTCAGGTAGCATAGTTAGGAAGTGGTAGAGGCAAGACTCGAACCCAGGCACTGGCTACAAAATTCACAATCACAACCACACCACCACATAGCCTGCCCTGTGCACAAAGCCTTGTTGGTTTTAGAAATTAGGCACAAATACAAAATTATTTTGTACTGTCTGTCTCAAAACCATGATTGTGTGGATTATTAAGCTCCTGCTGACTTGTCAGGATAAGATGATCACATTTAATGGTGTTTCCAGAGCCAAGCAATCTGACAGCCATTATGAAAGTGGCTAGAAGCTCTCACCTGATGCCTCATGGAGTCCTAGATGCCCATTTCCTACTACTGGGAGTTCAGCAACTACACATATACTCTCAGACCTCATATTGCTGTGTCTCCTCCTTGCATATCAAGCTCTGCCTTGCCAACCCTTCAATCTTTTCAAATTGCCAAGTTCTTTTGTACATCTTCCTTCTGCCTAAAATGTTCTCAATTGAAAGAATCAACAGAATAGATGGTTAATAACTTTATGAATGACAGGAAATTAATCATCATTTCACCCCGTGAAGTGTTTTTTCTGGACTTTATCTTCCAGGCAAGAAAATTTCACTGGCTGTCACACTCTTCTCCTTCACAGACATTTAATTAGTCATCTCACACACTAAATTCTCCCATGTGAAGTCCTTGCTTCTTGTTCGAATACCCTGGCCTCATCTCATGTCACTGGGTGTTTTGTCCTGGTTCTAATTGAATGTATTTTCAATTCTTTTTGTTAGCATAATTACTTGTACAGAAGGATAGGTTTCACTGTGAAACTATCCTGCATCTCTAACTGAAACTTTGCCAATACTTCTTCAATCATCCATTGAGCTTGATTTATGCAAGGCACTGTGACAGGTGCTTTGGAGATAGATAAAGCAGATAGAATCTCCTACTCTACTAATTCATTTTACATATTTATAAATATTTATATGTTATTAAAGTAATCTTCCTTAAATTCTTCTTTACATGAGTTGCCACTTTCTTTTTTCATTTTTATTTATTTATGAGATTATCTCTCTCTCCATATATATATATTCTATATAGGAATACATGTATAGATATCCCTAGACTTTTCCTCAATATTTTGGTTATCTGTCTAGCATTTCCCTCCACCCTTCCAAAGACTGTCAATCTCTTCCTTCTTCTTTGTAAATGGGAAAGTCTAATACTGCAGTATGGTTTGCCCGTTTTGAAAATACCTCTCACAGAGGGCATTGGGTTCCTGGATTTGGGACATAGACTTTGTACACAGAGACAGTCTGTCATTTGACTCTTTTTTTCCCCCTGGACCCACAGGAATGTCAAAATTCACCAAATCCAGTTGTTTAAACAGATATTTTGACCACATTATCCTTGCTGCATCCTATTGCTACAACAAACCCAGAATGGACATCCCATTCTGAATTTGTATATTATTAGTCCTTGCTTAGCCACAGCTTCTGTTACCATGGTAAACTGAAGCTTATTTCTAAACCATTGGACCAAAACCACTTGAATAGCCCTAATTTGGGGTTTTGGATGAGGGTGGCTGTCAAAGGATGGTTTATCATCTGAGGGACTCTCTTCTCTTCATTCTCAAGGTGTGCCTGAACTAAGTCCAGTTTTTGCCATGTCTTTTAGATACAGTGACTTCAAGAGTTCATTTTTCCACACCACCTCTAAAGTGGGTCATTCTCGTTGCCATAAAATGTCTCGTTGTCTTATGATATCTGTTTTCCTGTGGGCTTTGGGTCAGATGGTAGAGGAACAGAGTAGAGTCTTTAAAAAAAATGAGCCATGGTAGGGTGGGGTGAGATAGAATACCATGTAGCTTAGGCCGGCCTTGAATTTGCTATGTAGCCAAAGATAACCTTGAACTGTGAATCCTCCTGTCTCTGTCTTCTGAGTACTGGAATTACTGATATGTGCTGCCACACCCAGCCCTAGGAAACATGTGTTTGAAGATCTGGAAATAATTTCAATCTGCCATGAGGATTTCTATTCCCTTCACTACTCAGTGGGAGCACCCCAATTTTAATGTTCTCTTACTTTCCACTGTATGGAATTGCTGTTTTGGGTCATGTATTCCCTCTTACAAAATATCCATGACCTACAACTTAATGGCTTAATGGAGAAAATGTTACTGGAAGAAGTGACACACCAAGTTAAGACATCTGGCATGTCATAAGCATTAATCTCATTATGTAAACTTGAGTTTACCTAACCAAGTGCCTTCACAAGTAGAGGCAGAAAATTAACTGAGAAAGATCAATACTGTCTTCCTTCCTAAACCCAGGTAGCAAAAGAAGCCTAGTTGTCCTGGCCAGGGTCTGTGGTCTGGGATCACAGAAGATGAATGAAGTATGTCTAGCTTTCCTGAGGCCAACTGTACCCTGTAGGTAGTTGTGTGTGTGTGTGTGCGTGTGTGTGTGTGTGTGTGTGTGTGTGTGTGTGTGTGTGTGTGTGTGTGTGTGTGTGTTGGGGAGAGTGATAGGAGGAGGAAGAGAGAAAGAGAATTGTGGCATTACTTGGCTCTGCCAGCACCCACTGAAAGTGCCATGGACCCTGAACCTCCATCACAGTCCTTCTCCTCATATTCCTGGTGATCTTTCAGGATGAATGCCCTGAAAGAGATGAGGTCTCATCCCTGTGGCCATCTCCAATGCCACCCCATACCTGAGTGCTTTACTATCTACACCTAGGGAGCCCCAGTCTCTTAGACTTTCTGCCTGTACCCCACAGAGAGGCATAAAGGTGTGTGCATTGATATCCATCTATATGTCATAGTTGGATTTCCTAGCATTCTTAAGGCTACAGGAAGTTAAAAATCCCATCATCTGAGTGATGACTATTGTTTGCAAATTATTATTTGCATGGACAATTTGCTTTGGGATATTCAAGTGTACCATGAATATGCCGTGACTACCACCTTGTGACTCCTCTTGACTTCATTGGTTTAAGGTTTACAACAAAGTCACTACCCTTTGGGAAGTTAAAAGTGATCAGCTTCTTAAAAGGATGCAGCCTCTACAATACCTGCTCTGCCTCCCCCTTTTCATGCTCACAGACACCACCTTCAAAAGGGCTTTAGCTCTGAAGTGCCTTAGGGACTTCTGGAAATGTTTCTTTTTATTGCTGAGACTGTTCTCCATCCTTCCTTCTTGTGTAGGAAGGGGTCAATACATTTTACTTTACCTTAAGGAAATCGCAGGGACAGATTATGGTGTGCTGATTCCACAGCATTGTTTTTACCTATTATACCTTACTCTCACAATGAAACCCAGGCCTTAGCAAAGGCTGTAATAAGAAAATTATTATCTGGCTTTTGTAGTGAAAAATAACTATGTTTTAGGATAAGAGAGAAAGCAAATGCACATGTAAGACTAAGGAGTGGGTCCTGGGTATGGTGTAAAACAAAAACACAGATCCTGGGGGTAAAGAGTTAAGAGTGAGGCTTCTCTGTTAGAAATCCACATCGCATTTATTTATATTCTTCTCTGGTTCATGCAGGATAATGGCAGCCTTTCTGTTTCTCAGAGAGGGAACATAAATTGCTGCGTGGTAACCAGGGCAGACCCCAACCTAAAGTGAATCCTAGATATATTAGGTAAGACACATTATTTAACCTCTCTGGAGCCTGGGAGAAGATGACAGTACTAATCTCAGGGTTAATTGGAGCATAGGTAAGAAATTGAAAAATCACAATGTTTCAATATCTGAAACCTCTCAGTGCTGACACATATTACTGTGGAAAATTCCACACCTGACATCATGTGATGGTCATAGTCACCAAAAGGAACTGTATAATCATGATATTATCTGAGGGTCTGTACATAAGATCTACATGAAATATGATTAGTCTTGGGTCCTACTCCCAAGAGATCTCATTGTGCAGATGCAAATATTACAAAAATCTAAAACAGCATTCTGAATGGTAAAGATCCCAGGAGCCTGTCTGCTGCAAAAAGAGCAAATCAATGCTGCTGTCATATCGCAGGGTTATGGTAACAATTCCACGGTTAAAACACCAGTACAGTGCCCAGAATTTAACAGATGCTAAAAGATTAACCAATCATGAATTGACTAGAGAGTCCAATTATGAAGACAAAGAAATCCTTCTATAATTCTCACCCTAGAAGGTGGATGCTCATTACAGTCTGGGTCTTACCTGTCACCTATGCACCTGCTAGGTGTATAGATTGCATTTCCCTATTCTTTCTAGGTCTGAATTTGTATCTTTATTACAGCCACAGGAACTTGGAAAAAAAATGAACCTCCCTGCCCATTTATTTGTAAAACAGGAAAGCGATTCCTTGTTTAAAGATTAAGAGCATCTGCCGGGCGTCAGACATCAGCTCTCACACCACCATTCTCCTTTGTTAAGAAAGGTAAAGCAAAAACCGGCCTGTGGTCTTGCCAGCCCTATGCAAAACAGTACCTCGGGGTTTTAGTTGCGTTTAGATTTTCACCCAATTCTACCAGTTTCGCGTGTATAAAGAATAGGGCGTATGCCCATCCATCCTTTTTAAAAATTTGTCTTGTAAACAGTACTGAAGACTCAAAATGTCGGCCCCCTCTAAATATCCTGGCTTTTAACATAATCACGGAGCTGACAACCCTTATGGAAGATTGGTGCAGAACTATTGGATGCTTCATGGCTTCCCAGACAAGGGCCAAGAATGCAGCAAGAAGCAATATCACTAGGCTGTACCCCTGACGCAGATTAAGGACCAACACAGGCAATACCCAGTGCTACCCCTCCCCTCTGGGAGCCATGGAGCACTGGCCATGTTTTTCTTCGCAGTGGAATCTGCAGCTAGGAGCAAAGCCGCCCACCCCGTGGGAACCGCGATCCTGGGCTTTCTCCCGGCCCATGTCCACTTAAGGCAGTCCCAAGTCCCGGACATCTTTTCTCCAAGGAACAGATTCTTGCGTCTCCCTCGCTGGCTCCGCGGGCTCTCCCGAGAGCCATGGGTTCCAGACAGCCCATCCCGCCCTCCTCCTCATCCCAGATTCCACTCACCAGACTGCCCATCGTTGCTTTGGGCGGCCGCTAGACACCAGCTTCTTGGGGGCTGAGCTCCTCCACTGTGGAAGGTATCGCAGCAATACCTGTCAGCAGTGGTACCACCATTCAGCAATTCAGCGCAGAGCCCCTCCACCACTGCACACGCAGACTCTAAAGCTCCTCCAGATAAGGACACGCCCTCCGCCCCCCCCCATCCTGTCCCCACCCCCCCGCCAAGCACGGACCCAGGTTCTCGCCCTTGCTTAGAGCAATTGAGCAAAAACGTGGAAAGATTACTGTATATGTATATTTTGTTTTTGTTTTTGATTTATTTTTCTTATTTTGTATGTGAATGAATGCTTTGTCTCCACACACATCTGCTCATCCTTTGCCTCTCCGGTGCCGGCAAAAGCCAGTAGAGGGCGCCAGATTACAGTCCATCACAGAGGGAAGTCATAGCTGGAATGCAGACCTGCTGCATCCAGTGGTCCTGGACAGCAAAAGATAAAACTTAAGAGAGAAGAGAAATGGTCTGGAAGGGGTGAGAGAATTCATACAGACACTCTGGGAAAGAGAACTTTTTTTTTTTTTTTTTACAGTTTGGTGTATTACAGACCTGTGTGTGTACATGCCTCTGTGTGTGTGTGTGTGTGTGTGTGTGTGTATGTGTGTGTGTGTGTGTGTGTGTGTGTGTGTGTGCGCGCGCGCGCGCGCGCGCGCGCGCGCTCGTGTGCATGCGTACTTGCCTGTGTGGTCACCAAGCATGACGCCTTATCTAGAGCTTTAGAGGTCATTAGGGTTCAGAGCTACCTGTGAACACACTTCCCCCAAAGGGCACCTAAAGGCACTTTCTTTCTGGTTATCAGTATTGCCTGCAGTGTTCTTCAGAGAGGAATGAAACCAAGGGGTAGATCAACTGAGTCACAGTTTACCCTTGATGACAGCTTTACAGGCCATCTGCATAGTAACAGAAAATACGGTGGAATACTGACTATATTGGTTACGTTTCTGTTGCTGTGAAAAACACCATGAACAAGAGCAGCAGACGGAAAAAGGTTTATTTGATTGATCGCTGGGGTTGGGGGTGGGCTGTCCCTGAGTGACCAAGAGGTATGGCAGCAGACAGCCAGAAAGATCACATCTTCAACCACAAGGACAAAGTCGAGCTACCTGGCAGGTGTGCTAGGCTAACAACTCCCAAAGCCTCCTGCCAGTCACCTCCTCCCTCCACCACTGCCTCACTTCCAAACAATTCCACAACATTTCCTAAAAACAATGCCACCAACTGGGGACCAAGTGTTTAAACACCAGGCTTATGGGAGACTTTTCTAATCACCACACTGAGGCATGTTTAGCTAGCTTTCTTATACATGCTAGACCCATCTTCCCAGGGAATGGTGCTACCCGCAGTGGGCCCGTCTACATCAATTAACAATCAAGATAACACTACACAGACATTCCCATGGGCCAATGTGATCTAGTCAATTTCTCAGCAGAGGCTCTCCCTTCAGATGACTCCCCTCAGATGTGTCAAGTGGATAAACTTAGCTAGGACATCAACTCTCACAGCAAACTTTGTTAACAGTTGTAGGCATTGTAAAGTTACTCAAATTTCAATGCAGAAGTGTGTCATTTTTAGTTATAAATACCTCCTGGTTTCTCCCCCAAGCCTGTGGTTAACACCATTCATGTTGACTTCTTCCTGTGAAGATTGTAATGTAATAGCCCTCCCAGACTTTGTAGCACAGCAGAGTGTGTGGAGAAGAGTGGGTAAGCACGTGCCAATATTGGTATTCTGGGAAGGCCTTACTCTGAGAATAAAGCACAAGAGAAAACTGTGAATTTGGAAGCTGTATAAACTGCTTTTCTCATTGCTGACACAGCACATGATGGAAGCAATTGAAGAAGGCAGGTGTTATCTGAACTCACAGTTCTAGGGCACACACAGTCCATCACGGTGAAGAAGGCATGGCAGCAGGAACATGGGCCTCTGGTCCTTCGACAGGGAGGAAGCAGACGGAAGTAAATGTTGGTGCTCAACTGACTTTCTTCTTCTCATTCATTTTGGGGTCCAGTCCATGGAACAGTTCCACCCCATTCATGTAAGTCTTCCTATATCAAGGAACCCAATGTAGAATCCACCTCTTAACTATCAGAGAAGCATAACTAATTTGATTTCAAGATCTTCAGCTGTAATGAGGTCTGAGCTATCTGGAACACAGGCAACACTGAGGAGTTGAGCAATTAATCCATGTTTTACTCGGAGAACTAGCCATCAGAGAAGGCAATGGATTCACATTCTAAAGATTTTTCTTCCATCCCTTCTTTAGCCAGATGGTGTGGGGAAGGGAAACAGGCTGCCAATCATTTTAAAGTTTGATCTTTCCCCTCTGGTCAGGTGGTCAGTCTTCTCACTGAGAATTATGTTGTGGTGCTGTTTTCTGTCTTCTTGCTGTAGCAGGGAAAATTCTACTGTCTATCTTCATCATCTCTGTGCAGCAGGAGGCGAGTTCACAAGCACCAGGACCTCTCATGCTTTCCTCTCAAGCTTCCTAGGTTACAGATGAACTCAGAACAAGCAAACCACTAGCAGTGTGTAGTATAGAACCCTACAAGCACATAAAATACGAATGTGCTTCTATAATAGAGAGTATAAAGTATCCGTATCAATCTTACTGTAAGTCAGAGAAAAGAAGGAAGGAAGAAAGGAAGGAAGGAAACTGGGTCTAGAGAGATGGCTCAAGGGTCAAGAACATTGGATGCTTTCCACAGGACCTGGGTTCGATTCCCACTACACACATGGATGCTCACAACCTTCTGTAACTACAGATCCAAAGGAATGATATCCTCTTCTGGCATCCTCAGTTACCAGGCACTCATGTGGCACGAAGAGAAACACAAAGGCAAAACACCCATATATATAAAATAAAAATTTTAAGAAATTGAAAGCAAAACATACATGTATTATATTCTGCTGTTGTTGTGATTACTAAGGAGTGGGGCCAACAATCAATTAGGCAGTGTGACTGCATATTTGCTATATTAAAGCTGTAATAGAGCCATGTAGCACGAATTTTAATTGGTCTTAATAATAAAAACCCAGAGTCAGATATAAGAGTAAATGTTGAAAGATCAGAGAGACAAAGGAGCAAGCCACAGCCACCACCTCTTACCTCGCCAACTCCTCAGCCTGAAAGAGAGTGAGTTCCTGTCTCTGCCCCACCTTATCACTTCCTCTCTCTGCCCAGCCACATCACTTTCTGTTTCCTCCTCCCAAGTGCTGGGATTAAAGGTGTTGTCCTCCAACGCCTGGCCTCTATGGTTAACTAGTGGCTTATCTCTGCCCTCCTCTGATCTCCAGGCAAGCTTGATTTGTTAGAGCACAAACAAAATATCACCACATTTCCCCTTTTTTTAATCTAAAATTTAAAAAAAAAAGGTTATAACATCTAGGTTGTTTTCAGTTTCTGGCTATTACAAATAAAGCTGCTATGAACAGAGTTGAGCAAGTGGCATGATGGAGTGACCTTTAGGTATATGCCCAAGAGTAGTATAGCTGGATCTTGAGGTAGATTGATTCCAAATTTTCTGAGAAACAGCCACACTTGTAGGTGTACAAGCTTGTACTCCCACCAGATATGGAGGAGTGTTCCCCTTGCCTCCATATCTCACCAGCATGAGCTGCCACTTGTGTTTTTATCCTTAGCCATTCTGACTGGTATAAAATGGAATCTCAGAGTCATTTTGATTTGCATTTCCCTAATGGCTAACAATGTTGAACATTTCTCTATGTGTTTATCACCCATTTGAAATTCCTCTGTTGAGAATTCTTTATTTAGATCTATATGCATTTTGAATTGTATTATTTAGTTTGTTGATGTCTTGTTTCTTGAGGTTTCTTTTATATATTTTGGAGATCAGCCCTCTGTCAGATATGGAGTTGGTGAAGATCTTTTCCCATTCTGTAGCCTGCCATTTTGTCTTTTGACAGTTTTCTTTGCCTTACAAAAGCTTTTCAATTTCATGAGGTCCCATTTATTAATTGTTGATTTTAGTGCCTGCACTATTGGTGTTCTGTTCAGGAAGTTGTCTCCTGTGCCAATGCATTCAAGGCTATTCCCCATTCTCTCTTCTATCAAGTTCAGTGCATCTGGTTTTACATTGATGTCTTTGGTCCACTTGGGCTTGAGTTTTGTACAGGCTGAAATGTATGGATTTATTTGCGTTCTACATGCCAACATCCAGTTATACCAGAACTGTTTGTTGAAGATGTTTTATTTTTTCCATAGTATAGTTTTGGCTTTTTTTAAATTAAAAAAAATCAGTTGTCTATAGGTGAGTGGTTTTATGTCTGAGTCTATGATTCAATTCCACTGATCAACCTGTATGGTTTCATGCCAATGTCATGTGGTTTTCACTACTATAGCCCTGTAATAAAGCTTGAAATCAGGGATGGTGATACCTCTGGACATTCCTTTATTGTACAGGATTGCTTTAGCTATCGTGGGTTTTTGTTTATCCATATAAAGTTAAGTATTGTTCTTTCAAGGTCTGTAAAGAATTGTTTTGACAGGGATTGCATTGAATCTGTAGATTGCTTTTGGTAAGGTGGCTATTTTTACTATGTTAATCCTACTGATCCCTGAGCATGGGAGATCTTCCCATCTTCTGATATCTTCTCTAATTTCTTTCTTAAAGACTTGAAGTTTTTGTCATACATTTCTTTAATCTGCTTGGTTAGTGTCACCCAAGGATGTTTTATGTTATTTGTGGTTATTGTTCAAGATGTTGCTTCCCTGGTTTCTTTCTTAGTCTGTTTATCATTTGTATATAGAGGGGCTACTGATTTTTTAAGTTAATTTTGTATTCAGCTACTATGCTGGTGGTGTTTATCAGCTGGAGGAGTTCCCTGGTGGAATTTTTGTGATCATTTATGTATACTAGCATATCATCTGCAAAAAGCAATAATTTGACTTCTTCCTTTCCAATTTGTATTCTTTTGATCTCCTCTAGTTGTATTAATGCTCTAGCTAAAGCTTCAAGTACTATATTGAATAGATATAGAGAATGGACAACCTTGTCTTGTTCCTGATTGTAGTGGAATTGCTTTGAGTTTCTCTCCATTTAATTTGATGTTGGCTTGCTATAAATTGCCTTTATTATGTCTAGGTATGTCCCTTGTATTCCTGATCTCTTCAAGATATTTATCATAAAGCAGTGTTGGATTTTGTCAAAGGCTTTTTCATCATCTGATGAGATGATAATGTGTTCTTTTTTTTCTTTCAGTTTGTTTATATGGTGAATTATATTGACAGATTTTCATATGTTGAACCATCCTTGCATTTCTGAGATGAAGCCTACTCGATCATGGAGAATGATCTTTTTGATGTGTTCTTGGATTCAATTTGAGGGTAGTTTTATTGAGTATTTTTGCATCAATGTTCATGAGGGAAATTGGTCTGTAATTTTCTTTCTTTTTTGTGTCTTTGTGTGGCTTGGGTATCAGGGTGACTGTGGCCTCATAAAATGAATTTGGCAATGTTCTTTCTATTTCTATTTTGTGGAATAAAAAAGGAGTGTTGATATTAGCTCTTCTTTGACTATCTGGTAGAATTATGCATTAAAATCATCTGGCCCTGGGATGTTTTTGGTTGGGAGACTTTTTATAACTATTTCCATTTCTTTATGGGTTATAGGTCTATTTAAACTGTCTGGTCTTGATTTAACTTTAGTAAGTGGTATCTATCAAGAAAATTGCCCATTTATTTTAGATTTTCCAATTTTGTAGAATACAGGTTTTTGAAGTATGACCTAGTGATTCTTTGGATTTGCTCAGTGTCTGTTGTTCTGTCCCTCCTTTCATTTCTGATTTTGTTAATTAGGATGTTCTCTCTGTGTCTTTTAGTTTGGATAAAGGTTTGTCTATCTTGTTGATGTTCTCAAAAATAACAACTCTTTGTTTCATTGATGTTTTTGTATTGTTCTTTTTGTTTCTGTTTTATTGATTTCAGCCCTGAGGTTGATTATTTCCTGCCATTATTCCTCTTGGGTGTGTTTGATTCTTTTTGTTCTAGAGCTTTCAGATATGTTATTACATTGCTAGTATGAGATTTCTCCAAATTCTTTATGTAGGCATTTGGTACTATGAACTTTCCTCTTATCACCACTTTCATTGTGTCCCACAGGTTTGAGTATGTTGTGCATTTTTTAAAATTGAATTCTAAAAAGTCTTTAATTTCTTTCTTTATTTCTTCCTTGACCCAGTGGTCATTCAGTAGAGAGTTGTTCAGCATCCATGAGTTTGTAGGCTTTCTGTTGCTTCTGTTGTTGAAATTCAACTTTAATCTGTGGTTGTCTAATAGGATACAGGTGGTTATTTCAATTTTCTTGTATCTGTTGAGACTTACTTTGAGACCACATATGTGGTCAATTTTGGAGAAAGTTCTTGAGGTGCTGAGAAGAAGGTATATTCTTTTGTGCTTAAGTAAAATGTTCTGTAGATATCTGTTATGTCCATTTGATTCATAATGTCTGTTAGTTCCATGATTTTTCTGTTTAGTTTTCATCTGGATGGCCTGTCTGTTGGTGAGAATAGGGTGTCAAAGTCTCCCAATATTATGTTTAGAGCTCTATATGTGATTTAAGCTTTAGTGTTTCTTTTACAAATGTGGGTGCCTTTGCACTTGGGGCTTACATGTTAAGATCTGAAACATCCTCTTGGTGAATTTTTTCTCTGATGAGTAGGAAATGTCCTTCCCCATCTCTTTTGATTAATTTTGGTTGTAAGTCTCTTTTGTTATATATAAGAACAGTTACACCAATTTGATTTTATAGTCTACTTGCTTCGAAAATCCTTTTCGATCCTCTACTCTGAAGTAATGTCTATCTTTGATGTTGAAATGTGTTTCTCGTATGCAGCAGAAGAATGGATTCTGTTTTCACATCCATTCTGTTACCTTGTGTTTTTTTTATTGAGTTTTTTTTATTGGGGGGATTGAGTCCATTGATATTGAGAGATATTAATGATCAATTATTGTTAATTGCTTTTTTGGTGGTGGTGGTGGTAATGGTGGTAGAGTGTGTGCTTGTGTGTGTGCATGTGTGCTTGTGTGTGTGCATGGATATATGTGTATGCTTTCCTTCTCTTGGTTTTGTGGTGTGAGATTATTTATTTCTTGTATTTTCATGAGTATAGTTAGCCTCCTTGGGATGGAATTTTCCTTCTAAGTACCTTTTGTAATGCTGCATTTGTGGATAGATATTGTTTAAATTTGATTTGACATACAATATCTTGTTTTCTCCATCTACAGTGATTATAAGTTTTGCTGGGTACAGTAGTCTAGGCTGGCATCTGTGCAAGACATCTGTCCGTGCTCTTCTGGGTTTTAGAGTCTCCATTGAGAAGTCAGTTGTAACTCTAATAGATTTTACTTTATATGTTACTTGGCCTTTTCCCCTTGCAGATTTTAATATTTTTTCCTTGTTCTGTATGTTTAAGATTTTGATTATTATGTGGCAGGGGGATGGGGAGTGACTTTCTTTTCTAGTCCAATCTATTTGGTGCTCTATAAGATTCTTGTAATTTTTTAGGCATGTCCTTAAGTTTAGGAAAATTTTCTTCTATGATTTTGTTAAAAATATCTTCTAGGTGTTTGAGCTGGGATTCTTTACCTTCTTCAATTCCTATTATTCTTAGGTTTGGTCTTTTTTTTACAGAGCCCTAGATTTCTCGGATGTTTTATGTCAGGAATTTTTTTAGGATTAACATTTTTGTTGACTGCTGAATCAATTTCTTCTATCTTATCTTCTAAGCCTGAGATTCCCTCTTCCACCTCTTGTATTCTGTTGATCATGCTTACATATGTAGTTCCTGTTTGCTTAACTACATTTTCCATCTCCAGAATTTTCTCAGTTTGTGTTTTCTTTGTTGCTTTGGTTTCCATTTTGAGATCTTGAATGGTTTCATTCATTTCCTTTATCCATATATTTATATTTGGCTTTCTTCAAGGGATTTATTCATTTCCTCCTTAAGGACCTCTATCATCTTCATAAAGTTGGCTTTAAGGTTGTTTTATTGTGCTTTAGCTGTATTGGAATATTCAGGAGTTGCTGTAGTATGGTAGCTGGGCTCTGTTGTTGATTGTGTTCTTACACTGGCATCTAGACATCTGGGTTTGGGGTAATTATAGGTTTAGGTGCTGATTTCTGAGTTTATCTTTGTTGGATGGATGCTTTTTCCTTTGGTTTCTACCCCCTTGCTGGTCTTCTGGCCTAAGTGGCCTTTGGTTCTGGTTACTAGTGAGTCCTCAGGTCCCGTAGCATGTCTCCACCAGTGTTTTGTCAGCCTGTGTGACCTCTTGGGTTTTGGGTGCCAGTGTTGCCTCTGGAGTTCTGGTTTTCTGGGAGCTGGTATGGCATCTGGGATTCTGGATACAGGCATGGCTTCTGGGGCTCTGGTTACCAGTAGGTAGAGCAGAGGGCTTCTGCAGGAGTTGTTGGCCTGGATATGGAGATGAGGGCACTGCTGTTGGGGAAGCTGGGCTGGCTATGAGGAGGGCAGGTCTTACCTGGGGCTCCAGGTACCAGCATAGCCTCTAGTAGAGTGGCAGGTTTCTGCTAGGGTTGTAGGCGTGGATATGAAGATGAGGTGAAGGATGCTGTTGGGGAAGCTGGGTGGGCTCTGAGGAAGCTTTGAATGTCTAGGGCTAGCTGATCTTACCTGGGACTCTGGGTACCCAGCATGGCCTCATTTGTGTGGAGAGAACTTGTCTTCAAATTTGCCAGCTAAGCACTATACTTACAATGTTATTTTCCCAGTCATTAATCACATTTTCATGGTAATTTTTTAAAAAAATATGAATAAGAAGACATTTGTCACCCACAATAAGATTCTTAATAGCCAGCATTTATCAAATGCCATACTTAAATATTATGTTCAGAGATCCCACATTACTATTATTTGTGAGAGATGATCATGTGCATGGAGAACTATCAGAATCAATCAAAAGACTTTGAATCTTGTCTTAGTCAGGGTTTCTATTGCTGCAATGAAATGCCATGACTAAAAGCAAGTTGGGGAAGAAAACATTTATTTGGCTTATAATTCCATATCACTGTTTATCATCAAAGGAAGTCAGGACAGGAGCTCAATCAGGGTCAGAACCTGGAGGGAGGAGCTGATGCAGCAGCCGTGGCTGGGTATTGCTTACTGACTTGCTCTTTATGGCTTGCTCAGCCTGTTTCTTATGAACCCATGGCCACCTTCCCAGGGGTGGTCCCACCCTCAATGGACTAGACCCACACACATCAATAACAAATTAACAAAATATCCTATAGGGCTGCTTACACCCCAGTTTTATGAAGGCATTTTCTCAAATGAGGCTTCCTCTTCTGCAGTGACTCTAGCTTGTGTCAAGCTGACACAAAACTAATCAGGACAACTGACCCCTTGTCAATCTTAACTCACAAATATATCACTATTACACCATAACCTTTCCTTTCTTATTCATCCCCAAGATCTCACATTAAAAACATAAATAACTTTAAAGGTCCCACCATCTTTATAAATTCAAACACTTTAAAATGTAGTCTCTTTAAGAAAACTCAAAGTCTCTTAAAACCTAAAGTCTCTTTTCAAATGCAGTCCATGTTCCTGCAAAATGAAACATAAATGAAGTACTTTCTTATCGCAAGAGGAAAGAACCAGGGCGCAGTCACAATCTGAACTAAGCAAAAGCAAACTCCAACAGTATAAATAACTCAGCATCCAAAGTCTACAATTTACTCACGATCTTCTGTGCTCCTCTAAGGGCCTTGGGTCACTTCTATGGCTCTGCCCTCTGCAGCACACACAGCTGGTTTTCTTGGCTCCCATTGACTCCACTCCTCTGCTGCTGCTGTTCTTGGTGGTCATCTCATGGTTCTGGCATCTCCAAAATTATGGGGTCCTCTGCTGAAATTGGGCTGCACTTTCACCAATAGCCTCTCATAGGCTCTCTTCATAGTAACAAGCCTCAACTTCTCTCCATGACCCCTTCAATTCTGTATCTTCAAAGTCTTCTCCTGGCCTCTCACAGGGCCAAGCCTCAGCTGCAGTCCATGATCTCTTCATTCATTCAAAACCAGTACCACCTGAGTGACTCTTACACTACCAAGTCCAGCTACTAGCATCATGTACAACTTTGGACACCTATGGAACACAACTTCTGTGTGCTAACTCACATAAAACCCTTCCCTGTAGCTTGAGATTTCCTGCCTGGCCCACAGTCAGGACAAATCTCTGCCACCCGCCAGTCCCACAGTCACTCAGACCCGACCAAGTAAACACAGAGACTTATATTGCTTACAAACTGTATGGCCGTGGCAGGCTTCTTGCTAACTGTTCTTCCAGCTTAAATTAATCCATTTCCACAAATCTATACCCTGCCATGCGGCTTGTGGCTTACCAGAGTCTTCACATGCTGTTTGTCATCGTGCAGCTGGCAGTGTCTCTCTGACTCAGCCTTCCACTTCCCAGCTTTATTCTCCTCCTTGTCCCACCTACACTTCCTACCTAGCCAATGGCCAATCAGTGTTTTATTTATTGACTAATTAGCAACACATTTGCCATACAGAACATCCCACGGCACTTCCCCCCCCCCCTTTTTTTTTTTTTCAAAAAGGAAGGTTTTAACCTTATCAAAGTAAAATTACATATAATTTGGGAATTTGGGCGTAGCTTCTCTTACTACTTCCTGCTGGAGGGGGGCGCTGTATCTTATGGGGACACAAAGAAAATTTTAGGATTATGGAATAGTCCATGAGGGTGTATCTTCTGAGCCAGTTGTCTTCAAACCATTCTGGATGTTGGATCATCTGGGCCATGGTGTCACCTTTCAGGGGGTCTTGGCTGGTCAAACCTGATGTATCTTAATCTGGAACAAATCCATAGCCTCTGGCTTTCTGTGGAAACAAAAGCAGAGACTCCTTTCCAAAGCAACATATCCTTACATCCAAATTTTGAAGTCAAGGTACCTTTAAAATATACATTTTGGCATAACTTAACAGCTTTTGTAATCAAATGTTTTTCTTCAGTTATGAATATCAAAGAGAACATAATCCAGATTCTCTGTGTGGTAACCATCTTTATATGGCTCATTTTTTATATTATCTTTACTGTCTCTTTAAAGACTTTATTTTTAAAAACTATTTATTTCTTTATATAACTGTATATATTCCTTTTTCTCTCTCTTTCAAGCCTACGTACATTTTTACACACGTTATAAACTATTACATCTGAATCTGTCTTATTGTGAATCTATCACTTTAAACTGCAGCAGCTGTGGCTGCTGGCTCCGCCCACCTCAGCTTCCCAACATGGCGGTGGTTTACCGCCAGCTCTGGGAGCTATCATGGGTCTCTATGCTTTTAGCCAAGCAGCGTGTAGCCCAGAAACCTCTTTTTTTGTTTTGTACTAGCAAAGGCTAAATCTACCATGCAGCTTAATGTGCCACTTGCAGAGGCCTCATTCCCACCATGAGGGAGGTCGAGCGCACATGCTAGGAACCCACAAATAGCTCAAACCGGCAGCTGCCGCTCATTTGAGAGAGACAATTAGGAACTGTTTTTAGCTCCGTTTTAGAATCTTTTCTCAGTTTTTAGGTGGAAACTCTTGCCACCACGTTGGACGCCATTTGTAGCTTGAGATTTCCTGCCTGGCCCACAGTCAGGACAAATCTCTGCCACCCGCCAGTCCCATAGCTGCTCAGACCCGACCAAGTAAACACAGAGACTTATATTGCTTACAAACTGTATGGCCGTGGCAGGCTTCTTGCTAACTGTTCTTCCAGCTTAAATTAATCCATTTCCACAAATCTATACCCTGCCACGCGGCTTGTGGCTTACCAGAGTCTTCACATGCTGTTTGTCATCGTGGTGGCTGGCAGTGTCTCTGTGACTCAGCCTTCCACTTCCCAGCTTTATTCTCCTCCTTGTCCTGCCTACACTTCCTGCCTAGCCAATGGCCAATCAGTGTTTTATTTATTGACTAATTAGCAACACATTTGCCATATAGAACATCCCACAGCACTTTCCAGAAGATTTCTCCTCATTGATGCAGGTTTCTCTTAATCACCATCAATTTCTCAGCTCCAGCAAACTAGCTTCAATTACCCCAGCAAAGTAGGTTTTACTTTAGTATTTCTGGTATCTTGTTGATCACAGCTGATTCCTCAGCCCCAGCTAACTGGAAACACAGAATCTTAATTCAAATTAACAAATAGCTACAATAGAGTCTTTAAAATCACCCCTGAAATTTCACAAGCCATGCCTCCATCTTTTGCATTGCCCCCAATATCCTTATCTTCCATTCTCCTACAGAACAACTCACCAAGCACTGAATGAACACTCAATGGCTTTTCTTGCACAATGTTCCAAAGTCCTTCCACAATTCTTCCCAAAACAACATGGTCAAGTTTGTCACAGAAATACCCTACAATCCTGGTATCAACTTGTCTTAGAGTTTCTGTTTCTTCATTGAAACACCATGACCAAAAGCAAGTTAGGGAAGAAAGTGTTTATTTGGCTTATCCTTGGATTACTGTTCATCATCAAAAGAAGTCAGGACAGGATCTCAAATAGAGCAGGAACCTGGAGGCAGGAGTTGATCCAGAGGCCATGGAAGGGTGCTGCTTACTGGCTTGCTTTCTATGGAATGCTCAACCTGCTTTCTTATAGAACCCAAGGCCACTCACTAGTGTGTAGGGGTGGTACCACCCACAATGGGCTGGGCCCATCAATCACTAATAAAGAAAATAACCTACAGGCCTGCCTATGGCCCAACCTTATTGAGGTATTTTCTCAGTTAAGGTTCCTTTCTCTCCAGTGGCTCTAGTTTGTGACAAGTTGACATAAATCCAGCAAGCATTCCAAACACAAGCTACTTTATACTACCAAGGAATGTTTCTTGCCACTAACAGCCACCAAGATTTTATGTATAAACAAGGAGCCATTCATGACAGTCAATAAATAAAAAGAACCAAGGTATTAGATCAGTGAAAATTACAAAACTCATATACAGAGAAAAATGTGACCTTTCCTAAAAAACAGAGACTTGAAAAAAATGTATAACAAAGATGAGGTGAAAAAACTATACTGAAAAGGCCACCAGCCTTCCTAAAGCTTTCCACAGTGAAAAAAAAGTCACAAAATATCAGAAAAAGAAATCAAAAAAGATACACACACTGACAAGATACCCTGTATTCATAGATTGGAGGAATTCAAATCATCAAAGGTCTGCAGTAGTCAAAGGGATCCAAAGAATTCATGAAATTTCTATGACATTCTACATGGAACCAGCAAAAGAATCCTAAAGACATTGGACCTGCTAACTTCAAAATATGCCATGAAGCTGCAGGTAATCAAAACAGCATGATATTTATTTGCAAGACACAGACACATAGACCAACAGAACAGAATAGAGACTCTTCAATAAACCCACACATCTACAGAGAACTAATTTTCAGCCAAGGTGCTAAGAACACACATACATACTGGAAAAAGACAGTGTTTTCAATAAATATTGTTAGGGGAATTGGATAACTCATGTACAAGAGGATGAAAGTAGAGCCTTCTCTCACACAAGTTGCAAAATCAAATACAACTAGAAGGAAGGCTCAAATGTAGGATTTGAAGACCTATATTATATGTAGGTTTATATATTATACTTATATGTATAATATATGAATATTTTATAAATATATATCTATATTATATGTAGGTTTTTATATATAGGTTTTAAAATATAAATATCAAATATAAAATCTCATAAATAGATGATGATAAAACCACTAGAACAGATCTCAGGAAAAATATTCAGGAAAGTAGAGTCAGTAAGGACATTTCAGACAAGATTCCAAAAGCTCAGGCAACAAAACCAAAATAAACAACTGGATTCCATGATATTAAAACATTTCTGGTCAACAAGGAAAACATTCAACAATAGCATGAAAGTGACTATCTCCTGAAAAGAATACAATATTTGCAAACTCCACATCTGAAAGGGATTTGATATTTGAAGACATATAAGGAACTTAAGAACTCAATTTAAAAAAAAACTACTTGGTTTTATGGGCAATACACCTAAACAGACACATCTCAAGGAAGTATACAAAATGGCTAACGTGAAAAAAAAATGCTTAATGTCTCTAATCATCAGGGAAATGCAAATCAAAACCACTAGAAGATAACTGCTTACTCCATAAGAAGAGTTACTATCATGAACACCAAAGAAAAGTGATGTATGCATATGGAGACAGGAATCTTTGCATACTGAAAATGAAATGTAAATTTTATGGTCATTATGAAAAACAGTATGAAGGCTTCTCAAAAAGCTAAAAACAATGCTACTGTATGATCAAGCTATCCCATTACTGGATGCATATCTAAAAGGAAAAGAAATTAATATGTTGAAAATGTTGAGATGTCTGGGCTTCCATATTCTCTGTAGCACTATTTATAACAGATGAAAAATGAAGCAACTATCTTGTGGAACTGATGAATGGGGAAAATGTGATACACACACCTGTGTGAATATTATTTGGCCATAAAAAGGAAATTCTGTCATTTGCAACAACATGGATGAACTTGGGGTTCATCCACGTCAAGTAAAAAAATTCAGGTACAGAAAGACAAGTATGACATGATCAAAATTTACATGGTACTCCAAAAATATCTATAGTTATTATGTATCAGTTAAATTTAATTTAATTTCAAAATGTAAAGATATTAACAAAAATAAAACCTCCCTTGAATTTACTGATTTGGGAATAGAATTGTATGTTGAAACACACATTTGTCACCACTTATTTCTAAAATGATAGTTGCTGCTAGCCAATGCATGATCAAATTTGTAAGGCTACTTCCTAAAATTAAAGAGTATAGTAACAGAAAGAAATCGGATACTACAAATTATATCTTTGCCTTACGATGTTGGCTCATTAAATTCTCAGTCTCTGTTGATGGCGGTGTGGGCACCACTGTTGATAATGGGTTAAGCATCTGTGTTGATGATGGTTCAGGTGTGTTCTCTGACCTGGAGATACCATGACACTGTTACAGAAATAAACTGAGTAAACACTCCCCCTCATGGCAGTACATAGTAAGACAAGGGTATCAATTAGAGTTTGAGTGATTCATACACAAATTCTCTTGAGAAATTGGCCAAATTACTATAACTTGCCTATTGTTTTTACATTAATGTAGTAAGTGCAATAGTTCATAATCTGTCTCCATGGAGATCCTATCCTCTATTTTCCAAAAACTTACCATCTGCTCCACAAAGCTCAGATTCATCATGTAGATACTTATTTAACACTCTTCCTCAAGTATAAAATAGGCATTTAAAAATGGCTTTAAAAAAAATTCTTAATCCTCCCTCCAAAGCTTGCTGGCTCTCTGTCTATTCCTGGCATATTTGTAAAAGTTTTCTTTAATGCTAAAACACTTACCTTGAGTAAGGTAATTCTTTCCTCTTACTCTTTCTCCATACCTGTCGCTCAGGAAACCTTCCCATCCCAAATATAACCTTAACCCCTCTTCCTCTTTTCTACCTCTTCAGTCTAGACAGTTCCCATCTGTCTCCTGACTGCTGTAGCCATCTCTTCAAAATGCTCCTTCATTCTTGTCTTCTGAGATTTCTCTTCCACTTCCCAGTGGGAGAGCCTTCTAGATTATAGATCAGATTCTCACCCTTCTTTGGTTTACACATTCCCCTGTATTGAGATGGTGCAGAACAAAACCCCACAGATTGTTAAATTTAAAGAACACATAATGACAGCAATACAAATCACATGCCACCAATTATATTTATGGTTTCTACTGTCACGGCCTAGTAACTTTATTTCCATTTATTCTTCCATCATGCATCACTGTCCATGAGGAGAGCTGAACAAATGAGTGGGAATTTTACTATATTAATCCTATATTGTAAGGTCTTGTTTTCAGCTTATGCCTCAGATGGACATATCTCAAGCTTCCAGTCTTCACATCTTCCTCCCCACCCATTGTCCTGGGCTCTGTGCTGTATTATGTGAAAATTTGTTCTCAATAAAGAATCTTTTTAGTTTTTTAAGACAGAGTTTCTCCGTGTAGCCCTGACTGAAGGGATTAAAGACATGCACCACCACTGCCCCAGGATCAATAAAGAATCTTAAAACTAGGCCAGAGAAATGGCTCAGCAGTTAAGAGCATTTTTTTTAAAGATTTGTCTATTTATTATGTGCTCTGCATGTATGCCTGCATGCCAGAAAAGGGTACCAGATCTCTTATAGATGGTTGTGAGCCACCAGGTGGTTGTGAGGAATTGAACTCAGGACCTCTGGAAGAGAACCCAACACTCTTAACCTCTGAGCCATCTCTCCAGCCCCTCTGTTGCTTGTTCAGAGGACTCTGGTTCAGTTCCCAGCACCCATACAAAGGTTTCATAATTGCTCGTAACTTAAGTTTTAACAACCTCTTCTGGCTTCCAGGGGCACCAGATGCACACAGGCAAAATACCTGTAAACATAAAATAAAAATAAACAAATACTTTCTTTATATAAAAAAGAATCTTGTACTAAACTCACCATAAACAGAAATGTTTGCCAACAGTCTCTACTTTCTTGACTATTTGATGTCAGACACTGCTAAGCCTATGGAAACAAGTTTTTCTTCGGTATCTCTTCATGGTGGACTTTTCCAGACCTCTTAGAATTTTTTAAACATTATATTCATAGCTAGTGCCATTGTATCTAGTTTCTCTGTCACATCAAGTTATCATATAGCTTACCTTTTCTTTTTGAAATTAATATAGAGAATGGTTCCAAAGATGATACATGAAATAAAAAACAGACTAATGAACACAACTGCAGTTTTCTTCCAATTTAATGAATGATTCATGGTACCTGAAAAACATAAACCAGAACATATTTTTTCTCTGGTTACACTATACTGCTCTCTTGAAGCCTTTAATTTGTAATGTTTTTTTGATTTTCTACAGCTTAATTGACGTTCAAATTTATTCTATAAGATGCCTTTTGATTACCATGGAAAGAAAAGGAAAATCCTAGGTAGTAGTTTCTTCTTTCCTTGATTATAATTAGGAATATGCATGCCTTTAAGCAAGGCACTGTAGCTTTGCCTTTGACTGCATAGATGTGGTTTTTATCTACTTTCTACTATTCTTTTTCAGGCAGATACTGCATAACCATTTTATGTGGGTGGAAAAAATTGAGTACAAAGAATTTGACACTGAAATATGAAATATTCTAATGGCAATTCCAAGAAAGCAAACTAACTGCACAAGGATTTCACCAGAATCAGGAATTTACATCCCCAATACTTACTATATACCTAAGCGATGAAGAACCATCTTCTGAATTGATAAATTACTTCTTATGAACACCTGCATTTTAATAAATAATTGAAACTAACCATAATAACACAGCCAATAGATTTATAGATGATACTTAAAGTATTTAATTCATATAACCAAATAGTTTGAATTGGGAAAACTGACCAGGAAAAGGAGCTGGCCAACTTCAGTTTCAAGAAACAAACATAACATAATTATTTATCTCTAATATTTTTGAGACTCCTTAAAAATAGCATTAAAATATAAACTGTTAAATGAAAAAGAGCAAGAATATTGACATAGCCTTCAGTGACAAGAACTTGTGAAGAAAGAGACTTAGAAAACATGTAACAGAAGAATCAGCTTTGAAGGTGAAGGAAGGAGACAATCAGTGAAGCAGACGATGACTGGAGACTTTCAAGTTATCATTTCCAAATATACTTAAAAAGATACGGCTTTCTTAACATAAATATTGAGGAAACGTTTTTGAAAGAATGAACATTTTAGCCCATCAGCTGCCAAGCATGGGCGAAGGAGGGGCTCAGGCTTCCCCACTCTGCAATGCTTAAATATTTCCTACTGGGATATTTAGGGAAAGTGGAAAGGCTTGTCTTCAGTCGTGTATCTATCCACTGGTGACCCCACAGTCTTCAGTGGATATTACCACTGGTGGCCCTGGTTAAACTAAGTGGGTCACAAGGTAAGATCAAAAGTCATGAGCCTAGGTAAGTGAGTAGTGGAGAGAAGAGGTATGGGGGTGGGATGATTGGAATGGGAGGGATATAAAAAAAGGGAAGAAAACAGAAAGGAACCAGAATGTATTATATATGTGTGTGAATAGTCAAAAATATAATTTAATTAACAAAAAACGAACAATTTTCATTTTAAGTTGAAAAGGTAATTTTAAGTTAAAAACTTGCTTCTCAAAAGAAGGAAAATTCCATAAGAGAACTTAAAGAAAATATTTATACAATCTCTCAGATAATATGAAGAAAATAAAAAGGTTATGGATATTAAAATGAAGTAGAAGCTACCCCAGATGGTTTAATGTAATTTTAATGAGAGATTTCTAAAATGAATCCATTGAATTAAAAGGAGGAAATTCTTCCATGAAATGAGAAAACATTCAGAATTTACTGATGGTTAGTGATTCTCCCTGTTCCTGGGTTAATGTGACCAAAGTATGCAAAGTTGCATCTTTCTCACGAGCCCTCTGAGTTTATAAAAACCAAACGTCGATCTTTATGTCCTAACATTGGAACAAAGTAGATCAAGTCTCCTTACCAAATTATATCATTACAGGTTGTCATTTCATTCTCATTGCAGGAAATCTATGAAATCTGTCAATATACAGGAATAGGAACAAGATTTAAAGCCAGAGGTTTCCTGCACACTATGTCATCAAGTGAAACCTGGAAAACAAGTGAGGGCCTGAACAACAGCGGAAGAAAAAAACACACAAAACTTCCTTATTCTTCCCTGGATTTGCACCAAACTGCCAGTGTATAGTTTGAAGAAAGATTATATTGCTTGATTTTATTTTAAAATCCATGGAGTATTATTATACTTATCTTAAATACTTATATCATAATTAATATTAGTTGGGTGATCTATTTAATCTTCTAAGCCTTATTCTCCTCAGGAGAATAATTTGAATCCCTTTTTGGATCTGGTAGCAAACCTCCATATATATCTGTGGTGGTTTGATAGGAATGGCCCCCATAAACTCATGTGTTTGAATGCTTGGCTCATAGAGAGTGGCACTATTAGGTGATGTAGCATTATTGGAGGAAGTGTGTTACTGTAGAGGTGCTCTTTGAGGGGACATTTCATGCTCAAGCCAAGCCTAGTGTGGCAGTTTCTTTCTGCTGACTGTGGATCAAGATGTAGAACTCTCAACTTCTTTTCCAGAACTGTGTCTGCCTGCATGCCACTATTGTCCCACCATGACCAGAATGGACTAAACCTCTGAAACTGTAAGCCAACCCCAGTTAAATGTTTTTCCTTTTAAGAGTTGCTATGGTCATGGTGTCTCTTCGCAGCAATAGAAACCCTAACTAAGACAGAAGTTGGACCAGGACTGGGGTAATGCCGTGATAGGTCTGACCATGCTTTTGATTGTAGAAATGTGGATTTGGGAACTTTGGATAAGGAAAGAAATGGAATGATTTAGTGGGGGCATAATGAGCTGTACTAGTAGGAGCATTGAAGACAGTGGTGCCGAGGGTAGGTTGAACTGTGAGGTACAGGCTCAAGAAGTTTCAGAGGAGACTTTTAGTATGTGGCCTAGAGATTGTTCTTGTCATGTTTTGGCTAAGAATGTGTCTGCTTTTTGCCTTGTTCAAAAAGTCTATCTGAGGCTAAAGTAAAGAGTTTTGGATTAATTGCATTGGCAAAGGAAATCTCAAAACAGCCTAATACAGACTCTGTCATGTAGTTACTACTGTTCACTCTTATAAAGATTTATAATAAAAAGGAACAAATAAAAATGCAAAATGCACAGATTGAGGAGAAAGGGTGTTGTGGCATGTTATTTTAAGATATGTTACATTTGTTTATGCTGTGGAACATTTGTTTTAATGATGCAAAGATGGGTTGTGTTCTTTATGCTGCATTTGTTTAACGCTGTGGAGCTGTGTTGCTGTGCCTGCCTAAATACCTGGCTGGTCTAATAAAGAGCTGAATGGCCAATAGCTAGGCAGAGAAAAGATAGACAGTGCTGGCAGGTAGAGAGAATAAATAGAAATGAGAAAAAGCAAGAGAGATGAAAGGGCAAGAAAAGAAGTAGCCAGCCACCCAGCTACACAGCCAGCCACGGAGTAAGAGTGAAAGTAAGATTACAGAAGTAAGAAAAGGAAAAAGCCCAGAGGCAAAAGGTAGATAGGATAATTTAAATTAAGAAAAGCTGGCTAGAAATGTCAAACTAAGGCCGGGCATTCTTAAGTAATAATACGACTCCATGTGTGTATTTATTTGGTAACTGGGTAGCAGGCCTCCCAAAAGAGTAAAAGAGTAAAAAAACAAACAACAATAAAAAGGGGTACCAGGGAGCATAATGGTGCTATGTCCTATGTTCAAGGAAATAAACAGATTAAAGAAAAGCCAGATGTTAAAAGGAATAAATGGAGTGGTGATCTCAGGATAAGACACCACCCAGCTAAGCTTCCAACTTGTGAAAAGGAATTAAAGAAAAGCTTAGAGCAAGGTGTGGTGGTGCATGTCTTTAATTCCAGCACTCAGAAGTCAGAGGGTAGTGGATTTCTAAATTCAAGGCCAGCCTGGTCTACAGAGAGAGTTCCAGAATAGTCAGGTTTAGGCAGAAAAGAAAACCATTGAAAACAGAAAGCTAATGAAGATGTAGTTGAATGAGGGAGCCATGCTCTATCCCTATCAAGCAGCAGAACTTAACAGCTTCAGCCATGTCATTGTGGCTTTCGAGTTAAGGATAGAAGAAAGGGGTTATGGAATCTCTGTCCTCAATCAAGGAAAACTGCTGAGCCCACGCATTAGTCAGGGTGTCTCTGAATGGAAGCCTAGATGGCATGAAGATGTGAAGGTGAAGCTTGGATTGCCTTGGAGACCCCAAGATGTTGGAGATGCCAGAGCCATGGCATACCTGCCAAGGAGGGCTGATAACAGGGAGTGGAACCAGCCCAGGAGAGAAGTGTGTTGCAGTCAACAGAACTGAAGAGTTGGAGATCTAAAGAGCACTTTGACATCAGACATGGAGTTGCAGAATTTAGAATTTGCCCAGGTGGGTTTTGGTCTTGCTTTGGTCCAGTATTTCATTACTATGCTCCCTTCCCTCCATTTTAGAATGGTAATGTATATCCTGTGCCATTAAATGTTAGAAGTATGTGATCTGCTTTTTGTTTTTTTTTTTTTTTTGTTTTTTTTTTTTTTTTTGAGACAGAGTTTCTCTGTGTAGCTTTGCGCCTTTCCTGGAACTCACTTGGTAGCCCAGGCTGGCCTCGAACTCACAGAGATCCGCCTGGCTCTGCCTCCCAAGTGCTGGGATTAAAGGCGTGCGCCACCACCGCCCGGCTGCTTTTTTATTTTGATATTAGAAGGAATTACAGTTAAAAGATTGCATGATCTAAAAAACTTTGAAGTTTGGGATTTTAAAAAGTTTTGAGACTGTTATAAACTTAAAGTTGGACCGAATGTATTTCTTCATTATGGTATGACTACAAACTTATGGGGGCCAGGGAGTGGAATGTGGTGGTTTGAATAGGAATGACCCCCATAGACTCATGTGTTTGAGTGCTTGGCCCATAGGGAGTGGCACTATTAGGAGGTATGGCCTTGTTGCAGTAGGTGTGGCTTTGTTGGAGGAAGTATGTCACTATGGAGGGAGGTTTTGAGGTTTCATGCTCAAATTAAGCCTTGTGTGGCAGTCACCTTCTTCTGCCTGTAGCTCAAGATATAGAACTCTCAGCTACCTCTCCAGCACCATGTCTTTCTGCATGCCACCATATCTTGCCATGATGATAATAGACAAAGACTCTGAAACTATAAGCCAGCCCCATGGTCATGATGTCTCTTCATAGTAATAAAACCCTAACTAAGAAAATGTCCTATGTTCATCCTTAAAACTGAGTTTTGTCTAGCTATCTTCCTATAGCTTGACATCTGAAGTTCATCAGACCCAAAGACTCCAGGCTCCTCATAGCTGTATCTTTCAGATTCTAGGAGATTTTCCAAGAGAAAGGGGCAGAGGTGAACTCCTCTAATACATCCCACCCTCTGACAAGTGTATCATAAAGGCTAAGGCTTTAAGCAGGGGAACATTTCACTTGAATGGGTGCCTATTTCCTTAGCTCTCTGAAGCCTACAATTTCACTAATTTAAAATCTAGAATGATCAAGATAATCCATGTAACATGCTTTGGACTATAAATCTAAAATGAAATTCTGAAAGTCTGTAGACAGCATGTTCTTGGCTGTTGAAAAACCATAAAAACCCTTTACTTGGTAAAAAGAAAATGTGATTGGAGATTTCATTAAGCTATTCCTGATGTATTCAAATGTTGTTATATTTTTAAATTATTTTAAATATTATTAAATCTCCCATATTACTGATAATTATTGATTATAAGCAACATCGTGATGCATTCAAGCATGTTAATAGATACAGCCACGGGAAGAGCTTCTAATGAGTGACTTCAAAACTGTATCTGGATTAACCATGAGGACAATGCCATTTACAGTGATGGCATAGCTGTTGCTTAGTGCACACAAGGAACAAACTAATAGGACAATGACTTGTCATGCTTGAAAAACATTAAAACTAGCAATGGTAATCTTGATAGGAAACAAATTACTATATTGCTTGTGAAATATGAGATGAGTAAGCAGGTGGTTAATGTATAAATAACTTAGGGAAATTATGATATAATAGTTGAGCGTTATGAGACTAAAATATAAGTGTGTATCACTTACTGTGGCGGTTTAATTAAGAATGACTTCCAGAGGTTCACATATTTGAATGCTTATTCAACAGGGAGTGGCACTACTAGAAAGGAATAAGAGGTTGGCCCTTGTTGGAATAGGTATTGCCTTGTTTGAAGGAGTGTGCCACTGGGGGTGGGCTATGGTATTTTAAAGCTCAAACCAGGCCCAGTGTCTCTCTCTTACTGTTGCCTGTGGGTCTAGATGTAGAACTCTCAGCCACTTCTCCATGTCTGTCAGCATGCCTCCATGTTCCCCACCGTGAAAACAACAGGCCACACCTCTGAAACTGTAAATAGGCCCCAATTAAATGTTTTCTTTCATAAGTGTTGCCTTGGTCACAGTGTCTCTTCACAGCAACCGAACAGTGCTTAAGACAGAAGTTGGTACCAGGGAGCAGGGTATTGCTGTGATAGGCCTGAACATGCTCTTTGTTTTATGGAAGGCCTTGGGACTTTGGCCTAGAAAGTTGGTGGACACTTTAAGCTGGGCTTAATGGGCCGTACTACTAGGATCATGGAAGATAGTGGGGCTGAGGCAATGTGGAATGTGGGGGCCCAGCTCAAGAGGATTCAGAGTAGAAGAATATTAGGAAGTGGCCTAGAGGTGATTATTGTGATATTTTGGCAAAGAATGTGGCTGATTTTTGCCCTTGTCCTAATAGTCTGCCTGAGGATAAATTGAAGAGCTTTAGATTCAGGGTGTTGGTAGAGGAGATCTCAACAGAGCCTACTATTGACTCTATTATGTGGTTATTAGTAACCACTTTTATGTAGATCTATAATGAAAAGGAGAAAGTTGAGCAAGGAAAAATAAATTATGCACAGTTTAAGGAGAAAAGGAGTCCCAGGGAGTATAATGGAGTCCACAGGAAGTCCAGTGCTCAGGGGGATAAAAAATTTATATCTCTAGGTTCCTGTAAAATCAAAAATAAACTAAGTACTTTCATATTTTAAGGAGTACCAGGGCACAGTCACAATCAAATCAACACAAAGCAAACTCCAAAAGTGTAAATAAGTCAACATCCAATGTCTAAGATTCACTCACAATCTTCTTTGCTCTTCCAAAAGTCTCCTTGACTTCTCTGACTCTGGCATCTGCAGCACACACAGCTTGTCTTCTTGGCTCAACTCTTCTTCTGCTGCTGTTCTTGGTGGTCATCCCAGTGTACTGGCATCTACAAAATGCTAGAGTTCCTTGCTGCAATTTTCACCAATATCCTCTTCAGGGATTGCATCCCTGGCACACCGTGCCAAGCCTCAGCTGTTTTACACGACCCCTTCATGCTTTCAAAACCAGTACCACCTTATATTTGGCTGCCTGTGCAAGGAACAACCTTGGCCATATCTGGAACACAGCTTCTGTGTACAGAATCTGAGGAAACACTTCCCAGAAGATTTCACCTCAGTGATGCTGGTCTCTTCTTAGTCACAACTGACCAGTATCTATTGTCCCAGTAAACAAAGGTTTTACTTCATTGGTTCTAGTCTTTTGTTAATCACAGCTGGTTCATCAGCGTTAGCTAACCAAACCCACATACTCCTAACCCAAAATAGCAAATGGCCCTGCTAGAATCCTTAAACTTCTCTCTGAAACTTCAAAAGCCAGGGCATTATCTGAACTGATGTCAATATTCTGATCTTCCAAGCTCTCATAGAACATCCCACTGAGCTCTCAATACTCAGTGGCTTTTCTAGCCTGTAGTTTCAAAGTCCTTCTACACAATCCTACACAAACAACATGGTCAGTTCTGTCACAGTAATACCTAGTATTCTTATATGAATTTGTCTTAGTTAGGACTTCTATTGCTACAATGAAACACCATGAACAAAAGGCATGCTGGGTAGGAATGTATTTTTTTGGCTTCCATTGCACTGTTCATCATCAAAGGTACTCAGGACAGGAACTCAAACAGGGCAGGAGATTGGAGGCAGGAGCTGATGCAGAGGCCATGGAGGGATGTTGCTTACTGGTTTGCTCTACATGGATAGATAATCCTGCTTTCTTATGGAAAAGGATCACCATTCCAGGAATGGCATCCCCCCCCCAAATGGCCTGGGCTTTCCACCATGCATCACTATTTAAGAAAATGTCCTTCAGGCTTGCCTACAACCCAATCGTATAGAGGCATTTTCTTCCTTGAAGTTCTCTTCCTTTCAAATGACTTTAGCTTGTGTCAAGTTGACATAATACTGTCTAGCTCAGTATCTATAGGCTCATATATATGAATGTTTAGTCATCAGGAAGTGGCATTACTAAAGAAGTGACAGGAGGTGTACCCTTGTTGAAGTAAGTGTGACTTTTCTGGCAAAAGTGCATCACTGGGGGTGAGCTTTGAGGTTTCAAAGGCCCAAACTAGGCCTGTTGTCTCTCTCTCTTCCTGCTACCTGTGGATCTTTACATAGAACTCTCAGCCACTTCTCCAGAACCATGTTTGCCTATATGCCTCTATGTTTCTAACCATGCTAATAATGGACTAAACATTTGAAACTGTAAGCAAGCCCCCAGTTAAACACATTCTTTGTAAGAGATTCTATGAGCAAGTACATCAGGATTATGATGGGGAAACCTGCAGAGATGACCAAACCACACTAGTGGGAACTCATGAAAGTTGAATCAGTGGCTGTGGAGACTACATGGGACTGGACTAGGCCCTCTGCATGGCAAGACAATTGTGGAGTTTGATTTGCTTGGAGGGGAGGGCTGGCGGTAGAATCAGAATCCATCCCTAGTGCATGAGAGGGCTTTTTGGAGCCCACTACCCATGACAGGATACCTCATGCAGCCTTGAGTCAGGGGAAAGGGCTTGGACTTGCCTCTACTGGATGTTCCTCCCCCTGGGAGGCCTTACCTTCTTGTGGGGAGAATAGGGGGTGGGTTGAGGGGGGAAGGCTGGGTGGGAAGGAGGAGGGAAGAGGGGGATCTCTGATTGGTGTGTAAAATGAAAAAAAATTCTTAATAAAAAAATGAAACAAAAAGAGTTGCTGTGGTCATAGTGTCTCTTCACAGCAAAAAAGTGGCTAAGACAGTTACCATATAAATATCCATATATTTACCCTAACATGAAGGGATTTGGAAAATAAAGCCAAAATTTAGACTGGGAATGTTTTTTCAACACTTGTCAAAAGGAAGATGGAAAACAGTTAATAGGTAAGCCAGGATCTTTACCACTTCTACAGAATATCTAAGGGTCTGATGAAGATTGAAAATGATAGTCTTATACTGCTGGAAATGGAACCTCAAAACATATTAATGATGAACATGGTAACAAAAAGACTATGGAAAGTGGTTGATGTGAAATAGTATAATAAAAGCTACTTCAGTACCAAGAGACCTAATTAGTTTCAGCCCATTAGTTAATAGCCTAAGCTTCCCTTTGTAGTTATTAAGAAAATCTGAAGAAATTAACTTCTTTAAAACTTTTTAAAATATCAAAGATTTCCCAAATCAAAAAGAGTTCATAGGGCTTAGACATAGTAAGAGAAAGTATCTAAGTGACAAGCTTGACATTTAAAAACATGTTTCACCAAACAAAAGTACCAGTTATTAAATTTATAGTTAAAACTGAACTGTTTGAGGGGCATAACCTGTGCCCCCATACCGCCACCCATTGCAGCCCCAGTTGCAGGCCAGCATGTAAATCTCCTGCAAGCAGGCCTGACCACCAACCCCCTTCAGACCCTGTAATCTACAAGCCCCACTCCATCCCCCAAACACACCCATCCCCCCAGACTGCAGCTACTCCCTGAGACATAGACTCCACCAGCTCTGATTGGACCAAGAGGTAGGTGAGTGCTCTCCAAGTCAGCCACCCCAGGCTCTAGGCCTCAGGCCCAGTGGTATAACCCATGGGAAGTCCCCATACTTCCATACATTGCAGTACCAGTTGCAGGCCAGCAGGCAAGAATGCTGCAGTCAGGCCTAACCACCTCTTCCATCAGACCCTGTAATGTAAAAGCCCCACTCCATCCCCCAAACCCACGCATGCCCCAAGACCACAACAGCTTCCTGAGACAGCTCCAATTGGACCAGGAACCCCAGTTACAGGCCGGCAGGCAAGACTACTGCAGGCAGATCCGACTATCACCACCCCCATCAGACCCAATAATCTAAAAGCCCCACTCTGTCCCCCAAACCCACCTATCTCCTAAGACCTCAGCTGCGCCTTGAGACACAGATTCCACCAGCTCCAATTGGACCAAAAGTGCCGACTGGACAAAGAGCAGCTCCCTGAGACACAGACACTGTTTGCACCAATTGGAGAAAGAGATAGGTAGATGCCAATGCAAGAAGACGTTCAAAAACATAAAGAGCAATATGGCACCACCAGAAACTAGTTCTGCTACAACAAGACCTGAACATCCCAACATAGAAGAAACAGAAGAAAACAACCATAAAAAAGACTTTATGAAGATAATAGAGGCCTTTAAAGAGGAAATGAAAATTCCCTTAAAGAAATCAAGGAAAAGAGAAAATTGGAAGAAATCAATAAATTCCTTTTTTAAAAAAGTCAAGAAAACCAAGAAAAAGAAATCCAACAGGTGAAGGAAACAATTCAAGATTTGAAAATTGAAATAGAGGCAATAAAGAAGACACAAACTGAGGGATTGCAGGAAATAGAAAATTTGAGTAAACAAACAGGAACTAAGATGCAAGCATAACCAACAGAATGCAAGAGATGGAAGACAGAATTTTTGACATTGAATGTACAATTGAGGAAATAGATTTGTCCATCAAAGAAAACATTAAAGCCAACAAAGTCATAACACAAAACATTCAAGAAATCTGGGACATCATGAAAAGACCAAACCAAAGAATAATAGGAATAGAAGAAGGAGAAGAATACCAGCTCAAAGGCACAGAAAATATATTCAACAAAATCATGGAAGAAAACTTTCCCAACCTAAAGAAGGAAATGCCTATGAAGATACAACAAGCTTACAGAACACCAAATAGACTGTACACACACACACACACACACACACACACACACACACACACACAGTCCCCTTGCTACATAATAATCAAACCACTAAGCATACAAAATGAAGAAAGAATCTTAAGAACTGTAAAGGAAAAAGGCCAAGTAATACATAAAGGCAGGCCCATCAGAATAACACTCGACTTCTCAATGGAGACTCTGAAAGCCAGAAGGTACTGGGTAGATGTCATGCAGACACTAAGAGACCATGGATGCCAGCCCTGACTACTATACCCAGCAAAACTCTCAGTCATCTTAGACAGAGTAAACAAGATATTTCATGATAAAACCAGATTTAAACAATACCTATTCACAAATCCAGCCCTACAGAAAGTACTAGAAGGAAAAATCCAACCTAACAAAGTTAGATGCACCCAGAAGAACACAGGCAATACATAATCTCACACCAACAAATCCAAAAGAAGAGAAACACACATACACTACCACCAAAAAGAACAAGAATTAATAATCACTGGTCATTAATATCCCTTAGTTCAGTGGACTAAACTCACCTATAAAAAGACACAGGCTAACAGAATAGATATGAAAACAGGATCCATCCTTCTACTGCATACAAGAAACACACCTCAACTTCAAAGACAGACACTATCTCAGAGCAAAAGGTCAAAAAAGACTTTCCAATCAAATGGACTTAAGAAGCAAGCTGGTGTAGCTATCTTAATATTTAACAAAATAAACTTCAAACTAAAATTAACCAAAAGAGAAAGGGAAGAACATTACATATTCATCACAGGAAAAATCTATCAGATGAAGTCTCAATTCTGAGCATTTATGCCCCAAATACAAGGGCATTCACATATGTATAAGAAACATTTCTAGCCGGGCGGTGGTGGCGCACGCCTTTAATCCCAGCACTCGGGAGGCAGAGCCAGGCGGATCTCTGTGAGTTCGAGGCCAGCCTGGTCTCCAAAGCGAGTTCCAGGAAAGGCGCAAAGCTACACAGAGAAACCCTGTCTCGAAAAACCAAAAAAAAAAAAAAAAAAAAAAAAAAAAGAAACATTTCTAAAGCTTAAGTCACACAAACCCCACACACTAATATTGGGAAACTTGAACACCCCAATCTCATCAATGGACAGGTCTGACAAACAGAAACTTCAGAGAGAAATAAGGGATCTAACAGATGTTATGACTCAAATGGACTTAATAGATATCTACAGAACATTCCATCCTAACACATAACAGTACAACTTCTCAGCACTTCATGGAACCTTCCCTAAAATTGACCACATACTTGGTCACAAAGCAAATCTCAGCAGTTACAAAAAAAATTGGAATAACCTCCTGTATTTTATCAGACTATCCATGACTTAAAGTTACAACTCAAATACAGATAGCCTACAAACTCATGGAATCTGAATAATGCTCAACTGAATCACCACTGGGTCAAGGAAGAAATAAAGAAAGAAAGGAAAGACTTTCTAGACTTCAATGAAAATGAATGTACAACATACCCAAACTTATGGAACTCTATGAAAGCAGTACTAAGAGGAACGTTCATAACTCTAAATGCTCACATAAAGAGGTTGGAGAAATCTCACACTAGCAACTTAACAGCACACCCAGGAGGAGTAAATGCCAGGAAGTAATCAAACTGAGGCTGAAATCAATAAAATAGAAACCAAGAGAACAGGACAAAAAAAATCAAAGAGTTGGTTACTTGAGAAAATCAACAAGATAGACAAACTCTTATCCAAACTAATCAAAATGCAGAGAGAATATCCAAATTAACAAAATCAAAAAGGAAAAGGTAGTCATAACAACAGACAATGAGGAAATCCAGAGAATCATCAGGTCACAGTTCAAAAACCTGTACTCTATAAAACTGGAAAATCTAAAAGGTATCGACAATTTTCTGGATAGGTACCACATACACAAATTAAATCTAGACCAGGTAAACAATTTAAATAGACCTATAACTCCTATGGAAATAGGAGTCCTTAAAAGTCTCCCAACCAAAAAATCTCACATTGTTCCACACGACAGAAACAGAAGGAACATTGACAAACTCTTTCTATCAGGCAACAGTTACTTTGATACCTAAACCACACAAAGATGCAACAACAAAAGAGAATTACAGATTAATCTTCCTCATGAACATTGATGCAAAAATACTCAATAAAATACTGGCAAACTGAATCCAAGAACACATAAAAAAAAATCATCCACCGTGATCAAGTAGACTTCATCCCAGAGATGCAGAGATGGTTCAACATACAAAAATCTGTCAATATAATCTATCATATAAAGAAACTGAAAGAAAAAAACCACATGATCAACTCATTAGATGCTGAAAAAGCCTTTGACAAAATCCAACACTCCTTCATGATAAAGGTGATAGATCAGGAATACAAGGAACATACCTAAACATAATAAAGGCAATTTATGGCAAGCCAATAGCCAGCATCAAATTAATGGAGAGAAAGTAAAAACAATTCCACTAAAATCAGGAATAAGACAAGGCTGTCAACTCTCCCCATATCTATCCAATATAGTACTTGAAGTTCTAGCTAGAGCAATAAGTCAACAAAAGGAGATCAAGGGGATTCAAATTAGAAAGGAAGAAGTCAAACTTTTTCTATTTGCAGATGATATGATAGTATACAGAAGTGACCCCAAAAAGTCTCCCAGGGAACTCCTACAGCTGATAAACACCTTCAGTAATGTGGCGGGATACAGGATTAACTAAAAAAAATCAGTAGTCCTTCTATATACAAATGATAAATGGGCTGAGAAAGAAATTAGAGAAACACCACACCCTTTACAATAGCCACAAATAATATAAAATACCTTAGGGTAACTCTAACCAAGCAAGTGAAAGGCCTATTTGACAAGAACTTTAAGTCTCTGAAGAAAGAAATTGAAGAAGATATCAGAAAATGGAAAGATCTCCCATGCTCATGGATAGGTAGAACCAACATAATAAAAATGATAATCTTACCAAAAGCAATCTACAAATTCAATGCAATCCCCATCATAATCCCAACATAATTCTTCACAGACCTCAGGAGAACAATACTCAACTTCATATGGAAAAACAAAAAACCTAGTATAGCTAAAATAATCCTTTACAATACAGCAACTTATGGAGGCATCATCATCCTTGACTTCAAGCTCTACTATAGACCTATAGTAATAAAAATAGCTTCATATTAGCATAAAAACCAGCATGTGGACCAATGGAATTGAATTTAAAAACTTTGACACTAATCCACACACCTCTGAACACTTGATTTTTGACAAAGAAGTCGAAAGTCTACATAAGGAAAAAAAAAAGCATCTTCAAAAAAGGTTGCTGGCATAACTGGATGTCAACATGTAGAAGATTGCAAATAGATCCATATCAATTGCCATGTACAAAATGCAAATCTAAGAGGATCAAAGACCTCAACATAAATCCAGCTACACTAAACTTGATAGAAGAGAAAGTGGGAGGTAGCCTAGAATGCATTGGCACAGGAGACCACTTCCTAAATATAACACCAGTAGCACAGACACTGAGAGCAACAATTAATAAATGGGACCTTCTGAAACTGAGAAGCTTCTGTAAGGCAAAGGACGCAGTCAATAAGACAAAACAATAGCCTACACAATGGGAAAAGATCTTCACCAACCCCAATCTGACACAGGGCTGTGTAACACGAATCTTAAAAGGTCTTATTAATAAGAAACCTGGAGCCAGATATTGGCGTGAAAACTGAGAGATTAGAGGAATCGAACAAGCCAAGCCACAAGTTCTTACCACTAGGAAATCCTCAGCTCAAGAGAGTTACTTCCTGTATACTCATGCCTATATACCTTTATGTGCCCTGTCATCTCACTTCTTCTCTCCACCCAGCTACATCACTTCCTCTTTCCACTCAGCTCTATCACTTTCTGTCTATCTGTACAGACCTCCAGACCTCTATAGTTAGCTAGTGCCGGGATTAAAGGCATGTGCCACCACGTCTAGCTCTGTTCCCAGTGTGGCCTTGAACTCACAGAGATCCATATGAATCTCTGCCTCCTGAATGCTAGGATTAAAGATGTGTGCTACGACTGCCTGACTCTATGTTTAATATAGTGGCTGGCTTTTTCCTTTGATCCCCAGGCAAGCTTTATTTGTTAGAGCACAAATAAAATATCATCACAGGGCTGGTCTCCAAAATATATAAAGAACTCAAGAAACCAGACATCAAGATACCAAATGATCCAAAATAGGCTACAGATCTAAACAGATTTCTCAATAGAAGAATCTCAAATGGACGAAAGACATTTAAAGAATTGCTCGACATCCTTAGTCATCAGGAAAGTGCAAATCAAAATGACTCTGACATACCATCTTACACCTGTCAGAATGGCAAAGATCAAAAACACTGATGACAGCTTTAGTTGGAGAAGATGTGGAACAAGGGGAACACTCCTCCACTGTTGGTGGCGTGCGAACTTGTACAGCCACTTTGGAAATCATTATGATGACTTCTCAGAAAATTGGGAATCAATCTACCTCAAGACCCAATGATATCACTCTTGCTCATATACCCAAGGAATGCTCAATCATACCACAAGAACACTTGTTCAACTATGTTCATGGCACTACTATTCATAATAATCAAAACCTGGAAACAACCTGGATACCCCTCAATTGAGGAATGGATAAAGAAAATGTGGTACATACACACAATGGAGTATTACTCAGCTGTAAAAACAATGACATCATGAAATTTACTTGCAAATGGATGGAACTAGAAAATATCTTCCTGAGTGAGGTAACTCAGACTCAGAAAGACAAACATGGTATGTACTCACTCATAAGTGGATAGTTACTAGATGTAAAGCAAAGGATAATCAGACTATAACCCACAGCTCAGAGAAGCTAAGAAAAAAGGAGTACCCTAAGAGGGTCACATGGATCACCTTGGGAAGGAGAAAAATATTAGATCTTCATGGGGGGCAATAAAGGGGAGGGATGGGGGATGAGAACATGAGGTAATGGAATGGTCAAGCTGGGGAAGGGATGGAGTGGGAGAGTAAGGAAAGAGATATCTTGATAGAAGGAGACATTATAGGATAAGGGAGAAACCTAGTACTAGGAAAATTACTAGGAATCTACAAGGATGACCCCAGATTAGACTACTAGCAAAAGTGGAGAGGTTGCCAGAACTGGCCTACCCTGGTAATCAGGTTGGTGAATAGCCTAACTGTCATCATAGAGCCTTCATCCAGTAACTGATGAAAGCAGATGCAGAGATCCATACCCAAGTACCAGGTTGAGCTCCAGGAGTCCAGTTAAAGAGAGGGAAGGATTATATAAGCAAGGGGGGTGGTCAAGATCATTATGGGGAAATCTACAGAGACAACTGAATCAAGTTCATAGGAACTCACAAACTTTAGACCAACATCTGTGGAGCCTGCATGGGACCAGACTAGACCCTCTGCATACAGGAGACAGTTATGTAGCTTGATCTGTTTGAGGGGCCCCTGGCAGTGGGATCAGGATATATCCCAGGTACATAAGCTGGCTTTGTGGATCCCATTACCTGTGGTTGGACAATTTGCTCAGCCTTGATGCAAGAGGGAGGGGCTTGTTCCTGCCTCAACTGAATATACCAGGCTTTGCTGACTCCCCACTGAAGGCCATCCCCTTTTGGAGGAGGGGATGAGTTGGTTGGGAAGACTGGGGGGGAGGGGGAGCAGTGGGAAGAGGGATGAGATGGGGATTTGTGGTTGGTATGTAAAATGAATAAAAAAATTTTTTAATTAAAAAAACTGAGCTGTTGAAAGCTGAGCCGATGCAGCAATCAAGCACAGTAATAAAAAAAAAATGAGGTAAATATTTGCAAGGGCAAAGAGCTGTGTATCTACCTCAGGCTTAAATCTCTATAGTTACCCTCCAGGAGACAAGGGTAAAAAGCAGGAAGAGCTCTAGCTTTTTTCAGACTGGGCATATTTTAAACTGTTTTTATTCTTTCCATTTTTTCCAGTGCTAGAGATCAAACTCAGAGCCTTCTCCATGGCAAGCAAGCACTCTACCACTGAGCAATTAGCCCCAGCCCTTTCCTGTGTATTTTAACTGGATTAAGGAAACTGTGCCTACCATAACACTAAGCACAGTAAAAGTAAATATCCGTTGAAGGAACATATAAGACCATTTACTACAAAGACCATATGTGCAATTTCACTCATGAAATATACGTATGAGACATACATTAGTTTCTTAGCTTCCTTGAAGTGGGGAATGAGGACTTAATAGTTATGGTTAAAAAGGATGGAGTGCTAAAATGAGATACTGATAACTCATACCCACTACTACAGTTAGTATGGTCATTTTTGAAAATAGAATAACAAGTATTGGCAGGATTCAGACAAAAGGCAGTCTTACATGGTTGCTGGGAACTTAAAATAGTTTGAATACTGGCAGCTCTTGAAAACATGAAAAATTTAATCTATCATATAACCCCAAATCCAGTTCTGGGTGTATTATTACCAGGGAACTGAAGTATATGCTTATATAAAACCTTGTACACAAATGCTTAAAGATTTATTTACAGCAGCCATAAACATCTATGAACTGAATCAAAGATAAATGAGGTGTGGTATATCTAAACTATAGAATACTTTTTACTCTTATAAAAATTGAAGTGTTGATACATGTAACCATGTATCATGAAAGATACATGCTACATGAAAGAAGTTACCGCCAAATAGAAACACGTATATTATTGCATTTACATGAAGTAACCACAGTAGATGAATCCAGCATCATAAAAATAAGTTGGTGACTACCAGGCAATGGGAAGGCCACTCACGTCAGTCACTGGAAATTTTGCCATTGCTAGAAGGTGTTTGATTTGTTCAGGGAGTGGTGGGAATGTTCTGTAATTAGACATCAGTGATTGTTGCAAAGTACTTAGAAAATACCAACAACCTTCAAATTAGACACTATAATAGGGTAAATCCTATCTTAATTAAAAACAAAGTTTCAAGGAAATAAACGTCTATGGGTCTTTTCAGTGAAAAATTCATAAAGACATTCTATGATGGATTTATTGATGACTGTAAATTTTGTAAATATATTAAATGTGATTGACTTGAATATATATATTGAGTTAGTTGTGCATTATGTAAGTGACATGTGTGATAGTTTGAAAGAAAATGGCCCCCAAAGGGAGTGGCACTGTCAGGAGGTGTGGCCTTGATGGAGGAAGTGTGTCACTGTGGGGTGGGCTTTGAGGTCTCTTTATCTAAAACTTCACTTCCTGTTGTCTGCAAGTCAAGATATAGGACTCTCAGCTCCTGCTCCAGCACCATGTCTGCTTGCATGCCATCATGCCCAGCCTTGATGATAATGAACTAAACCTCTGAAAACCTAAGCCACCCAATTAAATGTTTTCCTTTATAGGAGTTGCATGGCCATTGTGATTCTTCACAATAGAAACCCTAACAAAGACAAAAGTTGGTACCAGGAACTGGAGTATTGCTGTGATAGGCCTGACCATGCTTTGGTTGAAGGAATATGGACTGTGGGACTATGGATTAGAAAAGCCACATGGTTCTGGCTTTGGAGTAAAGGATAGAAGAAAGGAGTTATGGAGTCTCCCTTCTCAACTAAGGAAAGCTGTTGAGGCCAGGCAAGTGTCAGGAGTGTCTTTGAATGGAAGCATACAGAGGCCATTGCTTGAAGCTGTGAAGGTGAAGCTTGGATTGTGTTGAAAACCCCAAGATGTTAGAGATGTCAGAGTCATGGGATACCTGTCAAGGAAGACTGTTAACAGCGAGTGGAATCAGCCCAAGTGAAAAGAGAGTGTTGTTGCCAACAAAGCTGAAAGAAGTTGGAGCTCGAAAGAGCATTTTGACATCAGACGTGGAGATTGTGCAGCTGGTTTTCGGTCTTGCTTTGGTCCAATATTTCCTCACTATGCTCCTTTTCCCTGTGTTTTGGAATGGTAATGTATATCCTGTGGCATTATATGTTGGAAGTATGTGGTCTGCTTTTTTATTTTGAATTTACAGGGGATTCCAGATAAGAGATTGCATGAGTCTCAGAAGAGACTTTAGAATTAGAAACAAGTTTGGGACTGTTATAGACTATGGGGACATTTGAAGTTAGACAATGCATTTCTATGTTAAGTTATGGCTACAAGCTTATGGGGGCCAGGGAGTGAAATGTGGTGGTTTGAATAGGTGTGACCCCCATAGACTCATGTGTTCATATGTTTGGCCCATAATAAGTGGCACTATTAGAGGGTGTGGCCTTGTTGGAGGAAATGTGTCATTGTGGGGGCAGGTCCCATATGCTCAATACACCTAGTGTGATACAGTCTCCTGCTGCCTGAAGATGAAGATATAGAACTCTCAGTTACCTCTCCAGCACTATGGCTGCCTGCATTCTGCTGTGTTTCCCACCATGAGGATAATGGACTGAACCTCTGGACTGTAAGCCAGCCCCAATTTAATGTTTTCCTAAAAGTTGCTGTGATCATGGTGTCTCTTCACAGCAATAGAAACCAAAACTAAGACACATATATTAGTTTTTCTTGAGATTAGATTTATGATTAGTTTATATGTATGTGTAGCTTGCCTGAACATGTATTTGTACACTGTATGTGTGTAGTGCCCACAGAAGCCAAAAGATGGCATCAGATCCCCTAGAACTGGAATTGCAGAGAGTTCTTAGCTGCCATATAGATTCTAGGACTCCAATCCCATCCTCTGGAAGGACAGCCAATTCACAGAACCACTGAGTCATCTTTGTAGCCCTCCAGTAACAAATTTTAAAAGTACTCAATGTCTGTAGTCATCAGGGAAATGCAAATTAAAACTACTCTGAGACACCACTTCACCCCAGTCAGAGGACTATTAAGAAAAAGGACAACAGCTGTTTAAGAGGATGTGGGAGAAAGAGGAATGCTTACTCACTGCTAATGGGGTTGCAAATTAATACAGATACTATGGACATTGGTTTGGAGGCACCACAAATATTTAAAAAGATAATTACCAAATGATTCAGCTATATACTTCCAAAGGACTCCAGATTCTACCATAGAAGCACTTGAACATCCATGCATATTGCTACTACATTCATAGCCTAGCTGTCTATCAACAGATGAATGACTAATAAAAATGTGGTATATACACACAAGGTAATATTATTCAGTTGTAAATAAAAATTAAATTTGTTAAAAAAAAGATGGGTCTGGAAAGCAAGGTAAAGCCAAATTCAGAATAACAAAACCTACATGTTCTGCATCATATATAGATTGTAGCCCCCCCCCCCCCTCTCTCTCTCTCTCTCTCTCTCTCTCTCTCTCTCTCTCTCTCTCTCTCTCTCTCTGTGTGTGTGTGTGTGTGTGTGTAAACAAGACTAAGTGTGGATAAAGTAAAAAAAACTGCAAAAGGAGACTGAGAGAGAGTAACAGTATTTGGTAATAAGCTAGGATCAGGGGTATGGACACAGGACACATGAGTCATGGAAGAGGGAAAATCAACCGGGAGTGGGAGGCTCTAAGGCAGGAGGGATGGGGTGGCAAGGGCATGCAGAAAATGGGAAGAAGGGAAACCACAAAAATTCACTCTTGAATTTTTGAAATGTTTGAAAATGTATTATATTATATAGCACATTATATGCTGATTTAAAAATTAAATTGAAAAATGAAGAAAAGTCAATGGTTATCACCAAGTTGATGCAAAGAACAAAAACTACCTAACATGAATTAAAGTGTTATGGAAATGTTCCTTAAGACATAATGATAGTATGTGATAAAAAATTGAAATGTCTATCTGCAAGCCTCAACTAAAGGAAAATGAAAAAGAATTCTCTGTGTAGGAGAAAAATTCATCAGAAAAGTATAAATGACAAGAAATAGGAAGTAAGACAAAGGGAATCCGTAAGAAAGGGAATCTCTACCCTCTGCCACAGCAGGAAAGTTAGAGTGGAGAGTGTCAGCATTGTTTGACTTTGTTGTTGCCTGTTTGTTTTCTCAAGACAGGGTACCACTGTATAGCGCTAGCTGTCCTGGAACTCTTTATATAGACCAGGCTGGCCCAAAATTCACAGAGATTTGTGTGCCTCTGCTTCCTAAGTGCTGGAATTAAAGACGTGGGACACTACACTTGGTTTCATTGTTCGATTTCTTAATCACGCATGTACATTATATTGGTTTACTTCTTCAAAAATAGCTGATTTATACAAATATTTCTTATAGCAGATTGTGGTGATATTTTATTTGTGCACCCCAATAAAGATTATCTGGGGATTAGAGGAAAAAGCCAACCACTATATTAAACACAGAGTTTAGGCAGTGGTAACAAACACCTTTAATCCTAGCATTTGGGAGGCAGAGAGCCATCCAGATCTCTGTGAGTTCAAGGCCACACTGGGAACATAGCCAGGCATGGTGGCACATGCCTTTAATCCCAGCACTAGTTTACCATAGAGGTCTGGAGGTCTGTACAGACAGACAGGAAGTGATAGAGCTGTGCAGAAAGAGGAAATGATTTATCTGGGTGGAGAGAGGAAGTGATATGGCAGGGCACACAAAGGTATATAGCTGTGAGTATACAGGAAGTAGCTCTCTCTTGGGCTGAGGATTTCCTAGCAGTAAGAACATGGCTGGCTTCTTTCTGCTTCTCTGATCTTTCAGCTTTCTCCCCAATATCTGGCACTTTTTTTTTTATTAATAAGACCATTTAGCGATACATCTTACAGTAGATTTTTTTAAGAAGACTGTCATGAGCTATTGCAAGCCATGATGCAAATACAGCTAACAGCAACTGATAATTCAGATGTCAACCCACCAGAAGAATGATTCTTTGATGGGTAACACAGTCAAGCAAGGTTTAGGGACTGAAAACTGTTGCTTCCATCTGTGATTTCACTTCTGCAAAAACAGCTCTGGTATCTCCCTGTTACCGTGCATTTTCATATGATATGTATATGTAATCTCATAATTGCATCTCAGTCTTATGGGCACATACATTTGTGGCTGGTCAAGAAGATGACTTCTCATTGAGCTGTATAATTTTGATGTATAAAAATATACTAGAATATGCTTCATAACTAGATCTATTGTTCCACATGGACTGTAAGACACTTAGAAGCCTGTTCTCTATAATTAGCTAAGCTGACAGGGCATATTGGTCAGATGTAGTGTCTCTGCGGATAGATCACTAGTTGGACTTTTACAGATTATATCAAGGAGGAAATTACAAAATGTCTGGGTTGTTGAATCACAATCCTTCAGAGACAAAAGTGACCTGAATTGCTTGCCAGCTTCCCCTACTAGGTCCTGCTGATAACAGGACCAGCAGCTTTCCCTACTAAACTTTTAGAAGTTAACACTCTATACAAACTTCTAACCTCAGTTTATGATATAAAACTTAAACTAACTGTTTAATATTTAGGTCCCAAATAACAAATACTCAATTAAGCAAGTCCAGAGAGAAATAGTTTTATGTCTAGCTAACTGCAGAAGCCACTGCCTGGGAAAATGCCAAGCACCATGTTCCAGAGTATACATTGCCATGGTAAATGGCTTTGCTCCTTATCATCTCTCGGGGAATGTACTATGACCTTGAGACATAACCTTGTAATTATTGCAAAGAGTGTCCTGCTAAAAATGTGTATGTAGCAATGTAGAGAAGGGGGCTAGGAATTAGAGTTGAGAAGAATTAGAACTGGAGTACAAGAAATTAGAGACGAGTAGGAGTTAGAAATTAGAAAAAAAATTAGAGCTGTAAAGAATTAGAGCTGAAAAAGAATAAAAGAAAATGACCCTCCGATTGTGAATTTACTATAGATAAGAAACTTTTCTAAGCCCCGCTGCTCTGAAGGCATTCTTTTAGCTACCCTGGGAAGAGGTCTGAGAGCTGGACATCCTTTAAAAGATAAATATCGATTTTCTCTCTTTCTCTCACATCTGTATACATGTGTGTAGTATGTCTGTGCGTACATACATCCATGTCTGTGTGTGTGTGTGTGTGTGTGTGTGTGTGTGTGTGTGTGAGAGAGAGAGAGAGAGAGAGAGAGAGAGAGAGAGAGAGAGAGAGAGAATATATGTGCTATGGAAGCCGGAGATCAATAAGAAGTGCTGTCCAATTTGTGGCACTCCCGGGTTGCTCTTGGCTGGCTGGCCAATGAGCCCCAGGGATTTGGCTTCCTTGTCTCTCCAGCACTGTGATCACAAGGACACACAGCCATGCCTGGCTTTTTATGGTGGTGGTGTGCTAAAACTTGAGTTTCCATGGTCTCATGGCAAGCATTTTACAGACTAAGTTGTTTTCCCAGTTCCAGCTGTCCCCTTTGATCCTCTGTCACTTCTACTTACCTTCTTGATTTACCGGCAGAGGAACTACCTTCTCTTCGTTTCTTAGAGGGTGAGTCATGGATACAACTAGGTCTCGAAGATTCAAGGACCTCACAGTTTTCAAAGAGACGTTGTGTATTTTAGTGACGGTCACTGTGGTATTTGGGTTCTTAGTAAAGTATTCTTCTTGTGTGGGCATTAGGGCTTGTGAAGGGTAAATGGAGATGCTAGGAGCAGGCTTTCCCACAGCTGAACAATGGAGGTTGAGGAGATCTTCAGAGCCAGGAACAGGATAGAGTTCAGTTGATAATTCAGATACAGCTGAGGCAAGAGAGGGAAACAAAATTCATACAATGGTATGTCCTACCAAATCCTCTGCTGCTAAAGAATGGTGTTTTCCCAGTTTTCATATGACACATTAATGCTGAAAACATATCCCTCTTGGATGCCTCCCCTTACATGTCATTAAACTTACAATACCTCTTCCTCTGTTCACTGACTGCTGTCTCAACTTCCATGCATCTATACATTATATTACACACCCCCAGCACTTCACAGCAGCACAATAAGGAACTCTGGTGTTCTCACTACTACTGGGACATATTGGTTATTTGAAGATTGGGGAACCCTAATTCCCTCAGGCTTCACCTTTCTTTTCTCTTCCCTGATATCTCTTCTCTCATATCCTCTCCATGCTTTAGTAACAAAATTCTAATGCTCTTCCTGGGTTTTTTCCACTTAATGGAAACCAGTGTAGTGTAATGTAAAGAAGTGATATGAGGTGGGAGAAGATTCTGCCTCAGCACACAATCTCCATTGGCCTCCATCATTTTCTCCTCTAAGTAACTTGGACTCATCAACATCAGTTTTTCAACATCTAACTTCCTTTCTCTGGACAATGTCCTTAAACACTATAACTCAACACTGTCTACCCCCATTGCAGGACCCTAGAGAAAGGGTTATATACTTAGAATGTTCAGGCAGGTTTGTTCTCCATGGCTGCCATGTGGAAAGGTGTTGAACAGACACTTGTAGCAGGCTTCATCTTCAAATGTCACTCCTTGGATAGTTATGAAGGAGGCACTGGGTTCCAGGATCTTGCAGTGCAGCCTGTTTACATATGGGGGAAGAATATTTTCTCCATATTTATGACTGTAAGTGCCAATATTTTGAAGCAAAGAGCCTTGAATTTTCTGCCAGGTGATTTGCTCAACATTTGCCAGACTTGTCAAGTTGCAGAAGATGGTCACGTCTCTTCCTAGGACAGCTGTCTCATAATTGTTATGCTTTATCTGTGAAGTCTGTGAAGACTCTGAAAATGAGGTTTGTTGTTAAGAGATATATACTTCCATACTTAGACTATTAAAGTAGCTCTTGTCTACCTGCCTTATGATTACCATTGTGTTGCCTCTTCTGCTCAATAAAAAAAAATGAGGCATGGGTGATGATACACTCCAGACTGAGGAAGGAGGTTTGTGCATCCCAGACCAACCTATGACACATAGTTGAGATGATGTCTCAATAAAGAGGAAAAATTCTAGAGATTCTATGTACATTAACAGTGGTAGAATGATACACATTGAATGTGCAGGGCCTGGCACATTCAAGGCCCTGTATTGGACTCTCAGAGGTAGAAGAGAGAAAGACAGAGACAGACAGACAGACAAACACAGAGACACAGAGACAGAGACAAAGACAAAGAGAAGAAAGAGAACTACAATATGTTCTTCCACTTTGAATATCTAGTTTCTAAAATGGTTTCTTACACATATTACTTAATACATACTTACTAATGGTAAAAATTAAGAACTCTAAATTAAATATAAGGCAATATATGCATATGTATATATACTTATCATATATATATGACTAAGCCTATATCATATTACTAATGTATATATGTACATATGTACCATAAAGTATATATTATTCCACACCTGGCTGGATTGTTCATGTACTTACTTAAAGTGGTCAACTTGTTCATCAAGAAAATACAGGTTAAACTGAGGACTACATGTGCACCAGATGTCTAAAATGGAAGGCAAATGATGTCAAGTCTAAGAATGTGCAGAAACAACATATCTCACATTCACTGCTGAAGGCAGTGTAAATTCTGCTGGGTACATAGTGGAAACCCTTGGTGTTATCACTGAACATAGCATTCTCTACAAGAAGTAATTCTACTCGTAATATAAACCTCATAGAAGTGCATGAATATATTCTCTAAAAACACAAATAAAGATATTCATATGAAATGGAAACACATGAACTATGAACCAATGGCTGAGGGGTCCCCACTGGATCAGGCCCTCCGAATGGGTGAGACAGTTGATTGGCTTGATCTGTTTGGGAGGCATCCAGGCAGTGGGACCGGGTCCTGTGCTCATTGCATGAGTTGGCTGTTTGAAACCTGGGGCCTATGCAGGATTGTTTGGCTCGGCCTGGGAGGAGGGGACTAGACCTACCTGGACTGAGTCTACCAGGTTGACCTCAGTCTGTGGGGAAGGCTTTGCCCTGGAGGAGATGGGAATGGGGGGGGGGGGTTGGGGGGAAGGTGAGGGGGACGGGAGGGGGGAGAACAAGGGAATCCGTGGCTGATATGTAGAACTGAATTGTATTGCAAAATAAATTTAAAAAAAAAGAAACATTAAAAAAAAGATATTCATATGAACATTATTTGTCATGATCAAAACAAAACTGCCAATTAAGAATATATTTTGAGGCAGAGCCAGGCGGATCTCTGTGAGTTCGAGGCCAGCCTGGTCTCCAAAGCGAGTTCCAGGAAAGGCGCAAAGCTACACAGAGAAACCCTGTCTCGAAAAAAAAACCAAAAAAAAAGAATATATTTTGAACCATATTGCAGTGAATGGGCCCATACTTATGGGTATAAGGACAGAACACATTGGACTCAGTAGGTTATTCTTTTAAAGGGACATGAAACTGGAGTGGGAAAGTGAAGGTGGATCTGAGAGGAATTTGAGTATTGGGAGCTAAATATGATCAAAATGCATTATATGAAATTCTCAAATAAATAATAAAATATGTTAAAAAATAATAGATTGCACAAATTACAGTACTACACAAAGAAGCTCATTCAAAATGAGATTTAATAAACTGTATTTCCTCTAATATTGTGGATAAATCCTACCGATATATTTAAAGAACCAGAAACAAATAAATAGATACTAAATGGACATGTATTATTTTTAAAGTTATCAACAGGTAAAATAAACCCATAGTGTCAGGAGCTAGGATAAGGACAATGTGGGAGTTTGAATAAAAATGGCCACCATAGGCTCATATATTTGAACATTTGGTCCCCAGGGAGTCAGATTACTTAGGGAAACTAAGAGGTGTGGCCTTACAGGAGTAGGTGTGGCCTTGTTGGAGTAAGTGTGTCACTGAAGGTGCTGTTTGAGCTATCAAAAGTTCAAGCCAGGCCCAGTGTCTGTCTCTTCCTGCTGCCTGTGGATCCGGATGTAGAACTCTCAGCTACCATGTCTGCTTGCATGCTACCATGCTCCCTGCCATGAAGATAATGGACTAAACCTCTGAGACTGTAAGCAAGCCCCCAATTAAATGCTTTCTTTTATAAGAATTGCCTTGGTGATGGTGTCTCTTCATAACAATAGAACAATGACTAAGACAGAAGTAGGGACCAGGGACCAGGGTTGAGGATAATGTTGTAACAAGACTTTTGTAGAATGTTATTTTAAGGTGTGTGAAGCTGTGTTAGTGTGCCTGTCTAAAACACCCAATGGTCTGTTAAAGAACTAAATGGCCAATAGCAAGGCAGGAGAAAGGATAGGCAGGGCTGACAGGCAGAGAGAATATATAAAAGGAGAAATATGGGGGGAAAAAAGAAGTAGCCAGAGGAGGAGGAGGACTCAGAAATAGGCTTAACATTACCTGACTCACAGGGATGAATAAAATGAGAATCTGAGGTCACCTGACAATTAAAAATCACCACAAACATTTTAGTTTCCACAGGTAGTGTGGTCTTTGCCTTCAGGGAATAATTGAACAATACGCCTGAAAACCAAAACTGGCAACACAAAAAAAGTAACAACGAAGCTGTCCATCAGTAACAACGAAGCTGTCCATCACTGATTGCATAACAGTATCTGTATTGCTTTGCTTCATCATTTTCTCCAAGGTTCTCTTCTCCTTTATAGTCTGTATTTCATGACAGAAGTCTTCCTCGTTATGCATTTTGTTTATTTCTGTATTATTCTTCCCAGGATCCACTCATGCTAAGCAGAAGCTTTATCATCAAACCTAAGCCCCTCTTTTGAGTTTAACATGTTCATTGTTGTTTCTTCTTTTGAATTCTAGTTTTTAGACTTATTCTATATATTTATCTAGGTTGGTCACTGCACATATGTGCCCTTGAGTGCAGGGACCCACAAAGGGTAGAAGAGGATTTGGAGCTGGATTTACAGGTGTTTGTGAGCCTCCTGGTGTAGGTGCTGGGAACATAATTGGGTCTCTTAACTCTTACCCACCAAGCCACCTCTCTAGACGCCTCTTCCAATTTTTTAAAGGACATTAGTTATTGCCTTAACTTGAGGAAAACTGATGGAATAAATATCTGTCATTCAGTCATTCAGGATGAGCAGAAAATAATAAATCAATATTTGTTGCACTCTTGGATTAGCTTTTAGTGATAGAGAAATCCATAAAACAAATTATGTATAGGCTTGCCCACATAATAAAAAAGTCTTAATGACCATTAAGAGCCTCACAAGAAGCCAATCTTAACATTAAAAGGTATGTATGCTGTTTGACTGTGAGCACAGGCATAATTCAAAGAAACAGACAGATGTTGTGAGGAGATCCTTTGCACCTAGTAGGTCCACTATATCTTTATAGTTACATAAAACAGATGTGTAGGAAACTATGTAGTTTGAGCAAGTTGCACATACCTCAGAAGCTGTTTGCCTGCCTTCATTCTTTCATTTCTCCCATTTTTATAGTCATTGTTTCAAATATAATCACATTAAATGATTTGCTACCTGAGTGATTATATAGGTATATGATTAATACACAGAACCTAGCATACATTCTTTTTTACCTACTGGGGTAAAAGTAAATGGCCTGTGTCCTGGTGTTTATTTGTCATTGACTTCCAGCTAAACATCTATAAAAGAAATAGTGTTACCTGATTCTTGTGTTCAGATATGAAGCATTAAGAGATGGAGAAGGCAATGGAGTAAAAAGTTCATTTTATCTGTGGGCAAAAAGTCTTCACTGTCAAAATATCTTCTTTTCTAGCTGAACTTCCAAATGAGACTGAAATTCACTTTTTTTGTGCCTCATCATGTGATGGGAACAGGGTTTTTTATTAACAGGTGAATTCAAGGACAGATTTGCCTTCATTGGCTTATTCACAACATCTATCTGACTGGATATAGATAGATATGAATATAGATATAGATAGAAATACAGATATAGATATAGATACAGATATAGATGAAATACATATAGAAACAGACACACATATTAGATAGTATAGATATAGATGATGTAGCTATAGATATATATCATATACATATACATTGTATTCATGTGCATATATATACATAAAATTCTCCTAGACTTAGATGCCTGGACACAAATTATGTATAGGGAGGTATTCAGTGTTATCCTACTGGGAAAGGTTTAAATAAGATACTTTCATATACATTTTAAGCATGAGAGTTAAGCAAAAGACACTCCCCAGAGCATGAGTATAGGTTTTTTAAAGAGTGAAAACAGTAAGACATGCCTATATGTAGGTATGGCCTTCTCAAATGGGCATTACAATTCTTTGTCTTTATAATAGTTCTATATAGGATTTGTGTGAGTTTTGAAGATATATATTCTATGGGTTCCATATAAACATTAATGTGGTTACAGAATGGTATCCAAGAAGCATCTGGGAAGTAGGATTCCAGGAAAGTAGGAAACTTCAGTATCATTACTGTAAACCATTTAAGAGATTAAAGAAAGGTCTCAATATCTGCAGTCATAGAAAGGCAAATATTTGTTCATAAGGTTGGGGTGTGTGTGGTCTGTGGCCTTAGGGAAATGTATTTACATTAAGGCAGAATCAAAGGAGGATGTTCCCTTACCCACTTGTTCACATGACCCAATCTGTTCCCAACAGGGCAAAATCCAGCACCTCCCCTCCAGTGGGAAATTTGTGTTCAGACATATCCTGGTAGGAAAGATTTTAAAATTGTCTAAGATTCCCAGAAACTGTCCAGAAAAGGGGGATGAGATTGTACTTAAAGCCATATATTTTTGGATCTTATGTCTTATTCATTGCTATTTTAATAGCAAATGCCTACGAATGAGAGAAAGCTTATCTTTATGATAGTAACCTTCATATCAAATGTTGGTAAATTGTACTGTAACTCTTCATTCTGAGCTAGAGAAAGACTCAGACCAGACTCCAGAATGAGGAAGTCCTTTTGCTTCCTATATTCCTATCATTCTTCCTGTATTCTATCTTATCTAAATAAAACAAATACAATCACCAAGGGAAACTATTGATGGGGAACCAGAAGCCAGACCTTTAACCAGGAGATAATGCTATTTTCTGAAGAATTCAATTGGCCTTGTCTTCTCAGCACCAGTATTAGTAATCAGCCTGCACTTCATAAACATATATATATATATATATATATATATATATATATATATATATATATTCATACTATGCTCCTCTGTAATCAATGACAGACAAACCAATGGACCACCAAAACAACCAAAGCAAACCAAAATTTCCAACCCCCAAGTCAACCAACTAAACAATAACGACAAAAATAGAACACAAAAAGTGAGTAGGGAAGAGGGCAGGATCTGGTAATAGTTAGGGATATGGTGAATGTGATTTTATGTTGTATAATGTGAATGTGAATTTATGTTGTATAAACTTCAAAAGAACTAATGAAAAGTTTGAAAAGGTGAAGTATAAATATCCATAAACACATGAAAAATAATGCTCAACATCCTTAGCCATGAGGAAAGTGAAAATTAAAACTACACTGAGATTCCATCTCACCTCATTTGGAATGACAACAAATGCTGGCAATTATGCAGGGAAAGGGTATCTTTTGACACCGTTTGTGGACTGTAAACTAGCACATCCACAGTGCAACTCACCACAGAAGGGATTCTATGTCAATATCCCATAGAGATACTTGCACATTCACATTCATTAGCATCATTAGCAAAACCAACCTATAGAATCAGTCTAAGTACCCAATAACAGATGAATTAAGAGGAAAATTTGGAATATATATATATATATATATATGTATACATATATATAATGAAGTCTTGTTTATTCATAAAGAAGGACATTAAAAAATAAAGATGACTTTGATAGAAGATGGATGTAACTGGCCATTGACATGTAAGCAAAATAAGCAAGCCTCAGAAAGACAAATGTCAAGTTTTCTCTCATTGGTGGATCTTAGAATTTTTATAAATATGTAAACTATATGTATGCATTTAATATATGAATTGAAAGCAGGAGTCTGTGGAAAGGAAATGTGATAGTGAAAAGACAAAGGGAGAATAGGGGAAGAGTGAAAGGAGAGGTTATCAGAAGTGAATATGGTCAAATTACATGGTCCACTCAAAAGATAATTCTCTTTGTGAAACCCACACAATGAATATCTGTCAATATCAATAATCTTTCTATAAGTGTAAATATACAAGGTTATTTTATTTAATTATCTAATTCTATCTCTAATATAAGGTATGCATTCACTCTTTATAATTTTCATCTAAATGTTTAGTCTGAAATAATCTTAACTTTATTTCATTAAAACTTTATATTAGTCATCAGTTTCTTTGACAGTTTCTTTGACCATTTGCTAAAACAGATTTATATTGTTAACTTGTGGATGTAATTCCCTTCCATGACCTCTGTTGGTTGGAACTGTGTTGTAGAATATTAAGTGAAGATGTGTTACATTTGTTTTTGCTGTGGGACATTTGTTTAATGAAGGAAAGATGTGTTGCATTCTTTTGTGTTACATTTGTTTAACTCTGTGAAGTTGTGTTTCTTTGCCTGTCTAAAAGCCTTGATTGGCCTAATAAAGAGCTGAAGAGCCAATAGCTAGGCAGGAGAAAGAACAGTCAGGGTTGGCAGGCATAAAGAACAAATAGGAGGAGAAATCTGGGAAGAAAGCTTGAGGAGTGAAGAGATAAGACCCTGATCTCCCACTGGACAGCCCAGTGGGGAGGTAGGAGAGAGCGGGAGAAGGGGATGGAGGTAGAACAGTGGTTTGTATGTAAAAATGAAAAAAATTAATTAAAAAAGTTTGAAAAAAGTTTGGGGTGCGAGAAAAGGAGAAGGAGAGAGGACAACAGAGGCCAGTCACCCAGATACACAGCAAGCCATGGAGTAAGAAGTAAAGAAAGGTATATACAATAGAGAAAGGTAAAAGCCCAGAGGCAAAAGGTAGATGGGATAATTTAAGAAAAGCTGGCTAGAAACAAGCCAAGCTGCTAAGACCGAGCATTTATAAGAAAGAATAAGCCTCCATGTATTTATTTGGGAGCTGGGTGGCAGGCCCCCAAAGAGCAAAGAATTAAAAAAAAACTACAGAGATAGCAGACTATATAAGGCTGCTAATGTTTCTCACTACAGCCAAGGGCACTATGTAATGGTTAATCCTCTGCATTTACTCTTGAAGTTCCCCACTCTTTCCTTCTCTGTCCGTTCCTTCTCATCTTTGTGTGAGTCAGAATATAAAATGGTCTCCCACATGCCAAAATATGGCCTAGATTTTGAAAGCATTACAAAATTTCTCCCCCAATATTTTCTTAGAATAGTGTGATGGTTGGTTTGAATCTCAAGTAGGCACAAATTAGAATATGCATATTCATCGTACAGGTACTGTTCCTCTAGAGAACACTGACTAATACAAACAAGATACAAGAGCACAAAACTTGATCCCACAGTAATGTTGCTAAATAATTTCAGTAAAATTATTCTTTATATATTTTTGAAAAAATACACAATATGCCACTATTTCTGAAATCATCTTCACATTTGTCCCAAAGAGAATAAGAAACTGCTTTCCCTGTCTGTCTTAACTGCATTCTTTTTTGTGCCCAGAACTGAGACTCCAACCACAGCTTCTAACCCTTCAACTGGAGTTCTTTCATTTTAAAATATCCACAACTCCACGCTATTCAGGAAACTTCCTCCTACTTGAAAGTAGAGAAAACATTGTCCATGTTTGTGACCAGAAATTCACTACGCCACAGCTTACATGTACATAAACAATACAGTTTCTGGGGTTTCTTGTCACAGTTTCTTATGTTTTAAATACACACAGCTTTCAAGTTTTAAATATGTTAATATACATGAATAGGATTCTTGTTTTTATCAGTCAATCAAATCGGGACTTATAAAACTGCTTCCTTCCAGGACAGCTGTCTCATAATCCTCATGCTTTATCCTCCATGAAGAGTCTGACAATGAGAGCCAGTGTTAAGAGACATGTATTTCCATATTACAGTGGGGTTTTCAAATAGCACCCGTCTCTCTGCCTTATTATTACCATTTTATTTGCCTCTTCTGCACAATAGAAAATAACACACTGATGACTGAAGGAGGATCATGAATTCAAGAACAGCCTGTAGTACATCATGAGACTATATCTCAATAAAAAGGAATATAGTTGGAGAGTCTATGTATGCTATCGGTGATAGAATGCTTGCCTGACACATTCAAGTCCTTCATTGGATCCTCAGCACTAGGAGGGGGCAGTGAACTACAGTATGTTCTTCAACATTGAATATCTAGTTTTTAATATGATTTCTGGCACATATTACCTAACAAATATTTAGTAGGGGTAAAAATTAAGAACTATGAATTAACCAACACAAGATAAAGCATATATATTTGTGTATATACATATATGACCAAATTTGTATTTAATCATAAGGTATATATGAACATATGTACCCTAAAGTATATATTATTTCATACCTGGCTGGACAGTTTGTGTACTTAAGGTGTTCAATTTGGTTATCAAGAAAATGCAGTTAAATTGAGGACTACATATGCACCAGATGTTTAAAATCAAAGACAATGTCAAGTTTGAGAATATGCAGAAACAATGCGCTTCACCCACACCGCTAAAGGGAGAATAAATTCTGTTGGGTACTAAGTGGAAACCCTTGGGTTTATCTTATCACTGAACATAAACATTCTCTACAAGGAGTAAGTCTACTCCTAACATACACCTAATAGAAGCTCATGCATATGTTATCCAAAAATATGAACAAAGATGTTCATAGGACAAATGTTTGATCATTATTTGTTATGATCAGACCCAAATGCAAATCAAGAATATATTTCATGTCACACTGGAGGAGATAGACCCATGCTTGTGGGTAAAAGGGCAGGACAATTTGGATCTAGATTATTTTTTAAAAAGGACATGAATTTGGCATGGTGAGGTGAGGATGGATCTGAGAGGGGCGGGAGTAGGGGAGTATATATGATCAAAATACATTATATGGTCGTGAGCCTAGCCTTTAACGGCTAAGCTTAATCCTCAGGGGAGTCCTTGCCCTGGAGGAGATGGGAATGGGGGTGGGCTTGGGGGGAGGGGGGTGCACGGGAGGAGGGAGGACAGGGGAATCCATGGCTGATATGTAAAATTAAATTAAATTATAAATTTAAAAAATCTGAAAAAAAACAATAAAAAGAAAAAAACAAAAAATACATTATATGAAATTCTCCAATAAATAATAAAAATATTTTATTTAAAAGAACAGATTATATGAAAAATAACAGCAGTACACAAAGGAATTCATGAAATGAAGAGATTTAATGAACTACATTTCCTCTAAATATGTGATTAAATCTATCCATAAATTAAAGAAACCAGAAACAAATGCATAGATGCTAAGTGGTCATCTATATTTTTAAGTCTTCAACATATAAAATAAACACATAGTGTGAGGAGCTAGGATATGGAGGGTAAAAGGAAAGGAGTCCAAATACTGTTGTGGAGTACTGTCCATTTTCCCCAGTCTACTTCATTTAAATACAAAGATTAAAAACCCAACCACACACTTTGATCTACCTTACTCAAATGGTGTCATAAGCTTTTCACTCATTTCATCTTCATGATCAAATTACAAGCAACTTTGTATCAAATATTTTGCAAAATAAATATGGTGAATCTAAAGTGTACAAAAGCATCATGAACCTTTCAAATATACGAGGGGCAAGTTTATTGTTTAGAGAAACACTGTGTTCATCAGTCAGTTCTGTGCTCATGCCTTACCTGGGCTGATTTGCAGAACTGTGGTCTTCTAGCAATATTTTACTTTCCTGTACCTCAGCATTTTCATCTCAGAAATAGGCTTACCATTACGTGACTCACAATGTTGAATAAAATGAAAGCATCGGGTCATCTGACAGGTATAATTCATCACAAGCATCTTAGTTTCCACAGGAAGTTTGGTCCCTGCCTTCAGTGAAGGACTGAACAATACACATGAAAACCTATACTAGCAACACACAAAAAAGTAACAACCAAGCTGTCCATCATTGATTGCACAACAGTGTCTGTATTGATTTGCTCCCATCATTATTTGCTCCCAGGTTATCTTCTCCTTTCTAGCCAGAGGTATTTCATGACAGACATCTTCCTCATTGTACATTGTATTTATTTATTCATTATTCATACTTGGTGCAAGGGATTGAACCTTGGACCCACTCATGCTAAGCAGAAGCCTTATCATCAAACCTAAGCCTCTCTTTTGGTTTTTGTTTCCTCACCTGAATTCTTTATTACAAACATTTATTCTAGTTTTTTTTTAATTATGCTTGTGGCATAGGGTACATGTCCTTGAGTGCATGCACCCACAGAGGATGGAAGAAATCTTTGGATCATCTGGAGTTGAATTTGCAGGTGTTTGTGAGCCTTCAGATGTAGGTTCTTGGAACCTCCAAAAGAGTAAGATGCTCTTAACTCTTACCTGCAGGGCCATCTCCCTAGACCACTCACCTGAACTCTAAAAAACATTAGTTATTGCCTTAACTTGAAGAAAACTGATGGATTAAATGCTGTTAATTCAGTCATTTGGAATTAGAAGAAAATAATAACACAATATTTGTTGAATTCTTAAATTAGACTATGTTGTAAAGATAGACAAATCCATAAAACAAATTATTTATGTGCTTGCCCACATAATAAAAAAGTCTTAATGACCAAGACGGGCCTCAAAACAAGTCAATCTCAACATTAAAAGGTATGTATGGTGTTTTACTGTGAACACGGGCATAATTCAGAGGAAATAAAAGATCTTGTGAGGAGATCCTTTGCATCTAGCCATTCTGCTATCTTTATAGTTACATGCAACAGACATACAGGAAACTATGTAGTTTGAGCAAGTTGTACATACCTCCAAGGCTGTATGCTTGCCTTCATTCTCATCTTTATTCCATTTTGTATTGTTTCAAATATGCTCACATTAAATGATTTTCTAGCTGTATAACTATATGATTATATAGGTGTATGACTAATAAACAAAACCTAGCATATATTTCTCTTTACCTATTGGGGTAAAAGTGAATGTCCCATAATGTAATATTTATTTGCCATTGACTTCTGGCTAAAGATCTCTAAAAACGGAAAAATAGTTACCTGATTCTTGTATGCATATAGGAAGCATCAAAAGATGGAGAATGTAATGGAGTGAAGAGTCCATTGTAGCTAATGATGAAAGTCCTCACAATCAGTCATGCTATTTTCTTTTTCAGCAGATCTTCCAAATGAGACTGAAATTCACTTTCACTAACAGAAGGTTCTCAACAGCAGGGATTATTCATTAACCAGCCTGTCATAATGGCTTATTTGAGTAAGAGGGAAGCCTGGCATGGTGGGTGGTGCCATTCCAGGACTGTGGTGTATATGACAAAGCAGGCTGAGTGAGCACTAGGAAGCAAGCCAACTTCCCTCCACAGCCCCTGTATCAGTTCATGCCTCTAAGTTCCCACCCTGCATGAGTTCCTACCCTCACTGCTTTTGAGGATGAACTGTTAAAAGGAACTGTCAGCAAAAGAAGCCCTTTCCTCCCCAAATTGCTTTGGTCCTTGTTATTTTATCACAGCAATAGCAACCCTAACTAAAATGCCTCCTTCCTCCTTTTTTTTTCTATCAAGGCAAGGTCCGGCACATCTTTAAGCTCAGCACTCAGGAGGCAGAGGGAAGCAGATCTCTGTGAGTTAACACACCAGCCTAGACAACTCTACATAAAGCGTTTCAGACACTCTGAATGACACCGTGGCCGAATTTGTGAGGAAGGAAGGGGGGAAGGACAGAGGAGGAACTGGAGTGACGAAAGGGAGGAGGAAATTATGCAGATAAGGTGTTGATATATGAAATTCTCAGAAAATAATTTTATTCAAAAATTATTTTAAATTATACTTCATTGCAAAAATTTTCAATTTCCTGGCTATCCTATCCTCCAGAAATTCCATAAAGTTATGATACTAGAGAAGATGTTAGGGTTCTTCTATGATACAGTTCCCAGGTTCTTCGTACTTGGGGCAGAGAATTGAACAAGACACAGAAAAGCAGTCCTTTATTAAAAAGAAAAGTGTTCAGTTATTAAAGTGACAGTAAAGTCCAGAGCACACCAGCAGAAAGAGATTGGGTCAAGAGCACATGTGATCCAAGAACCATGAGCTCTTTTCTGGGGCTCCTGGGTGGAGTGAGGAGCTGAGGGGCAGGAATGAAGTAGATCCTTATCTTGATGGGCAGATGGGCTGCTAATTTAAGTGCACAGTGCCTCATCATGAGATGGCAAATGGATTGATTCTTAAGAGTTTACTTCGGGTTGGGGATTTAGCTCAGTGGTAGAGCGCTTGCCTAGCAAGCGCAAGGCCCTGGGTTCGATCCTCAGCTCAAAAAAAAAAAAAAAAAAAAGAGTTTACTTCAAGGACAGATTGATGTTTGTTGGCTTATTCACAACATCTATCTGACCAGCTAAAGCTAGATATAGGTATAGTAATAGATATCAATATAGATGATATAGATATAGAAACAGATAATATAGATATTGATAATATAGGTAGATATAGACATACATCTTATACGTATACATTATATGCATGTACACATGCATACAGATCAAATTTCCCCTTCTACAAGGATGCGTCTGAGCACAGACTGTGCTTAGGAAGGTTTTGAGTGTTGTCTAATACTTGAAAGGGCAGAAAATATTTTTCCCAAGGGAGGTGACTTGGAGTCTCTAGGCTGTCTCTATTGCTTGCCTCTGAGGGTATAGAGACATTTTTCTCATATCATCCTGTTCTTTGTAGCTATCACATGCTTTATAATGGGGTTGAATTGCAAGAAAATTCCAGTAGCTGTCCTATTGAGAGTCTTCTTAAGTTTCACTAAAGTGTGTGTCCTATTGTATGTGCACAGAAGCAGTAGCAATACCACAGAGAGTGAGAGTGAGTGAAAAGACTCATTAGATTCTAACGAGTGACTATACTTTAGTCTGCTGCCACTATGCCCCATACCCAAAGAACTGGAGTAAAAAAAAATCTGACTTTCCCATGAAGTCACTAAGTATCCTTGAATTACAAACCAATTAAGTTGGAACTGGAGAACTAGCTTCAGGCGGTTTGAATAAGAATGGCCCCCACTGGCTGATAGATTTCAATGCTTGGTTACCAGAAAATGGTACTATTTGCAAAGATTAGGAGGCATGGCCTTAATGGAGAAAGTGTGTCACTTGGTGTGGGCATTGGGTTTCAAAAGCTCATGCTAAACCCAGAGTGTCTCTCTTAGTCATAGGATCAGGATGTAGGTCTCAGTTACTTCTAGAGCATCATTTTTGCCTATGTGCCACCATGATTCCCACCATGATGATAAAGAACTCAACTTATGAAACTGTAAGCAAGCCCTTAATTAAATACTTTCTTTTATGAGTTGCCTTGGTCATGGTGTCTCTTTTCAGTAATAGAACACTAATTAAGAAAGAATGCCAGGCAGTGATGGTGCATGCCTTTAATCCCAGCACTAGGGAGGTAGAGGCAGGCAGATCTCTGTGAGCTCAAAGCCAGCCTGGTCTACAGAGTGAGTTCCAGTACAGCCAGCGCTACACAGAGAAATTCTGTTTGAGAGAGAGAGAGAGAGAGAGAGAGAGAGAGAACTACTGCTTTTGCAGAGGATCCAACTTCAATGCCCATGTTAAATATTTCACAGCTGTCTATAACTCCAGCTCCCAGTACACTCAGGTACACACACACACACACAAAAAACAAACAAACAAACAAACAAACAAACAAACAAAAACCCTAGATTGACAGAAAACCCATTCAAACCATTGTCGTCTTCTTATCAACTCCTCAGAACTATTTTATAAAGAAGGAAAACATTCCTGTTTTTGGTGCTTTGGTTGTCACTTAAATTCCAGGCCAGTTACTTGTTGGTTGCATACCCTGTAAACAGTTACATACCAGCTTCCCCAGAATGTCTTCTTTGGAAATCCATGTCCATCTACTATTAGCTCCAAACAATCTATTTGAAAATGAAGGTTTTTTTTTTTATTTCTTGATGTACACTCACTACTGATCTTCTAATGCTTACTGTCTTCCCTGCGGGGTTCTGTCTTAAAAGTAAGTGTTATGGAGCACAGGGGAGGAAGCACAGCTCCACTTTGTCACTCACAGGAAATTGAGGAGTCTCCTAATCCGTGATAGACATTAACTCAGCCAAACTATTATCTTGTCTTCAGTGCAAAAAAGAATTTCTAAACAAATCACTATAAAGCATAGTTAGGGCTTAAATAAGATATTTTCATATATATTTTAAGCATCAGGGTTAAGAAAAGACATTACTCAGAGCATGGGTCTAGGTTTCTTAAAAATTGCAGAAAGTAAGACATACCTAAGTGTGGTACAGTCTTCTCAAAGGAGCCTCACACTTTGTAGTTTTTACAATAGTCTTATATACAGAATTTGGGTGAATTTTGAGGTCATATATTTTATTGGTTACTTATTAATGCGGATATAGGGTGGTTAACTGTAATTGAACCCAGGGAGGCAGGAAGGCTGATATTTTTACTGTAAACAGTTTAAGAGATTAGAGGAAAGGTCTACAACATCTGCCATCATAGAGATGATAAATATTGTTTCATATGGCTGGGACACATGTGAGCCACAGTCTTAGACCCATTTGTTTCTGTTGATGCAGAATCTAACAGAGCAGTTCCCTTAACCCACTTATTGCCATGACTGACTCTATTACCAGCAGGGCAACATCCAGCACCTCTGCTACTGTGGGAAGTTTGTGTTCAGACACATCCTGGTAGGAAAGATTTTTAAAAGTTAGTCTTGTCTGAGATTCCCAGCAAGTGTTCCCCCAAAATGAATGAGCTTGTATTCAAAGTCATATATGTCCAGGCCTTTAAGCCTGGTTCATTACTACTTTAACATAAAATACCTATACATGTGAGGAATCATGTCTTTATGCTAGTAACCTTCATATCAAATGTTGTAAATTGTGCTGGGACTCTTCATTCCGAGCTAGGGAGAGGCTCCAACCAGACTCCAAAATGAGGAAGTTCCATGTCCCCACCTTTCTCCCTTTATTTCTATTTATTCAAACAGAAGTAGTTGGGCTGGAGAGATGGCTCAGAGGTTAAGAGCACTGACTGCTCTTCCAGAGGTCCTGAGTTCAATTCCCAGCAACCACATGGTGGCTCACAACCACCTGTAATGAGATCTGGTGCCCTCTTGTGGCCTGCAGTCATATATGCTGTATACATAATAAATAAATAAATCTTAAAAAAAAAAAAAAAAAAAAAAAAAGAATAATCTATTGATGGGGAACTAGAGCCCAGACATTGGACCAGGATATGGTGCTATTCTCTGAAGAATGCAGTTGGCCGTGTCTGCTCTGAATTGGTATCTGTAGTCAGCCTGCATTTCATAAACATATATTCACACAACTCTCCTCTATAGTAAATAACAGACAAAGCAACCACATAAACCACAACAACAAAAACCAACAACCAAACCAAACCTTCCAAACCCCAAACAAACCAACCAAGCAAACAACCAAACAACAGAGACAACAAACAACAAAAACAGAAAACAAAAAGTGCACAAGGGGAGAGGGCTGGACCTGGTAGTTCGGGATGTGGTGAACATGATCAAAACATGTTGTTTAAAACTTCAAAAGAACTAATAAAAGGTCTTAAAAGATAAAGTACAAATACCCTTAAACACATGAAAAAAATTGCTCAACACCCTTAGCCATCAGAGAAGAGAAAATTAATACTATATTGAGATTCCATCTCACTGTAGCTGGAGTTTTCCTGTGTCCACCTGGATCCTGCAGCTGCTCAAACACAAGTAAACACACAGAGACTTACATTACTTATAAACTGCATGGCCATGGCAGGCTTCTTGCTATCTAGTTCTTATATCTTAAATTAACCCATTTCTATTAATCTATAAGTTGCCACATGGCTTGAGGCTTATTGGTATCTTTACATCTTACTTCTCATGGTGGCGGCAGCTAGCAGTGTCTCCTGACTCAGCCTTCCACTTCCCAGCATTCTCCTCTCTCCTTATCCCACCTATACTATACTTCCTGCCTGGCTACTGGCCAATCAGCATTTTATTTGCCAATCAATCAGAGTAACACATTTACAGCATACAGAAAGGCATCCCCAGCATCTCACCTCAGTTGGAATGACAATAATAAGAAATGCTGGCAATTATGCAGTATCCTTAGACAGTGTAGACTGCAGTCTAGCACATTCACAGTGGAATTCACCACATACAGGATTCTAAGTCAATGTCCCATAGAGACACTTGCACATCCATGTTTATTATAGCATCATTACAAAACCAACCTATAGAATTAGCCTGGGTATTCATCGACAGATGAATGGACCAGGAAAATGTGGAACATATGCAAAATAGAATGTTTTTTATTCATAAAGACTGACATTAAAAATTAATAAAGTAAAAACAGCTTTGCTCAAAGGTGAATGCAACTGGCCTCAACATATAATCAAAATAAGCCAGCCTCAGAAAGAGAAGTGTCATTCTCTCATTTGTGGATTCTAGATTTTTATGCATGTGTAAACTATGTACATTCATATCTATATATGACATGAAAGCAGGAGTCTGTAAATATTGAGGAGAGGGTAAAAAGCCAAAAGGATAACAGGAAAAGAAAGACAAAGTAGAGATTATGGGAGGCAAATATGGTCCAATTACATGGGCCACTCAAAAGAAATTATCTTTATAAGACATGCATAATGACTATCTGTCAATATCAAAAATCTTCCTATAAGCATAAAGAGGCTACTTTATTTAATAATCTAACTCTATCTCTAATATAAGATGGGCATTTAGTCCTCATGATTTCCATCTAAATGATTAGTGATAATCTTAACTTTTATTTCATTAAAACTTTATAAGTAGTTTATCAGTTTAAAAATCTTTCATGGTTTCTTTGACCACTTGCAAAAATGGATTTACATTGTTGACTTGTGCAGATAATTCCCTTCCATGATCCCTGTTATTTGGAGCTGTCAGGCTGTACAGCCTGGGAATGCTTCAGAGATTTCTGAGTTCAAGACCAACTAGAACTAAATAGTGAGACCCTGTCTCCAACAAACAAACAAACAAAGAGTGAACAAACTTAGACAGAAACAAGATCCTTGTGAGTTTCATGCACTATGGCATCATTTGCTTAGGTTGGCTCTTCCTCTAGATAAGATTTATTGAGAGATCCAGTGACAGAATTGTCCTGGGTTCACCCATTTTGTAGGGAAGCCTCATCTCATAGACCAGCAGTTCTCAACCTGTGGGACATGTCCTCTTAGGGGATCGAGTGACCCTTTCACTGGGGTTGCCTAAGAACATCTGAATATCAGAAATTTACATTATGATTCATAAAATAGCAAAATTACAGTTATGAAGTAGGAAAAAAATTTTCTGATTGGGAGGGCTCACCACAACATAAGAATCTCTAATAAAGGGCTCACATTATTAGCAAGGTTAAGAACTGCTTTCATAAACCCTTTCCAAAATGACCCAAAGCCCAGATCTTTTTTTTAATTAAGAAATTTTTAAAATCATTTTATATCAGTCACAGATCCCCTTCTTCCCTTCTCCTGCCCCTACAGCTTCCCCACTACAACCCAACCCCCATTCCCTCCTACAACAAGGTAAGACCTCCCATGGGGAGTCAGCAGAGCCTGGTACATTCAGTTGAGACAGGTCCAAGCCCCTCCTCCTGCCTCAAGGCTGTGCGAGGTGTCCCACCATAGGTCTTATAGGGAGAACTTTGTAGCATCATTTTTATCTATGTGCCCTGTGGTTCCACCTGGCAAGTAGTCAACAAAATCTGCTAACTACAGATGTATTACTGATTGTAGTCATCTTTGTCACAAAATACTGATCAAAATCAGAACTTGGCTTTGAGACTGAAAACTGAGCAATTGTTGTCCTTGTACTGGGATAGTTGCAGTGATTTTTAAATAGTTACATATTAAACCACCTGGGACATCTAGGTGATCTCTGAGGAGACGACTCTGCATCATTATAGCTCCCCAGGGAATTTTAGGAAATAATACATGCAGAGGGGAGTTACACAGCTAGGAAATTAAAGGAATTTGAAAACCAATCAATCAGTTACAGAAAGGAGGCTATGACACTACAAAGTGAAGCTTGCCAGACCTCTGGGTCTAGGCAACCTGATCATGGAGTCTGTGCTCATGTGATGCAGTCTCTGTGAACGTTGTGTACAGTTCTACTTGATGCTGATGATGCGGTTACAGGGAGAAAGCAGCATGCAACATCCTTACAAGAGAATGAGTTCATCAGTATAAAGAAAGCATATAAAAGCCACTGGATGAGATTCACGTGGGGGATTTGTTTACATATGTATCTCAATGTTAACTATATACACATATTAATTTAATTTCACTCTCCAAATGTTTTATAACCAGAAAAGTTCTCTCTCTCTCTCTCTCTCTCTCTCTCTCTCTCTCTCTCTCTCTCTCTCTCACTCACACACACACACACACACACACACACACACACACACACACACGCGCGCGAGCGCGCGCATGTACGCACATACACAGTATATATATATATATATATATATATATATATATATATATATATATATATATATATATATATACACACACATACATACACATATATATGTATATATATGCAGAGTGGACTCTGAAACTTAAAACTTTGAGGTAAAACAGTCATACTTTGGGAAGAGATAAGTCTCTGGATGTGGCTATTAGATTCTTGGTCTTTGGGTGCTCTTCTTGGGAGAAAGGAAAGTCCTACTTGCTATCAGCATAGTCTGTTATTGTTATCTTGTTGAAATTATGATGCAAATCAAAATACTCCTTCACCGCTCCAGACAGCAGAATAAACTGAGGGTGAATTTCTCAGTGTTGCATTCCCAGAGATGAGTAATCTGCACTAGCTGTGGTCTCAATGGTGGGAGAAGGGTGAGGTGAAGAAACCTTCTGGGTAGGTGCACAGGTGCAAGGTGGGCCATGACTGGGTAGCACTCAGCACTGTGAGAACTCATGGCATCGCTGGCTAGTCCCTATCACCTGGGATTCTGCCTTTTCCACTTCATTTCAGTTGTAAGCACCACAGAAAAGAGAGGCATCACTAATGTTTACAGACCAGAAGTGAGGACTTGAGATAATTAAAGGAGAAATGTGAGATTTTATTCTCTTTTAGCAATGCATTAGGAGGACACCAAGAAGAAAACCCCTATTTCCTTTGATTCCCTCTGAGTTTTGCAGAGAGATATAGAGTTAGAGGCAGGCTGAGTATAATTAAACATGAGGATGGAAGAAATTATTGAGAATTCAACTACAATTCAAAAATGTCAAACTAAGTAACACATGACTGGATCTTCTGAAAAGTGTGTTTCTGAGCACTCCTTGGAACCTCCATGAAATCATCCCGATATGATATTATCTTCAATCTGTACTATTGGAGGTAAGTTAACACACCTCCCTCCTTAGTCTAGTCTATGGACAAGTCTTACAAATGCTATCATTTAGAATGAAGGAAAGTAACAGCAATAGGAAATTAGAATTTGATACCTGAATTCATAGATTTCCTATAATATTTTCAATTGAAGGAATCAAACAATACACAGCCCCCAGAAAGAGGTGTGTCATATCTGTTATCAGTATCCTTCACCTCTGTCAGTTTAAAGCATTCACAGTATAATTACTACTTGGTCAGACTTAGGATTCAGCAACTAGTATAACTGAAGGAAACAGACAGGAGAATCAAAGTTCAGAACAGAAGGTTCCAGAAACTCTAACCTAAATGATAAACCTATGCCTAACTTTTATGAGGAAAAACAAAAAAAGATGACCATCAAAACTGAAAATTGTGAGGAAATACTTGACCAAAGCAAATCATAAATCATATGAGCAAACTCTGCAAATCCATGTCTAATGTCAAAGTACTCTAGAGATCTCCAAGTACTTTCATCTTTGTTGATTGTAACACAATTCTCTGCCAGGCTGGTTCCACATCCAGTCTGCAGTTCCCTTGGCAAGTATCCCAAAAATCTGGTATCTTCAACATCTTGAGGTATGCAGAAAAACACAGGTTTTACTTTCACAGCTTCAGAAAATGACCATTCAGGGTTGCCATGCAGAAGACACACCGGACACTTGCCTGGCCTCACCAGCTTTTCATCGTTGCAGAGGGAGATTCCATAACCCCTTTTTTGTATCTTTGACTCTAAAGCCAGAACCATGTGGCCAAAGCTACCTAGTTTTGCTGGTTGCTGGGCCTGGAACTCGGCCCCCTCACTCAAATATATTTGCACCAGCCTTTTGTTGCCAATGGTTTCCTTCACTACCTAAGCTTTTCTTTAATTTCTTTCCACAAGTTGGCAGCCACATTCTTTGCCTAAATATCACAAGTACAGTCTCTAGGACACTAACTAATATTCTTCCCCACTGAAGCTTCTTGGGCTAGACTCTCACGCTTTAAATTGTCCTCAGCACTGTCTTTTGAAAATCCTCTTGCTAGGATGGTCCATTAAGCCCAGCTAAACAACTTCAACTGCTTTCTTAAACCAAAGTCCCCAAATTTGTATTCCACCAATACACGGCATGATCAGGCCTGTCCCAGCAATACACCACTCTCTGATACCAACTTCTGTCTTAGTCAGTGTTCTATTGCTGTGAAGAGACACCATGACCACAGAAACTCTTAAAATAGAAAGCCTTAATTTGGCCTTGCTTACCTTTGCAGAGGTTTAGTCCATTGACAACAAAACAAGAGCATAGTGGTGTGCACGGTGGCATGTGGGCAGACATAGAGCTAGAGAAGTACCTGAGAGTCCCACAGACTGACAGGCAGCAGAAGGAGAGAAATGCTGGGACTGGGTTGGGCTTTTGAAATGCTGAACTCCACCCCCAGTGACACAATTCCCCCAACAAGGCCACATCTACTCCAACAAGGTCAGACTTCCAAATCCCTCTCAAGCAGTGCCAATCTCCGATGACTATGCATTCAGGTATAAGAGCCTGTGGTGGGCATTTTTATTCAAACTCCCACAGTCTCTAAAGAAATTGAATCCATCATGGGAACTGTAAAGCAGAAATTTGTTAAATTAATGATCACATTGATTCTGTATGCTTTAAGCATAAGAAAGTGTCTCAATCATGGGTGAATAGTAAACTACTAGTAGAATTTACTTCTCTGATATTAAGAAATTTGATAACGTATATGACATATACGTATGAAATATATGGCCTATCAGTAAGAAGCAAACATTTGGCAGCATTTTTTGAATGTGCATCTAAAAGATTTCCTAATTCCTCTTCCTGTGATATGTTTTTAATTGGACACTGTTTCAAAATACTTAGTTTTGCATCTACCCATTATCAGCATTATATAAGAATTGCATGGTTGCACAAAAGGATAAAGACATTTTGAAAAAGGACTCATCTCCTTATCACTCAGTAGATGCTCATAAAGTAGAAAAGTACCAAGACAGCAAAAATAGAGCCCACAATCTGAAAGCACACAGGTAGTTGGAAGTGAGTATGCATACAGCTACTGAGGATAAAGCAGGATTCAAAACATTAGACAAGAATTTGGTCAATAAGATGACAATTAGAGAAAGAGTTTTTTAGGATTCTGGTAGCAAGATAATTCTGACAGTGATCCAAGAGTGTTGCCTCAGTTAAAACTGTTGTATAGGTTTTCTATAAGACACACTAGTCTCTAAGGGTGCATAGGAAAGGACACAGCAAGAAACGTAAGTTGAGTCTATCCCTTGAAATGGAAATGAGAAAGACAAACTAGATGTAGGCAGGAAATGATAATATTTAGAACAGTTCGGTTCATGTTGCCATGAGAGATACTAACTATGAGGAATGTAGACTCCATTGCTGACACATTCAATAGGACTCTATTCAATGGAATTTGTGATTAAGTTCTTTTGTGAGGGGCAGTAAATAGTTTACATTATGCAAGCAGTATAGTCTTCAGCTACTGGAGTCTTCCACAGTGGCTCAAAACCAGGCATTCCCAATGCAGAAATGAAAAGGCACAGAGAGAGCCCCTAAATGACCAGGCAGCATGACAACAGGAAGCCAGAGATCCCATCTCAAACCATAAGTACAAGCTACCTGGAAATGGACAAGCCTATGAACTCTCAAAACCTGCTTCCCAGTCACCCATGCCTTCTGTCAAGGCCACATATCCAAAAGATTTCATAATATTCACCAATCAATGCCATCGAGAGGAGACCAAGTGTTTATATAACTGACTTATGGGGGGCTTTTCCTGCTTAAAGCACTGCATTGAGACATGCTTATTACCTCTCTTACACATCCTAGACATATAATCCCAGGGAATGGTGCTGCCCACAGTGGGCCCATCTACATCAATTAACAATCAAGATAATACCACACAGACATTCCCATGGGCCAATGTGATCTAGTCAATTTCTCAGCAGAGGCTCTCCCTCAGATGACTCCCTTCAGATGTATCAAGTAGACAAACTTAGCTAGGACATCAACTCTCACAGCAAACTTTGTTAACTGTTGTAGGCATTGCAGAGTTACTCAAATTTCAATGCAGAAGTGTGTCATCTTTAGTTATAAATACCTCCTGAAGCCGGGTGGTGGTGGCGCATGCCTTTAATCCCAGCACTCGGGAGGCAGAGCCAGGCGAATCTCTGTGAGTTCGAGGCCAGCCTGAGCTACCAAGTGAGTCCCAGGAAAGGCGCAAAGCTACACAGAGAAACCCTGTCTAGAAAAACCAAAAAAAAAAAAAGTAAAATAAAAAAAAATAAAAAATACCTCCTGGTTTCTCCCCCAAGCCTCTGGTTAACACCATTCTAGTTGACTTCTTCCTGTGAAGATTGTAATGTAATAGTCCCTCCCAGACTTTATAGCACAGCAGAGTGTGTGGAGAAGAGTGGGTAAGCATGTGCCAATATTGGTATTCTGGGAGGGCCTTACTCTGAGAATAAAGCACAAGAGAAAACTGTGGATTTGGAAGCTGTATAAACTGCTTTTCTCATTGCTGACACAGCACATGATGGAGGCATCTGAAGGAAGGCAGGTGTTATCTGAACTCACAGATCTAGGGCACACACAGTCCATCATGGTGAAGAAGGCATGGCAGCAGGAACATGGGGCTTTGGTCACAAGGCATCTACAGGGAGGAAGCAGACAGAAGTAAATGTTGGTGCTCAGCTGACTTTCTTCTTATTCATTTTGGGGTCTAATCCATGGAATGCTTTCACCCCATTCATGGTGAGTCTTCCTATCTCAAGGAACCCAATGTAGAATCCAACAATTACCCATCAGAGAAGTGTAAGTAATTTGATTTCAAGGTCTTCAGCTGTAATGAGGTCTGAGCTATCTGGAACACAGGCAATACCCAGGAGTTGAGCAATTAGTCCATGTTTTACTCAAAGAACCAGAGATCAGAGAATGCAATGGATTCACATTCTAAAGATGACTTCCACATACTCTTTAGCCAGACGGTGAGGGGAATAGAAACAGGCTGCTAATCATTTTAAAGTTTAGTCTTTCCTCTCTGGTCAGGTGGTCAGTCTTGTCACTGAGATTACATCATTTGTCTTTTCTCTTTGCTATCTTCTCTCTGTAGCAGGGGCAATTCTACTGTCCATCTTCATCATCTCTGTGCAGCAGGAGGCGGGTTCACAAGCACCAGGACCTGTCATGCTTTCCTCTCAAGCTTCCTACGTTACAGGTTAACTCAGAACAAGCAAACCATTAGCAGTTTGTAGTATAGAACCCTACAAGCACATAAAATACAAATGTGCTTCTATAATAGAGACTATAAGGGACCCCTATTAATCTTACTGTGAGTCAGACAACCTGTGAGTTAGACAGGTGGCAGTTTCCAGGTCCTCCTTGGCTATGAGAAACCCTATAGAAAAAAAGAAAAGAAGGAAGGAAGGAAGGAAGGAAGGAAGGAAGGAAGGAAGGAAGGAAGGAAAAGAGAGAAGGAAAGGAAAAGAAGAAAAAAGAAAAAGAAAACTGGGTCTAGCTTTTAGGAAAAGCTAGAGAGATAGCTCAGTGGTTAAGAGCACTGGATGGTCTTCCAGAGGACCTGGGTTCAATTCCCAACACACAGTGGATGATCACACCCTTCTGTGACTCCAGTTCCAAGGGAATAATTGCCTCATTGGCATCCTTGGATACCAGGCCCTCATGTGGCACACAACATACATGCAGGCAAAACATCCATACACATAAAATAAAAATTTTAAGAAATTGAAAACAAAACATACATGTATACTCTGATATTTTTTTTTGTGATCACTGAGGAATGTGCCCAGCATTCAGTTAGGCAGTGTGACTTCAGACTTGCTATAGTAAAGCTCCTATAGAGCCATCCAGAGACAGGAGCACTACTCAATTGACAGTAGCTTTTGAAGAAGAATACAAAAGAAATCTCTCTCAAATCTTGTCTCCCCTTCTGTCTTCCAGAGTATGCTGATATACAATTCCATATCCCACCCTCCATTTCATGCCAGAAGCAGTGATAGTTTACATATAAGTACATTAAGTGTAGGCCCTTGGCCTGCTCAATTGTCCATTGAGATGAGGCCTTTTACATATTATCACCACCAGGTGGCACGTGAAGCACAAGTTTCACAATGGATGGCACACTATCCAGTTTGTGCTGATATGGTGTGGCAGTTGAACCTGTAGCTTCTGGGTTCCAGCTGTGACAAACCTCCCTGAAGACATTCTGTGCACCATATGAAGTTTTAAGAGAGTCCTTCAATGTGCATGAGACAGGAAGGGGAAAAGCTTAGAAACGTGCCTGCAGGACTCAGCCTGTCTTTGCAGCAGGAGCCTTTGTCTTTACTCAGTCAGATCCTTTGCAAGTTTCAGTGTGTAGAGAGCTCCCCAACTGTGGAAGTCCCTCACTTTGCAGCCATCATTGTGGCGAGAAGATCGCCCATCTGTCTTCCAACATCTGTCGTCTTTTTCTACCTGCTCACTTCTGGGAGTGTGAAGAGCAGTTTCAGAACTTCATTCTATTCTGATCATGGAGGGGAGCATGGGGTCAAGGATGATGGCAGGCAAGAGTGGTACTGGAGAAGTAGCTACATCCTGCTGCATAGGCCAAGAGCTGCCTCTAGACCTATATCCAGACTTAAGACAAAGCAGGCTCTTAGAGGCGAGAGAAAAGGAGAGTTCATGAGGAGATGTAATTCACTACTAAGAGCTTCATGAGTTTGCTCATTCATTCAAGCAGAAGTCTAGGAAATATGTGTTCAAGTGGATTTTAAGGGAGTGGGGTAATGTTGGAAAGAATATAAAACTGGATCAGCCTGATTTTGTTGATGTGGGCCCTCTGAGTGGATATTCTAGTTTTGTGTGGAATCTTGCACAGTTAAAAAAAAATATAGTGGCAAAAGTTTGCTTGAATGGTGGACTGAAGCATTTGTGAAAAGATGGCCTACTGAAAGGGAGTTGGAGTTGCCTAATTCCCCCTGACTTAGTGCTGATGAAGAAATTTTTAAGGCTCAGGGAAATTGCAATGCTAGAATGGTTATGCTGGGTAAAACCTAATCCTCCACAATACGAAGGCTCAGAAGAGCTGCTCATCACTTACCCTATAAGATGCAAAATGGTGAGGGGGCACCAGCACATTTGAAGTGTTACGTTGACATCCTTCTTCTTGTGCCAGACCTTTGGGTTGGAAATGCTGCTGTTCAGTTAGATGAATTAAATGCAAGAGTTTAATTCTGTTCCATGGTAGCAGTGACCTAGTGGCAACACTGAATCACCAAATCATCACAGTTATTGTAATAGGCAGCACAAGCAAAGTGATTTGTATATAGGCATGACTCGTATGGACCTTTGGTAATGCCTAATCAATTTTGATGCTCCCAGGTTTTTAAGGTAGTGTGTGTGTGTGTGTGTGTGTGTGTGTGTGTGTGTGTGTGTGATGGGTATAAGATCATATATAATTCTCAAACGAAAGAAAGGCTACATTGGATTCTGACAAAAGAGAAACTCAGAATGTCAATCAGTTTCTAGACTTGAGGAAGTTTGCAGACCATGAACCCCTTAAATGAAGCCAGATTCCCCTGAGGAAGGACCTTGATAAAAAGTATCTATAAGTATTCCAAAGGACATGTGGCCCTCCAAAACAATAGGGGCTCATGGAGGTCAGGTGATTAATAAAGCTTTGGCTGAAGTCCAACTCATAGTACATCCAGTAGGTCTCTGAATTTATCCTGTGATTATTTCCCCAGTCCCAGAATGTATAAATGGAATAGATATACTTAGATTTTGGCAGAAATCACATTGGTTCCATGCCCTGTGGAGTAAGGGCTATTATGGTTGGAAAGACTAAATGGAAGTCCTTAGAGTTGCCTATGCCAAGGAAAATGATTATCAAAAACAGTATCACATCCATCCCTAGAGTAAAAGCAGAAATTATTGCCTCCATTAAGAACTTAAAAGACTCGGGGGGTGGGGGGTTCGCACCACTTCTCCCTTTAACTCTTCTATCTTTCAAGTATAGGAAACAGATGGATTGTGGAGAATGACAGCTGGCTATCAAAAACTCAAATCAGGCAGTGACTTTGATTGCAGCTGCTGTATAAGATACGGTGTCCTTACCTGAGCAGATGAACACATCCCCTAAGACATGATATGCTGGATAGTTTTATGTCAACTGGACACAAGCTAAAAATCAGAAGGGTGCCTCAATTAAGAAAATGTCTCCATAAGATCTGGTTGTAGGCAAGCCTGTAGACATTTTCTTAATTATTGATTGATGGGGAAGGCACCGCCCATTGTAGGTTATAGTATCCCTGCACTGGTGGTCCTAGATTCTATAGGAAAGGAGGCTGAAAAGGCATGATGAAAGAGCTAGTTAACAGCACTCCATGGCCTCTGCATTAGCTCCTGCCTCCAATTTCCTGCACTGTTTGAGTTCCTTTATTGACATCCTATGATGATAACAGCCACATAAAAATGTAAGCCAAAACCCCTTTCTTTTGGTCTTCATGTTTCATCACAGCAACAGAAACCCTAACTAAGACATATGATCTGCAGATATTGATCTAACAAATGCCTTTTTTGGGGGTGGGGGATATGTATTCATAAGGACCACCAGAAGGAATTGGCTTTCAGTTGGCAAGGCCAGCAGTATAGCTTCACAGTTTTACCTCAAAGAGCTATTCTGCAGCCCTGTACCATAACATAGTCAGATGGGCTTTGGATTCTGTATCTCTTCTACAAAATATCACGTTGTGGCACAATATTGATGACATTATGCTGATTGGACCAAGTGAGCAGGAGGTAACAACCATTTTGAACTAACTCATTGGTAACATATATGCACATAAGAGGATTAGGAATAGACCCAACTAAAATTGAAGGACCTTCTACCTCAGGGAAATTCTGAGGAGTCCAGTGGTATAGTGAATGCATACATATTCCTTTGCCTGTACGTATGTCTTTGTGCTATGTCAATTCTTGGTCTCTGGGGAGACCAGAAAAGGCCATTGGATCTTTTGGAAGTTAAACATAGTTCTGAGTCTCCTTGTGGGTGCTAGCAATTGCACCTTGGTCCTCTGAAAGAGTAAAAAGTGCTCTTAACTGCTGGGCCATCACTCCAGATCCATTATATTACTGTTTCAAACTATTGAAGTAAACTGAATCCAACTTGTCTATAATGAATGCTTCCACCTTGGTGTATTATTTTAAAGGCTTTTTTAAGTTGAAGGTGTCTTTTATAAGGTTTATAGGTCACAAGTGCACCATTTGAGTTGTTGTAGAATAAAATATACTTATTTGACCAGAACCTAGATTATTTTCCCTGTTTGGTAACATTTTTCTCATTTTTTATTGTTTAAACCACTTTTTCAATTTATATAAATTTTGATCTGTTCTTCCCCTCTCCCAAGTCTTTCCAGATTCTCTCCCCTTCTACCCACCCAACTTTAAGTTCTTTCTCAAAAAATAAAACACAACCCCAATACAACAACAAAATCACCAATGCCATTAGGACAACAGCTAAAAAGAAAAAAGGAAATAACCAACAACCACCCAACTTTAAGTTCTTTCTCAAAAAATAAAACACAACCCCAATACAACAACAATATTACCAATGCCATTAGGACAACAGCTAAAAAGAAAAAAAGAAATAACCAACAAACTATAGGCAAATCAAAATGTACAAAAAACCCCTGTGGAGTCCATTACAGGCTTGTCAGCCCCTCTTGAACATGAATCCTGTACTAAGTGGTGGATATACCCAGTTTGACTCTATTGGAGAGAACTAATTTTCACAGTTCCATTGTGAATCTTTACCCTAGTGGCTATGTTTTCCTTCATTCATTCATATTCACTTTTTCATAATCTAATGAAATAAAACAAATATTATTACATCAAAGTTGGACATGCCAGGAAAAGAGGCCAAGAGAAGGCAGAAAATCAGATACCCAGAAATTCTCTCACTCAGGACTCCCATAATACATGTGTAAAGGACCTGGTGCAGACCCAGGCAGACCCTGCGCATGCTGCCTCAGCCATGTGTCTTCATATGAGCTTTGCTCATATTAATTTAGAAGGCCTTGTTTTCTTGGTGTCTTCCATCTCTCCTGGCTCTTCCACTCTTTCTGCCTCCTCTTCTGCAGGGTCCCCTGAGCTCTGAGAGGAGTGATTTGATGGAAACATTCCATTGAGGGCTGAGTGTTCAAAGGTCTCTCACTGGCCAAATAATATCTGTTTATGCGTCTTTATATTTGCTCCAATCTTGCAGGAAGCATCTCTGATGATGATGACTGAGCAAGGCACTGATCTATGAGAATAGCAGAATACCATTAGGAGTCATTTTATAACTACATCTTTTTTCCTTTTTCAGACTAGTAGTATTTGGTTTTCCCCTAAGTCCCTGGGCTATCTAGACTCAGGTTCTTGGTCACCCAAGCAGTGTCTGCTATGGATTTCATCTCATGGAGTAGGACTTAAGTCAAATCAGTTATTGGTTGGTTACTCCCAAAAAGCTTTGTGCCACCATTGCCCTCGAATATCTTGCAAGCAATACAACATTGTAGATAAAGGGTTTGTGGCTAGCTTAGTGTATAAGTTTCTCTTTTGGTAGAGTACAGAATACTTTATTGTACCAAAAATGTTAGAACATCAGGGTCAAGGCTCTATAGTGGGGAATACCCTTGAACTCAATGGCACAGGAAAAGACTATTTGAAAAGAACATCACAAACACAGACAGCAAGACCAACAATTAATAGATGAGACCTCATGAAACTTAAAACTTCTTCACAGCAAATGATTCCTTCATTCATACAAGGTGGCAACCTATAGAATCAGAAATGTTGTTGGTTTGTTTTTTCCAACTGACAGTCATATCTCATGGGAACAGTAAAAGTCATAAAGCCAGCACAGCTGCTTGACCAAGATCCAGCAGAGCTGAGCCACATGATGGCCACTGTGCCACCTTTGGTTTTTCATCTCCACATGTTGCATACTTGGGGGACCTTTATTATTTGTACAATTTGGAGATATTGGATTGATGGAACCATTTCTTATGAATCATTATGCCTTCTTCCAGGTGTACTGCTTCTAAACTTCCCCAGGGAAGTTCTGAAAATACTACCCCTCCAGCTTTTAGGGAAATATTATTATCTACTTGAAGGTCTTCTTTATACCTTGAAGGTTGTAACACTCATAAAGAAGCCAAAGGTCTCTTTATGAAGCTATGAGACATTCTTGAAACTTCCATCCCTGTACTTACTCAGGAACAAGATAATCAAAACAAAGAAAACTTTAAAAGGTCAACAAGATTCGATGGGCTAGAGGAATTGGCCACAGATCAGATTGCAAGCCTCTTTCCACTATACACTCAGGCAATTACATGGTATATACAGGGACAAAGTTAGATTAGCTGAAGTTACCTCTGCTCTACACAGAGACATTTATTGATAAGAAAAGAGTGGAGTGGAAAGATTATTTTAAAAATGAGGTGTCAGGACCTCCTTTTCTTAGAAAAATTAGCACATGCAGAGACACTGTGTTGTCATATGATCAAGGAACAACAGAATGCCAGGATTAGACATATAAACAAATTATATAAATAAGTAAATTATAAACATTGTATTATGCCAGAATTTAAATAATAACTGCAGCAGCTTTGGTCTGAGACTTTTCTTGGACACTCTGACTACTAAAAGTTAATAATATACTGCTTGGGACATGGCAATATGCCCAGACTGGCTTGAAGATTTTGTTTTGGTCTAGCATCCATGAATCGACAAAAGCTACCAGCCTGAGAACAAGCTGTCATATGTCTCTTAATTTTTAAAAATTGGGTTGTGGGGTTAATGAGTAAAAATAACTCTGTTTATTAATGATGTCAAAACTTGAGGGAAAATAATTGGAAATGATAACTCTGTTCTCTCTAAGTTTATTAATGATGACTAAAAGATGAGCAAAAGAAAGTGAAATGCATATCCAAAAACAAAAATGTTATAATCTATGTGTTGGAACAACATGAATGTGTCCATGCTTATTGAGTTCTGTATAAATAAAAAAGCACTTTGATTGCTAGTCAGTCAGACTGAAAGATTATCACCACCACCATGGCTTGATTCACCTCCTTCCCTCACCAACTCTTACATCCTCTGCTGGGACATATCCACCACTGGGGATAACTGACATCTAACTACACATTAGATAGAGTATTAATATCCAAAATTTATAATAAATAACTGAATATCAAAAAACAAATAATCCAATTAGAAATTCTCTAAACAGAATTCTCAATAGAGGAAACTTAAATGTCTGAGAAACACTTAAAGAAAAGTTCAACATTTTGTCATCACAGAAATGCAAATCTGAACTACTTTCAAATTCCTTCTTACACCTGTCAGAATGGCAAAATCAATAACAAAAGTGACATCTCATGCTGGCAAGGATGTGAAACAAGGTGAACACTCTTCATTGCTGGTCAGATTGCAAACCCATACCACTACTACAGAAATCAGTGTGAAGGCTGTTCAATAAGAATGGATTTGTTCTATCTCAAGATTCAGCTAAACCACTCTTAGGCATACACTCAAAGGATGCTTTGTCTTATCACAGAGACACTTGTTCAAACATGTTGAATATTGCTCCATTCATAATAGCCAGAAAATGGAAACAATCTAGATGTCCCTCAAAAGATTAGAAAAAGAAAATGTGGTACATTTACACGATGGAGTATTACTCAGCCTTTTAAAAAATGACATCATGAAAGTTTTAGGCAAATGCATGGAATTAGAAAAAATCATCCTCAGTGAGGTAATTCAGGCCCAGAAAGACAAATATGGTATGCATTAAATTTTTGTGGACATTGGCTGTTAACACAATGATAACCATGCTCCAGTCCACAGAGCCACAGAGCATAGGTACAGAGTAAAGGACTGGGGAACAGATAGATCTCATTAAGAAAGGAAAACAGAATATAAAGTTATTGATGAATGGAGGGGCTGGAATGGGAGAATAAATTGGGGAAGGGAAAGGGAGAGAGAGGGAATACAAGGAGAGACAGATAAAATTGAGGGGTATTTGAGTGGTAGATGGAAACCTAACACAGTAGAAACTTCCTAAAATATATACATATATAAAAGTGATCTACATGAAATCAAAAATAACAGTGGAGACAGAGTCCAAGCTGCTCATCTATGGTCACCCAATGAAGCTTCTACTACTTCATTGGGTGACACCTAATTGAAGTGTTGGCCAAAGGGAATCCCACGGGAATCACAAAAAAATCCAGGCTGTTGCTTTCCCCTATCAATCACTAAGAAAATGACCAATGCCAAGAGTACTTCCCTGAGACACAGAATCTGCCAGCTCCAATTAGACCAAGAGCTAAAACTGAACCCAGAGTGGTCCTCTGAGACACAGAAACAGCAAGCACAGATAAGACCTAGAGCAGCTCGCTCAGACACAGGCACCTCTTGCACCTATTGGAAGAAGACATAGGTAGACGACAATGCAAAATACATACAATAACATAAAGAGCAATATGGCATCACCAGAACCTAGCAGTTCTACAACAGCAAGACCTGAACATCAAAACGTAGAAGAAGCAGAAGAAAGCGACCTTAAAAATAACTTTATGAAGATGATAGAGGCCTTTAAAGAGGAAATGAAAAATTCCTTTAAAGAAATCAAGGAAAAGAAAAAAGAATTGGAAGAAATCAATAAATCCCTTAAAGAAAGACAAGAAAACCATGAAAAAGCAATTAAACAGGTGAAGGAAACGATTCAAGACCTTAAAATGGAAATAGAAACAATGAAGAAGACACAAGCTGAAGAAATGCTGGAAATAGAAAATCTGCGTAAACGAACAGGAACTATGGATGCAAGCAAAACTGACAGAATAAAAGAGATGGAAGAGAGAATCTCTGGTGTGGAGTGTACAATAGAGGAAATAGATTCATCAGTCAAAGAAAATACTAAAGCCAAAAAAGTCATAACACAAAAGGTCCAGGAAATCTAGGACACCATGAAAAGGCCAAACCTAAGAATAATTGGGAATGAAGAAGAAGAAGAATACCAACTCAGGGGCACAGAAAATGTATTCAACAAAATCATGGAAGAAAACTTTCCCAACTTAAAGAAGGAATACCTATGAAGATACAAGAAGCTTATAAAACACCAAATAGACTAGAACACCTGCAAAATGTCCCCTCACCACATAATAATTAAACCACTAAACATAAAGAATAAAGAAAGAATATTAAGAGCAAAAAAGGGAAAAGGCCAAGTAACACAAAAAAGGCAGATCCATCACAATAACACCCAATTTCTCAATGGAGACTCTGAAAGGTAGAAGGGCCTGAACAGATGTAATGCAGACACTAAGAGACCACAGATGCCAGCCTAGAATACTATACCCAGAAAAACTTTCAATCACCATAGGTGGAGTAAACAATACATTCCAAGTCAAAATCAGATTTAAACAATACCTATCCACAAATCCAGCCATACAGAAAGCACTAGAAGGAAAACTCCAACCCAAGGGAGTCAGATGCACCTCAAAAACACGGGCAATAGATAACCCCAAGCAGCAAATCCCAAAGAAGGGAAATACACACACTACTACTACCAAAAGATAACAGGAATTAACTGTTACTGGCCATTAATATCCCATAATACCAATGGACTTAATTTGCCTAGAAAAAGACACAGGCTAACAGAATGGATATGAAAACAGAATCCATCCTTCTGCATCATACAAGAAACATACCTCAACTTCAAAGACAGACACTACCTCAGAGGAAAGGCTGGGAAAAGATTTTCCAATCAAATGGACTTAAGAAGCAAGCTGGTGTAGCTATCCTAATATCTAATAAAGTAGACTTCAAACTCAAATCAGTCAAAAGAGACCAGGGAGGACATTACATATTTATCACAGGAAAAATCCACCAAGATAAAGTCTCAAAATTCTGCCCCAAATACAAGGGCACCCACATATGTAAAAGAAACATTACTAAAGCTTACATTACACATCAAACCCAACACATTAATAGTGGGAGACTTCAACACCCCACTATTACCAATGGACAGATCTGTGAGACAGAAACTTAACAGAGAAATATGGGAACTAACAGATGTTATGACTCAAATGGACTTAATAGATATCTACAGAACACTCCACCCTAACAAAAAAGAGTATACCTTCTTTTCAGCACCCCATGGAACCTTTTCTAAAAACAACTACATACTCGGTCACAAAGCAAATCTCAACAGATAAAAACAAAAACAAAAACAAAATTGGAATAACCTCCTGTATTTTATTGGACCACGATGGCTTAAAGGTAGACTTCAACAGCAACAAAAATTACAGAAAGCCTATACTCTCATGGAAACTGAATAATGCTCAACTGAATCACCAAAGGATCAAGGAAGAAATAAAGAAAGAAATTAAAGACTTCTAGAATTCAATGAAAATGAATGTACTACACACCCAAACTTACGGAACATATGAAAGCAGTGCTAAGAGGGAAATTCATAACACTAAATGCCCACATAAAGAAGTTGGAGAAATCTCACACTAGTGACTTAACAGCACACCTAAAAGCTCTAGAACAAGAAGAAGCAAAGTCACCCAGGAGGAATAGATGCAAGGAAATAATCAAATTGAGAGCTGAAATCAATAAAATAAAAACAAAGAGAACAATACAAAGAATCAATGAAACAAAGAATTGGTTCTTTGAGAAAATCAACAAGGTAGATAATCCTTATCCAATCTACCAAAAAGCAGAGAGAGAACATCTAAATAACCAAAATCAGAAACACAAAGGAAACATAGCAATAGACAAGAAGGATGTACAGAGAATCATCAGGTCATACTTCAAAAACCTGCACTCCACAAAATTCGAAAATCTAAAAGAAATGGACAATTTTTTGGATAGGTACCACATACAAAAATTAAATCAAGACAAGAAAAATAATTTAAATAAACCTATGACCCCTAAGGAAATAGAAACAGTCATTAAAAGTTTCCCAACCAAAAAAGCCCATGACCAGATGTTTTCAGTTCAGCATTCTATCAGAATTTCAAAGCAGAGCTAATACCAATACTCTTCAAATTGTTCCACACCATAGAAACAGAAGAAACATTGGCAAACTTTTTTTATAAGGCTACAGTTACCCTGATACCCAAACCACAAAAAGATACAACAAAGAAAGAGAATTACAGACCAATCTCCCTCATGAACATTGATGCAAAGATATTCGATGAAATACTAGCAAACCAAGTCCAAGAATATATCAAAGAAATTACCCACCATGATCAAGTAGACTTTATCCCAGAGATGCAGAGATCGTTCAACATACAAAAATCTGTCAATGTAATACACCATATAAACAAACTGAAAGAAAAAAACCACATGATCATCTCATTAGACGCTAAAAAACTCTTTGACAAAATCCAACACCCCTTCATGATAAAGGTCTTGGAAAGATCAGGAATACAAGGAACATGCCTAAACATAATAAAGGCAATTCACAGCAAGCCAACAGCCAACATCAAAGTAAATAGAGAGAAACTCAAACGAGGCAAGGCTGTCCGCTCTCCCCATACTTATTCAATATAGTACTTGAAGTTCTAGCTAGAGCAATAAGACAACAAAAGGAGATCAAGGGGACACAAATTGGAAAGGAAGAAGTCAAACTTTCGCTATTTGCAGATAATATGACAGTACATGTAAGTGACCCAAAAAATTCTACCAGCGAACTCCGACAGCTGATAAACATCTTCAGTAATGTGGTAGGATACAAGATTAACTCAAAAAAATTAGTAGCTTTCCTATACACAAATGATAAACAGGCTGAGAAAGTAATCAGAGAAACACCACCCTTTACAAAAGCCACAAACAATGTAAAATACCTTGGGGTAACTCTAACTAAGCAAGTGAAAGACTGTATGAAAAGAACTTTAAGTCTCTGAAGAAAGAAATTGAAGAAGATATCAGAAAATGGAAAGATCTCCCATGCTCATGAATAGGTAGGATTAACAGAAAAATGACAGTCTTACCAATAGCATCTACAGATTCAATGCAATCCCCATCAAAAATCCCAGCACAATTCTTCACAGACCTGGAAAAAACAATACTCAACTTCATATAGAAAAACAACAAACCCAGGATAGCTAAACCAATCCTGTACACTAAAGCCACCTCTAGAGGCATCACCATCCCTGACCTCAAGCTCTACTATAAAGCTATAGTAATAAAAACAGCTTAGTATTAGCATAAAAACTGACATGTGGACCAATGGAATTGAATTGAAGACCCTGACATTAACCCACACACCTATGAATATCTGATTTTTGACAAAGAAGCCAAAACTGTACAATGGATAAAAGAAAGCACCTTCAACAAATGGTGCTGGCATAACTGGATGTCAACATGTAGAAGACTGCAAATAGATCTATATCTGTCACCGTGCACAAAACTCAAGTCTAAGTGGATCAAAGATCTCAACATAAAACCAGTTACACTGAACCTGACAGAAGAGAAAGTGGAAAGTGGCCTTGAACTCATTTGCACAGGAGACTGCTTCCAAAATATAACTCCAGTAGCACAGACACTGACATCAAAAATTAATAAATGAGACCTCCTGAAACTGAGGAGCTTCTTAAGGTAAAGTACATAGTCAATAAGACAAAACAGCAGCCTACAGAATGGAAAAAGATCTTCACCAGCTCCACATCTGACATAGGCCTGATCTCCAAAATACATAAAAAGAACTCAAGAAGCAAGACATCAAAATTCTAAATAATCCAATGGGGTACAGATCTAAATAGAGAATTTTCAAGAGAAGAATCTCAAACGGCAGAAAGACATTTAAGGAATTGCTCAACATCCTTAGTCATCAGGGAAATGCAAATCAAAACGATTCTGAGATATCATCTTACACCTGTCAGAATGGCTAAGATCAAAAACACTGATGACAGCTTATGTTGGAGAGGATGAGGAGCAAGGGGAAAACTCTTCCACTTTTGGTGAGAGTGCAAACTTGTACAGACACTTTAGAAATCAACATGGCATTTTCTCAGAAAACTGGTAATCAATCTACCTCATGACCCAAGTATACCACTCTTGGGCATATACCCACGGAATGCTCAATTATCCCACAAGGACACTTGCTCAACTATGTTCATAGCAGCTTTATTCACAACAGCCAGAACCTGGAATCAACCTAGATGTCCCTCAACTGATGAATGGATAAGAAAATTGGGGTACATTTGCACAATTGAGTATTACTCGGCTATAAAAAACAATGACCTCATGAAATTTGCAGGCCAATGGATGTAACTAAAAAAAATCATTCTGATGAGGTAACCCAGACCCAGAAAGTCAGACATGGACTGTACTCACTCATAAGTGGATATTATGAGTAAAGTATAGGATAACTAACCTACAATCCACAGCTGCAGAGAGGCTAGATAACAAGGACAGCTCAAAGAGAGATGCATGGATTTTCCTGGGAAGGGGAAATAGAAGAGATCTCCTGGGTAAACTGGGGGTGGGCGATGGAGGGATGTGAACTTGAGGGAGAAGGTTGGGTGGGCTCAGTGTGAGAGGCAGGTTGGGGGCCAGACAGAGAGGGAGAATAAGGGAAGAGACATCTTGATGCAGGGACCATTTCAGGGGTAGGAAGAAACCTGGCACCAGGGAAGCACCCAGGAATCTACAAGGATACCCCAGCTAAGACTCCTAGCAATAGTAGACAGGGTGCCTGAACTGGCCCTCTACTGTAATCAGATTGGTGACTACCCTAATTGTCATCAGATATACTCTGTAGTAACTGATGGGAAGCAAATGCAGAGATCCACAGCCAACCACTAGACTGAGCTCTGGGAATTTTGCTGAAGAAAGGGAGGAGGGATTGTATGAGCCATGGGAGTCATGATGAGGAAGCCCACAGAGACAGCTGACTTGAGCTTATGGGAGTTCACAAACTGTGGACCAATAGTTAGGGAGCCTGCATGGAACCAGCCTAGGCCCTCTGCATGTGTGTGACAGTTGTGTAGCTTGGTCTCTTTGTAAAGCTGCTAGAGTAAAAGCAGGACCTGTACCTGGTGTTTAGCTGGCTTTTGGGACCCTGTTCCCCATGCTGCATTACCTTGCCCACCCTTGAAGAAAGAGGAGGAACTTGGTCCTGCCTCAACTTGATGGATGTGTCATGCTTTGTTCAAGACCAGGGGTGACCTGCCCTTTCTGAATGAAGATGAGGTGGGGGGACTGGAGAAGAGGGAATGGAAACTGAGGTCAGTATGTAAAATAAATGAAAAAAAAAGTTAATGTTATCTAAACAAAAGAAAAGAAAAGAAAAAAGGTATAATTCATGATAGTGAACAAATAAAAGGAAATTCCAAAAATCATATATAAAGGGAAAATGTGAGCTTTCCTAAAAAAGAAAGACTTGAATAAATGTGTAGCAAGAAAATGAAGGATGAATTACACTGAAATGGTATCAGCATTCTTAAAGCTCTCTAGAGTGAAAAATCACAATCATCCAATAAAGAAATCAAAGAATACACACATTGAAAAGATAGTCTGTATTCATAGATTTGGAGAACTTAAATCACTAAAATAACTATTACTGAAAGTGTACTACTGAAGTGAGTTTGTGCACTTTTTTCCTACACAGAACTAAAGAACCCAAAATGTGTCTGGAGGAGTAAAACCTCATCCCTTCTCAGAAGGCACTGCACCTCTTGACTTCAAAATGTACCATGAAACTGTAGTTAATCAAAACAGCATGGCATTTGCAAGACACAGACTCATACAGCAGCATAAAAGAATAAAGATGCTGTGATGAACCCACACATCTACAGAGAACTGAGTTTCAGTAAAGGTGCTAAGGACACACACACTGGGAAAGGTCAATGTTTTTTGAATATGCTGTCAGGGAAGTTGGGTAACCCACAAGGAAAACAGTCATCAATTGCATTAAAGAGACTATCATTAGAAAAGAAGAAAATATTTACAACTCCACATCTGACAGGGGTTTGGCATTTCAAGACATATAAGGAACTTAAGAACTCAAGAAAAACAAACTACTCAATATTATGGGTAATAAACCTCAATAGACATTTCTCAAGGAAAGCATACAAAATGGCTAATGGATTTATGAGAAAGAAAATGCTAAATATCACTAATCATCAGAGAAATGCAAATAGAAACCATTAAAAGATAGCAACTTACCCCATAAGAATAGTTACTACTAAAAACACCAAAGAAATGTGATGTGATGTGTGGATGTGTGGATGTGGGGAAGGAAACTGTTGCATGCTGTAGGTGAAATGCAATATTCTAGGAAGGCTTCTCAAGATGTTAAAAAGTAGATTACTATATGATCAAGCTATCCCATTACTGGATATATATCTAAAGGGAAAGGAAATCATTATGTTGAAAATGTTGTGGAGATATCTGGACGTCCATGTTCTCTTTAGCACTACTCACAGCAGACGAGAAATGAAGCTATCTGCCTAGAACTGACAAATGAGGTAAGAAATTGTTATGCACACACCCGTGTGAATATTATTTGGCCATAAAAAGGAAATTCTGTCATTTGCAACAACATGGATGAAACTCGGGGTTCATCCATGTCAAGTACAATATTCCAGAAACATAAAGAAAAGTACTACATGATCTTATCTAGATAAGGAATCTAAAAAAAACTCACAGAGAGTAAAATGGTAGTCACTAGAGGCTGGGTTAGTAAAGGATAGGAGGGATTAGAAAAGGTTGATCAACAGGACTAAGCTATAGTTAGATAGCAGTGAGACTTCATTGTGCTACTGTCCAGAGGGTAATTATAGATAAGGATTATGTGCTGTATATCTTTAAAACCTAGAAGAAAACATTTGAAAAGTTTTAGGTACAAAGAAATGATAAATGCCTGGGTGAGTAGATATGTTTAACTTGCTATCAAAATGTACATGGTACTCCATAAATATCTATAATTTTTGTGTATCACTTAAAATAAAGCTAATTTTAATTTCAAAACTTAAAGACATTAATATTAATAAAACCTTACTTGAATCTACTACTGCATGAAATGGCATTATAAAAACATTTTTTCTCCACTTATTTCTAAAAGGGTAGTTGCTGCTAGCCAATGCATGATTTAATTTGCAATGTTATATCTTAAACTTAAAGACTGAAGTGATAAAAAGAAACATTGCATACTTTCATTTATGTCTGTCTGATGGTGGTGGCTCATTAAGTCCTCAGTCTCTCTTGCTGGTGGTGTGCACGTTGGTGTTGATAATAAGACAGGCATGTTCTCTGACCTAGAGGTATCATGACAGTGTTACAGAAATAAATTAGACACTGACAAACACTCCTTCTCATGGCAGCACACTGTAGAAGCAGATTATTCATTAAAATTTGATAGATTCACCCACAAATTTTCTTGAGAAATTGACCAAAATACTAGAACTAGCCTATTGTTTCTTCATTAAATTAGTGAGAGCAACAGTTTCTATCTCCATGGAGACCATATCATCTATATTCCAAACTTATCATCTGCTCCACAAATCCCAGATTCATACATGTAGATACTTAATTAACATTCTCCCTTGAGTATAAAATAGGCATTTAAAAATGACAAGGTTTAAAACAGAATTCTTAATCCTCTCTCCAAAGCTTGCTCTTCCTCTATGACTGTACATATTTGTAGAAGTTTTCTTTAAGGCTTAAACACTTACCTTGAGTAAGATAATTCTTTCCTCTCACTCTTTCTCCATACGTGTCACTCAGGAAACTTTCCCATCCCAATTATAACCTTAACCCCTTCTCTTTTCTACATCTTCAGTCTAGACAGTTCCCATCTGTCTCCTGACTGCTATAGCCAGCTCTTCAAAATGTTCCTTCTTTCTTGTCTTCTAAGACTTCTCTTCCACATCCCAGTGGGAGAGTCTTCTAGATTAAAAAACAGATTCTCACCCTTCTTAGGTTTATAAATTTCCTTGCATTGAGACGGAGCAGAATAAAAACCTCATTTTTTAAATTTAAAGAATACATAATGACAGCAAAACAAATCACACACTATCAATTATGTCTACAGTTTCTACTGTCACACCTAGTATTTTCCTATTTCTATTTATCTGCCCATCATACGCTTCTGTCCACCAGAGGAGTTGTATATGGGTGAGTATTTTATTATATTTAATCTATAAAATAAGATCCCAGCTTCACCTTATGCCTCAGTTGGACATCCCTCAGGTTTCCAATTTCAAGTTTGGTTTGGTTTGGTTTTTTGCACTCAGCAGACTCCCTCCCACCTATTGTCCTGGGTCCTCTGCTGTCTCCTGTGAAAACCTGTTCTCAGTAAAGTCTTAAATGTGGTGCTGAAGAGATGGTTCAGCAATTAAGAGCATTTGTTGCTTGTTCAGAAGACCCTGGTTCAGTTCCCAGCATCCATAGGGAGATTTCATAACTGCCTGTAACTCAAGTTTTAACACCCTCTTCTGGCCTCCACAGGCACCAGACACACACATAGCATATAGTCACACACAGGCAAAACTCACATACACATGAGACAAAAAGGAACAGTTTTTTTTCTTTTAAAAAAATAGAAAAGAATATTACACTCAATTCACCATAAACATAAATGCTTGCCAACTACTTTTATAAGTATCCGATGACAGAAATTGCCAATCATATGGAAATGAGTTTTCCTGAATTTTTAAACATAGTATTTCCAACTAGCACTACTGTATCTAGCATCTCTGTCACAACAGGTTATCCTATAGCTTACCTTTTCTTTCGGAAATAGATATAGAGAACAGCACTGATGACACATGAAGTGAAAAATAAAATGGAGAATACAATTGCACTTATCATCCAATTTAAATAATGATCCACGGGACCTGGAAAACACAAACCAGAGCATGTTATTTCTCTGGTTACACTGTACTTGCCATCTTGGATCCTTTAATTTGTAATGCTTTTTTTTTGATTTGTTTAATTCATTCAAATTTACTCTGTAAGATGTTTTCTCATTACCATGGAAAGAAGAGTGAAATCCTACAGAGTAGTTTCTTCTTCCCTTGAATATAATTAGGAATGTGTATGCTTTTAAGCCAGGCACTGCGGCTCTGCCTTTGACTGCACAGATGAGGTTTTGTCAATTTTTTTACTATTCTAATTTAATGAGATACTACATAGCCATTTTAGGTAAAGGAGATTGAACGTGAAGAACTTGGCACTGAAATATGAAATCTTCTCTGAAGGTAATTCCAACAAAGCAGGAAAACTACACATGGAATTTCACTAGAATCAGGAACTCACAACCCCAATATTTAACATAAAACTGAGCAAGGCAGAACCTTCTTTTGAATTGATAAATTACTTTTTATTGACACTTGCATTTTAATAAAAATTTAAAATTAACCATATTGACACAGCCAATAGGTTTATGGAAACTGCTTATGGTATTTATTTTATATAATCCAGTTTCATGACTTGGGAAAATTGATCTGGAAAAGGAGGTGGCCAACTTGTGTTTCAGAAAACAAACATAGCACAAATATTTATCTCTCATATTTCTTGAGGATATTATTAATATCTCCTTAAAATAGCATTAAATTAAAAAGCATGAAATGAAAAGAGCAAGAATATTGACATGACCTCTGGTGACAAGAACTTGTGAGGAAATAGACTTAGAAAACACATTATGTGAACAGAAGGTGAAGGATGAAGTCAGTTAGTGAAACAGAAGATGAAGAAAGACTTTCAAGGTATTATTTCCAGATACTCTTGAGAATATATAAGTTCCTTAAAAGAGGGAATGAAGAATAGTCTTTGAAAATAAAAAACACTTTTAGCCCATCAACTGCCAAGCCTGGTTGGAGGAGGGGCTCAGCCTTCCTAGCTCTGCTATCTTGAACTCTTCCTTACTGATATATTCAGAGTAAGGGAAAACCTTGCCTTCTGTTGTATATCCACTCACTGATGACTCCATAGTCTCCAGAGGATATGGCCACTGATGGCCCTGAATAAACAAAGTGGGTCACAAAGGTAAGATCAAAAGTCATGAACCTAGGAGAGTGAGTAGTGGGGAGAAGAGATGTGGGGGTGAGGTGGAGTGGAAGGGAAATAAGGAAAGAGAAGAGAAGAATCAGAATGCATTATATATGTGTGTAAAATTGCTAGAGATATAACTTAATTAATAAAAATAAACATTTTCATTTTAATTTGAAAAAGAAATTTTAAATTAAAAAGCTTCTCAAAAGAAGGGAAAATTCCATAAAAGAACTTGAAGAAAATGTTTATACAGTCTCCCAGATAATATGAAGGAAAGAAAAAGTCATGGATATTAAAATTAAGTAGATACTACCCCAGATGGTTTAATGTACTTTTAATGAGAGGTTTATGAAATGAATCAGCTGAATTAACAGGAGGAAATTCCCCATGAAATAAGTAAACATTCAGAATTTCCTGTGGTTCCTGGGTTAATGTGACCAAATTCTGGAAAAGTTGCATCGTTCTCACCAGCCTTCGGAGTTTAAACAAAATGTCAATCATAATATCCTAATATTGGAACAAAGTAGAACATCCTTCTTACCAAATTATATGAATTCAGGTTCTCACTTCATTCTCATTACAGGAATTTTATGAAAGCTGTCAATATATAGGAGTAGAACAAGTTTGGTAGCCAGAGGTTTACTGTACACTATATTACCCAGTGAACGCCTGGAAAACTCATCAGCTTGGACTGATGTACAATAGGGAAGGAAAGAAAACATTCACACACCTTCCTTATTCTTCTCTTGATTTGCAATAAGCTGCTTGCCTTGTCAGTGTACAGTCTGAAGAAAGAAATTATATTACTTGGTTTTATTTTAAAATTCATGTAGTACTGATATCTCAAACACAGTGTAATCAGAATTAGTTGGGTGGTCTGTTTGGTCTTCTAAACCTTATTCTCTTTTGGAGAATAATTTGGATCCCTTTACTGTAGATTCTGGTAGCAAACCTCCTTCTCTGTCCTATGTTCATACTTAAGACTGAGTTTTGTCCCAGCTGTGTCCCCATAGGTTGGCATCTGAAGTTCAGCAGACACAAAGACCTCAGGCTCTTCATGCCCATGTCTTTCAGATTCTAGGAGATTGCCAAGGAGAAACAGGGAGAAGGGAAGTCCTCCAACACATCCCCCACTCTGACAAGTATGTTATAAAGGCTAAGGCCTTAAGCATGGGAACATTTCACTAGGATGGGTACCTGTTTCCTTAGCTCTCTGAAGCTTGAAATGCAGCCACTAATTTGAAATCAAGATCAAGGTATGCCATGTAACATGCTTTGACCTATAAAACTCAAATGAAAAGCTGGTGGGCTTTGCACAGTGCTGAGTTGATGAAACCATGCAGGCTGTGTGGCGATCCAAGAATGCTTTATTTCATATAGGCATTCCAAACAATTTGTTTGCTCATGGCAAGATGGTCACCAACTCTCTGGACTATGGAACAAAAATAATTAGACCATTTATTTCTCTACAATGTGAAAGATCCACTATTACCTTGGGTCCGCTGTTTAATCAAGAAGGGAGGAGAACAATTGTTGACATCAGAGAATAGAGAAGGCTGATTGGCTTGTTACAGAATTCTCAGGTGCTAGGCAATCTATTCTTTCATAAGTCAAAGTAAAAAGTGTCAGGGAACTAGAAAGAAAGTACAAATTCCCTTCCAGTTTAGACAGTGTGGGGTTGAGAATCTAAGAAAGGAATGGGTTAATACTCTTGGTTGTTTAAAAATCAGAATAATGCTTTACTTGGTAAAAACATTGGGACTGGAGATTTTGGTAGGCTGATATGTTCAAATGTTATTTTATTTTAATGATAGGTTTAATCTTATTAAATTGCCCAATATATCGGTTATTACCTATATTGGTTTTTGATTATCAGGCATGTTAACAGATACAGCCATCGGAAAGCCCCTAATGGGTGACTTCCATTTCTTTATCTTGGATTAACCATGGGGAAAATGCCACTCACTGTGATGACAGTGTTGTTAATCAGTGCAAACAAGAAACATGTTAACACAACAAGGCTTGTGAGGTTTGAAACATGTTAAAACTAGCTTGGAGGCAGTGGTTATAATGGTAGAAACAAAATATTCTATTGGGTGTGAAATATGAAATGAGTAAGAGGAGATTAATGTATACATGATTAGGATAGAATGATTTGAGATGCTGTAAGAGTAAGATATGAGGATAGTCACTTACCATAACTGTACTTCCATATCGTGTTTCTACTGTTTACGTGGACATGAATGGATTATGTAACTAGAGCCAAACTTTAAACTATGAACGACGTTTCCACCACCCTTCTGGAGGAAGTGATGGAACATAGTTAATTGGAAACCCAGGATCTCCACCACTTGATCTAAGGGTCTGATGAAAATCGAAAATGACAGCCTTGTATTACTGGAAATAGAAGTTCAAAGCTCATTAACTGATAAATAGTTACAATGATAAGGTAGACAAGACTGTAAAAATAAAGTTGTAAAATAATAAAAGGATCGGTGTGAAATAATAGAAGTTGTAAAATAGTGAAAGTGGTCTTTTTGAAAACGAATAATAAAAGATGGTTTGAGGCCAAGAGTCACCTAGTTAGTTTGGGTTCAAGCTTCCTTTGGCAAATATTAAGAAAATCTTTATAAATTACTTTTGACAATCCTTTTAAAATATTAAAGATTTCCCAAATCATAAAGAGTTCATAGGACCTAGATCTAGTAAGAGTGCAGCACCCAAGTGACAAGCTTGTGTAGACATGTCAGCAATCAAATTCAACAATAAAAATTAGAGTAAAATATTTGCAAGGGCAAAGAGCTGTGGTATCTACTTCAGGTGTAAATCTCCACAGTTACACTCCATGAGACAAGAGTGGGGCATAAAGGACCCTGGCTTTTCTAAGACTAGGACATATTTTAAACTGTTTCTATTCTTTCTATTTTTTTCCAGCTAAAGATCAAACCCAGAGCCTTGCCCAAGGCAAGTACTCTCTCACTGAGCCATAGCCCTAACCCTTTCCTTTCTATTCTTAACTGCATTAAGGAAATTAGGTCTACCACAAACACTTGGACACAGCAAAAATAAATGTTCTTTGAAGGAAGCTATTATAAAACCATTCACTGTGAAAGTTCATATGTACAATTCCACTCACAAGAAATATGTATGTGAAACGTATTAGTTTATTGGCTTTTTTGTGGAGGAGATGTGAGGATTTGATCATTATGGTTAAAACATATCGAGTATCACATGAAAGATCCCTTCCTACCCACTATGTGGCTATAATCGTTTTTGAAAATAGAATAACAAGTACTGGCAGGGATGCAAACAAAACCCAAACAGACTTACATGGCTGCTGGGAACTTAAAATAGTTTGACCACTGGCATCTCTTGAAAACATAGAACATTTAACCTACAATAAAACCCACAAATCCACTTCTGGGTGGAATGAAAATATATGCCTATGAATGAAATATATGTCTATGGAAAACCTTGTACACAAATGCTCAAGAAGAATTATTCACAATAGCCAAAATGTAGATAATCAAAACATTTATGAACTCAAGCATAGATAAGTAAAGTGTAGTGTATCTATACTGTAGGATACTTTATACTCATATAAAAATTGAAGTCTCAACACATGTCACCACATGAATGAACCTTGAAAAATTCTGCTACATGAAAGAAGTCACACCCAAATAACAACATATACTATTATTGCATTTGTATGAAGTAACCGCAATAGCTAAATCCAGCAACATAGAAAATAAGTTGGTGACTACCAGGCAATGGGAAGGCAACTCACATCAGTCACTGGAAATTTTGCCATTGTTAGGTGCTTGGTTTCTTCAAGGAGTGGTGGAAATGTTCTGTAATTAGACATCAGTGATTGTTGCAAAGTACTTAGAAAATACCAACAACCTTCAAGTTATACATTATAATGGGGCAAATTCTATCTTAATTAAAAAATAATTGTCAAAGGAAAAAGAGACCTTGGGTTTTTTGGGGGGTGAAGAATTCATAAAGATGTTCTATGATGTTTTTGCTAATGATTGTGAACTTTGTAAATATATTAAAAGTTATTGACTTGCATACTACCAATGAATTACTTGTACAGTTAGTAAGTGACATGTAAATAAAGTTGTCATCAAAAACAGAGAACTTGAAAACTCAATTATGTCATTAATCACTCATGGACATACAACAAAACCAGTATAAACCATGAAGTTAAAAGAGTGAAAAACTCTGTAGACCCTTATTTGAAGCGATAAGAGTCACTTTTCCTTGCAGAGTAATAAAAAAAATAGTAACCTTCAGATTGAAGACATTTAGGAAGGCTGGACTGTGGGAGCCCATTTTCAGGTTCCTAGTGGCTTTACCCAGCAGGTCTGCATAGAGAGGATGATTGGACCACGGGCCTGAGTGCAGGTGTCTGAGATGGTCTGCACTTGGCTGTGCTGGGGAAAGGTCTTTTGCTTCGCCCCTTGGCATTTGTATAACTACCCTAGGGCAGAGACAGTCAGGACTCATTGGAATAGGTTCCAGGCTTTCTTGAGGCTATCCTTTATTTTCTATCTGTTTATCTCCACACTCTAAATCCTTCTAATATTTCCTGCTACTCTCACTCAAGAAAACTCTGGGGAACTGTGGGGTTGTAAACACTCTGCACTGAACCAGTTGCACAAGCCTGTCATTACAGCTCATGGGCAGGCTGAAGCAAGAAGACTAAAAATTGAAATCCAGCTTGGGCTGGTGAGTGAGCAGAGTGAGTTCAAGGACAACCTGTGCAAGTTAATAAGATCCTAACAAGGATAAGAAAGAAACCCTAAAAGGGAGATGGGGTAGGGGGAAGAAAAAAGAAAAGAGAAAACAAAAGTTATGTACTTGTCTAGCATGAATAGCCTCACATGCACAAGGCCCCTGGATTCAGTCCTCTCTCTCCTCACCCTGAAAAAGAAGTTTGGAAAGCCCCAAGACACTAAGAGGGAGTCAAACAAATGACACGTGTTGTGGCACATAGTAATGGAATGGGTGAAAGGGAAACACAAAGACATCAGGGGACAGGGCAGTGAAGGAAAGAGACAAATTAGAACAAAGTTTAATGACACATATATATGTGAAAATGCCACAATGAATCCCATTCTTTGTATGGTAGTTTAAAAATTAACTTTGTGAAGAGGAAAGATAATTGCCAATGCACTGGTATCAAAAGGTGCAGCCTTCAAGACATGCTTAGGTTGTGGTGGCAGGCCTTTGAAAGTAGATTAATGGGAATGAGTCATTGTGACAGCATTAGAGGCCCAGGGTTTTCAGCTCCCTTTTGTGCTCAGGGTGCACCCTAGAACGCAAGGCCTTCCAATTAGTGACCAGGTCTGTTCTACACTCTTGGATTTCCTTTTACTAGAACTTTAAGTCAACTAAATTTGTACTGTTTATGATTGATAGATGAAAGAAAAATGAGGAGAAAAATCTGACAAGCCACCAGCGTAGAAAGTGTGTTCCAAATGCACAGCAGCAAAGCCGAGATGCTATTGCAGACAAGGACTTTCTGAACAGAACTCCGACAGCACAGGAACTAGCCCCAAGGACAGATGGGGCTGAGTGAAATTGAAAGGTTTCTCCACAGTAACAGAATCTATCAGAAGAAACAGCCCACAGCTACATTTCAGTTCAGACATGAGCTAACACCCTGAATTTACAAATAACTGAAAAACAAACACCCAAGCTGCCAGTCAACAACTGGCCTAAAAAAATGAACAGTTTTCAAAAGAAAAAACGCAAATGGCCAATATGTGCATGTATGTATGTATGTGTATGTGTGCATGTGTACATACATATTTATATACATATAGGTATATGTATATATATATAAACATATGTATATACATACACATATATTAGTTTTCCTTGACATTTGATTTATGATCATTTTATATGTATGAGTGCTTTGTCCGAATATTTGTTTGTATACTATCTGTGTTTAGTGCTAACAGACACCAGAAGACAGCATTAAATTTCCGAGAATTAGCAATACAAGGAGTTCTTAGCTGTACTGTGGGTGCTGGGAATCCAAACCTATCCTCTGGAAAAGCAGCCAGTGCTCTGAATCACTGAGCCATCTTTCCAAGTCTTCAGTCAGTACTTCTAGAAGTCCCCAATGCTCCCGAGTCATCGGGAAAATGCAATTAAAATGACTTTGAGACACAATTTCCTCCCGGTCAGAGGACTATTAAGAAGAAATGTGACTAGCCAGGCTTAACGGTGCCTTTAATACCAGCACTTCCGAGGCAGAGGCAGGCAGATCTCTCTGTGTAAGTTCAAGGCCAGGTTTGTCTACATCATGAGTTCTAGAACTATATAGTGAGACCCTGTCTCAAAACATGAGGGGGGTGGGATAAGGAATCTAACGACAGATGTTCAAGAGGATACGGGGAAAGAAGAATGCTTACTTACTGCTAGCAGAGCTACAAATTAATACAGATAATGTGGAAATTGGTTTGTAGGCTCCACTAGAAATTAAAAAGAGAATAGCTAAATGATTTAGCTGTATGCTCCTAGGTATATACCCCAAGGACTCCAGATTCTACCATAGAAGCACTTGAACATCCATGCTTACTGCTGCAATATTCACAGCCTAGATGTCCACCATGAATGACTAATAAAAACATGGTATATACATATAATGTAATATTATTCAGTTGTAAATAAAAATAAAATCATGACATTTGTAGAAAAATTGATAGGTCTGCAATGCATGAACACTAAGCAAGAAGAAATCAAACTCAGAATGGCAGAACTCGTAGGTTTTGCCTCCTATGTGGATTGTAGTTGTGTGTGTGTGTGTGTGTGTGTGTGTGTGTGTGTGTGTGTGTGTGTAAAATCTAAAACAATCTGGAAAGGAGACTGAGAGAGAGTAATAGTATTAGGTGATGAGCTAGGATCAAGGGCGTGGACACAGGAGTCACGGAAGAGGAAAATCAACCGGGAGTGGGAGACTCTAAGGCAGGAGGGATGGGGTAGCAAGGACATGGGGAAAACGGGAGGAAGGGAAACCACAAAAATTCACTTTGTTTGAAAATGTCATAATGCTATCTAGCACAGTATATGAAATGATTCCTAATGATGTTCTCCTACACTTGAAGACTGGAGCCTACAGTCCTCAGAGAGGATTCATTCAGCAACTGATAGGATCAGATGCAGAGACCCACAGCTAAACATTAGGCGGAGTTCTGGGAATCTCTCAGAAGGGAAGAGGGGATAGGAAGGATTGTAGGAGCCAGAGGGGTCAGAAGAACACAACTACCCAGGTCTCACAGAGGCTCACAGAGACTGGAGTAACAATCAGGGAGCCTGTGTGACTCTAACCCAGGTCTGCTGCAGATATGTTATGGTTGTGTAGCTTGGTGTTCTTGTCGGACTCCTAACAGTGGGAGCAGGGACTGTCTCTCTTTTGACTGTATGGGGGAACCTTTCCTCCTACTGGGTTGTTTCATTCAGCCTTGATAGGATGGTTTGTGCCTAGTCTTATTGTATCTTATTATGACGTGTTTGGTTGACATCCCTGGGAGTCCTGCTCTTTTCTAAAGGGAAACAGGAAGAGTGGATCCGGGAAAAGAGGGGATTTGGGAAGAAGAGACTTGGAGGAGAGGAGGGAATGGAAACTCTGGATGGGATGTAATATGAGAATAATAAATAAATTTGTTAATTTAAAATAAAATAAAATTTTAAAACAAGGAAAAGCCAATGGCCGTCCCCAAATTGATGAAAAGAACAAAAACAACATAACATGAATTAAAGTGTTATGAAAAAGTTAAAAAAAAATAAAGACAGTGTGTGACAAAAAATATAAAAGACTATGGGCAAACTTCAAATAAAGGAAAAAAACTATGAATGATAAAAAAAATAAAGTAAGAAAATTGTTTCTGTTAGGAACCCTGCTGCAGGGGTGGGGAGTGGGGGTCATGATGACTGTCAGCATTGCTCGATTTTTTTCTGGGTCAGGGTCCCATTATATAGTTCTGGCTGTCCTGGAACTCATTATGTAGACCAAGCTAGCCCTGAACTCACAGAGATCCTCATATCTCCCAAGTGATGGGATTAAAGGTGTGTGCTACTATGCCCGGCTTCATTGCTTGATTGCTTAATCATCTGTGTACATTATATTGGTTTACTTCTCCAAAAATAGCTGATTAATATGAATACTTTTCATTATGGATTTTTTTAAAAGATAAATATATCTCCTCTCTCATTCTTTCTTATGTATGTGCATGCCCGTGCACTTTGTAAGTGCATGCTTGCGTGTGTACATGTCTGAACTCCTATATGTGCATTTGAGTGTGTGTGTGTGTGTGTGTGTGTGTGTGTGTGTGTGTGTGTGTGTGTGTGTAAATGAGTGTACTGGAAGCCAGGGATCAACCAGAAGAGCTGGTCTAACTTGTGTTTTTGTTAGCTTTATTTCATTTTTCTCAGTGAGTCCCAGGGATTTGGCTTCCTTGTCTCTCCAGCACTGTGATCACAAGGACACACAGCCATTCCTGGCTTTTTATGGTGGTGCTGGGTTAAAACTTGGGTTTCCATGGTCTCATGGCAAGCATTTTACAGACTAAGCTGTTTTCCCAGTTCCAGCTGACCTCTTTGATCCACTGTCACTTCTACTTACCTTCTTGATTTACTGGCAGAGGAACTATCTTTTCTTCGCTTCTTAGAGGGTGAGTCATGGACACAACCAGGTGCCGGAGGCCCAAGGACCTCACAGTTTTCAAAGAGACGTTGTGTATTTTAGTGACGGTCACTGTGGTATTTGGGTTCTTAGTAAAGTATTCTTCTTGTGTGGGCACTAGGGCTTGTGAAGGGTAAATGGAGATGCGAGGAGCAGGCTTTCCCACAGCTGAACAATGAAGGTTGAGGAGATCTTCAGAGCCATTAACAGGATAGAGTTCAGTTATTATTAATTCAGGTACGACTGAGGCAAAGAAGGGAAACAAAATTTATACAATGGTATGTCATACCAAATGCTCTGCTGTTAATGACTTTCCCCCAAATTTTCATATGACACACAAATGCTGAAAACATATCCCTCTTGGATACCTCCTCTCACATGTCATAAAACTTCCAATACCTTTTATTCTGTTCACTGACTGCTGTCTCAACTTCCATGCATCTATAAATTATATTACACACCCCCAGCACTTCACACTTAGAGCAGCACAATAAAGAACTGTGGTGTTCTCACTACTACTGGGACATATTGGTTATTCGAAGACAGGGGAACCCTAATTCCTTGCTCTTCCCTGATATCTCTTTTCTAATATCTTCTCCTTGCCTTAGTAACAAAATTCTGATACTCTTCCTGGGTTTTCTCCACTTACTGGAAACCAGTGCAGTGTAATGTAAAGAAGTGATATGAGATGGAAGAAGATTCTGCCTCAGCACACAATCTCCATTGGCCTCCATCATTTTCTCCTCTAAGTAACTTGGACTCATCAACATCAGTTTTTCAACATCTAACTTCCTTTCTCTGGACAATGTCCTTAAACACTATAACTCAACACTGTCTACCCCCATTGCAGGACCCTAGAGAAAGGGTTATATACTTAGAATGTTCAGGCAGGTTTGTTCTCCATGGCTGCCATGTGGAAAGGTGTTGAACAGACACTTGTAGCAGGCTTCATCCTCAAATGTCACTCCTTGGATAGTTATGAAGGAGGCATTGGGTTCCAGGATCTTGCAGTGCAGCCTGTTTATATACGGGGGGAGAATATTTTCTCCATATTTATGACTGTAAGTACCGATATTTTGAAGCAAAGAGCCTTGAATTTTTTGCCAGGTAACTTGTAGAACATTTGCCAGACTTGTCAAGTTGCAGAAGATGGTCACGTTTCTTCCCAGGACAGCTGTTTCATAATTCTTATGCTTTATTTTCTGCGAATACTCTGAAAATGAGGTCCAGTGTTAAGGGAAATACATATCCATACTACCACGGTGTTCCTAATAGCACTTCTATTTGCCTTATGATTACCATTTTATTTGTCTCTTCTACACAATAAAAAATGATGCACTCCAAATGGAGGAAAAGGGATAGTGCATTCAAGAGCAACCTATGATACATAGTGAGACTGTGTCTCAATAAAAATAAAAAGTCTGGAGCTGTAACCTATGTCCATTATCAGTAGTAGATGGTTGCCAGTCACATGCAAGGTCCTACATTTGATCCTCAGAACAGAGAGAGAGAGAGAGAGAACGAACTACAGTATGTTCTTTAATATTGAGTATCTAGTTTCTAAAAGGGTTTCCGGCACATGTTACCTAGTAAATACTTATTAGGGGTAAAAATTAAGAATTATAAAATACCCAACATATATATTATATTATATATTATGTATACAACTTTGCTTAGCACATATATGAATGTATACCTATGTGTTAAGCAAAGTTTTATATATATATATGACTTTGCTTACATATATATGTGCTGAGCTTGTATCATAATATATATGTGTACATATGTACCTTAAGTCATGAATTATTCTACATCTGGCTGGATAGTTCTTGGACTAAGGTGCTCAACCTGGTCATCAAGGAAATACAGGGTAAACTGAGGACAACATATACACCACTTGTCTAAAATGAAAGGCAAACAATGTCAAATTTGATTAAGAATTTGCAGAAACAATGCACCTCACCAACAATGCTGAAGGGAGTGTAAATTCTGTTGGGTGCTAAGTGGAAAACTTGGGGCTATCTTATCCCTGAGCTTAAGCATACCCTATAAGTAGCAAGTCTACCCCTACCATACACCTAATAGAAGCTAATGCATGTATTCTCCAAAAACATGAACAAAGATGTTCATAGGAATTATTTGTCATGATCAAAACCAAATGGCAAAGGAGGAATATATTTCATGCCACACGGCAGGGGATGGACCTCCACTCATGGGTATATAAGGGCAGAACATATTAGACTCAGTAGGTTATTTTTTTTAAGGACATGAAGTTGCAGTGGGGAGGTGAGGGTGGATCTGAGAGGAGTCAGAGGAAGAGTGGGGGATAAATGTGGGGGTCTCTGCAAGGGTCACAGCTGGCTGGGCAACGATTTGGGTGAGGTAAGAATGAGAACTGGGTTCAGCTTGACTTTAGTTAGCCAGCACTGGGCCAAAACTTCTGGAGTCTGATGCAAAGTGGGTTAATATTTTTTTGATATTTAAACACAGTAGAGCTTTGGGGGAAAGTTACCACATGACAATTAACACAACAAAGCTTTAGGCATGGCTACATCAAAACTCCTTAGCAAAATGCATCTCTTTAGCAAAGCACTTGTGACCTTTTTCACAGGAATGGGTGCTATTGACTGAGAAACAGTGCTCAGGAGTCTAAGCCTAGGGAGGAAGGGCTCGTAATAAGCATAATAGAAACCTCTTTTGCATGGGAATCCCTTTCATAAGGATAGGTTCTATTGACTAATATACAATGCTCAGGATTTTGAGAATTCAGGTGAAGGCTGAATCCATAGAATAGCAAAAGATCACCAGGTTATTAGAAAACATCCACTCTAGCTTCTGGATGAATAGGTGTAGATTTCTTCCCGTGAAGAAGAAATTATGCATGCTTAACAGTTCTGGTTTCTCTAGTGCTTATCTGTGAGCACGTTGACCTCATTTTCTTCTGCAGGTGAATATGATCAAAATACATTATATGAAATTCTCAAACAATTAATAAAAATAGTATATTACAAAGCAAAAGTTGGGCTGGATGTAGTGGCACATGCCTTTAATCCCAGCACTTGGGAGACAGAGGCAGGTGGATCTCTGAGTTCAAGATTTGGTCTACGAAGTGAGTTCCAGGACAACCAGGGTTACACAGAGAAACCTTCTCAAAAAATAAGAAAAAAACAAAAAACAAAACAAAACAAAAAATTGGCTCAGCAGTTAAGAGCACTGAGTGCTCTTCCAGAGGTTCTGAGTTCAATTCCCAACACTGACAAGGTGTCTCACAACCATCTATAATGGGATCTGATGCCCTCTTCTGGCATAAGGTGGATAGAGTACTCATACACATAAAATAGAAGTAAATCTTTTTAAAAGTTGTATAAATGAATTATAGTACTACATAAAGGAATTCATTCACCAATGAAATTTAATAAACTACATTTCACCTAAAAATGTTAACAAATCCTACCAATATATAAAGAAACCAGAAAAAATTGAATAGATGCTAAGTGGTCATGTATGCTTTTTTTAAAGACAGCAACTGATAAAATAAACCCATAATGTGAGGATATGGAGAGTAAAAGTTAAGAAGTCTGAACACTGCTGTGAAATGTTATCAATTTTCTCCAGTGTGTGCTTTATTTAAATATGAGGTTTAAAAACACAACCACACAGTTTGGTCCACCATTCTCATATGATGTCATTCATTTTTCACTCATTCATTTCATTTCCAATATCAAATTACAAGCAATATTTTTTCAAATATTTTTCAGAATAAATGTGGTGGGTCTAAACTGTGCCCACAGCATCACAAACCTCTCAAACGCATGAGGCAGGTTTATTGTTTAGAGAAACACTGTGTTCACCAGTCAGTTCTGTTCTCATGCTTTCCCGAGGATGACTGGCAGGACTGTGGTCTTCTTGCAACATTTTACTCTCCAGCACCTCAGGACTTTCATCTCCATAACAGGCTTAACATTACCTGACTCACAGTGTTGAATAAAATGAGAACACCAGGTCATTTGACAGTTAAAAGTCACCAACATTTTAGTTTTCACAGGTAGTTTGGTCCCTGCCTTCAGGGAAGGATTGAATAATACTCACGAAAACTCAAACTAGCAACACAAAAAGAGTAACAACCAAGTTGTCAGTCAATAACTCCACAACAGCATCTGTACTGCTTTGCTCCTCCTTATCATTTGCTCCCAGATTATCTTCTCCTTTACTGTATGAGCTACTTCCTCAGAGAAGAATTCCTCCTTATGCATTTTAGTTAGTTACTCATTATTCTTATTTGGCTAGGAATTAAACCCAGGACTCAACTCTTGCTAAGCAGAAGCTCAATCATTAAACCTAACCCTATTTTGAATTTATCATATTTTTTGCTTCCTCTTCTCAATTATTTTTTTAAAGATTTATTCTAGTTTTTTAAGTATGCCTGTGGTATGGTATATGTGCCTTTGAGTGCATGTACTCACAGAAGATAGAGGAAATCTTTGGATCCCCTGGAGCTGGATTTACAGGTGTTTGTGAGCCTCCTTGTGTAGGTTATTGGAACAGAACCTGGGTCCTCCAATACAGTACTGTACACTCTTAACTACTAAGCCATGTCTCTAGACCCTTCACCCAAATTCTTAAAGAAAACTAGTTATTACCTTAATGTAAAAAACAAAAAACAAAACCAAAAACGGATGGATCAAATGCTGATAATTCAATCATTCATAATGATCAGAAAGTAATAAGAAAATACTTGTTGAATTTTTAAATTAGGTCAGCTTGCAATGATAGACAAATCCATAAAGCAAATTATGTATAGGCTTGCCTACTTAGGAGAAACTCTTAATGATCAAGAAAAGCTTCAAAACAACTCAACCTCAAAATTAAAAGCTATATATGCTGCTTGACTGTGAACATGAGAATAATTTAAAGAAAGCAAATAACAACAAAGCAAAACAAAATAAAAACAGATTTTGTGAGGAGATCCTTTGCATCTAGCTGGTCGGCCACCTTTATATTTACATAAAACAAACATACAGGAAACTATCTCATTTGAGCAAGTTGTGCATGCCTCAGAACCTGTATGCTTGCCTTCATTCTGACCTTTCCTTCCCACTTTCTGTAGTCATTGTTTCGATTATGCCCACATTAAATGATTTGTCAGCTATGTGGGTATACGGGTGTATGATTATTAATACACAGAACCCATCATACATCCCTCTTTACCTACTGCGATAAAAGTAAATGGCCTGTAACCTGGAGTTTATTCGCCATTAACTTCCAGCTAAACATCTGTAAAAGAAAATAAAGAGTTACCTGATTCTTGTGTGCAGACAAGAAGCATTAAGAGGCGGAGAATGCAATGGAGTGAAAAGCCCATTGAGTATGTTGATGAAAATCTTCATTAACAGTCAAAACATCTTGTTTTCTATCTGAACTTCCAAAGGAGACTGTAATTTTCTTTCACTGTTTCCTGCCCTCCCCCCCCCCCCCGCAAAAAAGATTATTCATTTAGCCACTTCCTCCTTTTTTTCTCTTTTGTCCTCAAAATATGTAGCAATGCACACCTTTAAACTCTTGGCTTCTTCCCAACAACACCTGCCTGAGTTTTATAGCTAGCTATAACTGAATAGATATAGATATATAGATACAAATACAGTTGTACCTGTAGATACAGAAAGATATAGATAAAATTTCACCTGGTGTGTTGTTTGAATAAGTATAGCCCCAAAAGACTTATGGGTTTGAATGTTTGGTCATTAGAAAGTGGCCCTACTTGATAGGGCTTAGGAGATGAGGCCTTATTGGAGTCAGTGTGGCTTTGTTGGAGGAAATATGTCACTGGCTCAAGCCAGGCCCAGTCTTTCTCAATCTCTCTCTCTCTCTCAATCTCTCTCTCTCTCTCTCTCTCTCTCTCCCTGCTACCTACAGATCCAGATGTAGAACTCTCAGCTCCTTCTCTAGCACCATGTCTGCCTGCATGCCACCATGCTTCCCACCATGATGATAATGGAATAAACCTCTGAATCTTTAAGCCAACCTCAATTAAATGTTTTTTCTTTATAAGAGTTGCTGTGGTCATGGTGTCTTTTCACAGCAATAGAAACCCTAACTAAGACACCCAGACAAACTCTTGTGGTTACAGAATTCAGACACTGGACCAGGAAATGATGCTATTCTCTGAAGAATGCAATTGGCTGTGGCTGTTCTGCATTGGTCTCTGAAGTCAGCCTACATTTCATAAACATGTATATTCACACTACTCCCCTCCATACTTCATAACAGACGAATTCTGGGTCTGGGCAATAAGCCTTCTTTTTCATTGTCATTTATAAGCCCTTTTGAAAAATTATCTCCCTTCTTTTAACTTCTCCCTTAAATTTTGTCTCAATAAAAATAAAGGCCACTAAATCTATGTATCAGGTATGCCTCAGCCACAAACATAAATATTTGTCTTTCTGTGTTTGAAATGTTGGAGACCTTTCTTTCTTCTCATCACTAAGATAGATCTTTACCACATCTACATTCCTGCCTCTATTTTCACTGCCCACCTAGAAGCCATTTTCTTGTTTAATGCAGAGCAAACTCAATTTCCACAGGGAGAAATGAAGTGATCATGTGAATTATGAACTCTGGTTTTGGAGGCAGAGAGCACTGAGTGTGAATAAGGATGTACTGGATGCCCAGTAACTTTTGAGTTAATAAATTCTATTAGTACTATGCTAAAGTTAACGAAATTCTATTGAAATGAAAACATATTCCTAGATTTCTTTTTGTGAGCAACGATGAGTAAGATTCAAAATTTTAAAGAAGTACTCAAATTGCAACAAAGTGTTCTAAATGAAACCATGTCTCAAGAGCTAAAGACAAATGCAAAAGTTGGAACAGGGCCAGCAGAAAGGGACCAATGGGAATATGTGAAGAAATAAGAGGACATAATGGGAGAGAGGAATATGACCATGATACATTGTAAGAAACTGTAAAAAAACAAACAACAAAGAATTAAAGACAAGTGTGGTAGTGTTAGGAGTGGATTAACTATACAACCTACATGAGACTTGTTTCAGCTTTAAGAACACAAATAGAATAAAATTGTAGTGATTGTGGGGGGGGTCGTGCAAATGGTAACCAAGGTAACAGGCTAAACTTGAAAGTGATGTAATAGACTTTAGCTAAAAAAAAAAAAAAAAAAGAAAACAAGAGCACAAGAGACAAAGGTCATAATATACTGACAAAGGGGTCAATTTCTCAAGAGTCTATGACAATATAATAGCTGTATTTAACTATTAACACACATGAATAGAGAAAGAGATGTCAGTGCAATAATATTATGGGGCTTTGGTACCCCACTTTCAACAGTAGCTATATCATTCAGACAGAAAATAAATAATAAAACAGTAAAAATGTACACTGTTATAGATGAAATGAAGCTAGTAGACATGCATAGAACATTTCTACAAATACTAGCAAAGGAAACTTATTTTCCAATGTACATAAAATGTCATCCAAAATAAAATGATATAGATCCACAAAACTAGTCCTAATAAATTCAAGATACTGATGAAAACATATAAAATACATATTTGAAAAGCAATGTCATGAAAAAGATAAAGAGACAATATTGACATTCACAAACTTATAGAAATTTAACAACACACTCTTGAAGAACCAACAAATGAGTCAAAGACTTCATAAAAGAAATGAAAAAATTATTTGGAAAGAAAAAAATGTTATACCCAGCTTACACAATACAACATAAACAGTTGAAAGAAGTGTGCATATTTCTGTCACTGCCCACAGTAAGAAAGTCAAAAGATCTTAAATGAATAACCTACTTATAACTTAAACAGAAAAAGAACAAATTAAACACAAAGTTAAGAGAGGGAAGAAAAATCATTATAGAATAAATTAATCAGACAGACTATAAAATCAATTAAAATCATCAATAAAACAAGGGTTTTGTTGTTTTGTTTTTGAGATGACTAAATTTAGAAACACTTAGCTAGGCTAAGATCAAAGGAAAAACTTAAAATCAAGAATTAATGAGGAGACATTGAAAGTGACACACTGGAATACAAAGGATTTATGAGAGAGTGCCATGGACACTACATAGAAAACTGCTCCAAGTCTGCGATCCATAAAACTTACCAAAACTTTCAAAAGAGGTGGAAAATCTTAATATACAAATAAAAAGTATGTATATTAACTCAATAATCAAAACTCCAACAGAGGAAATCACCAGACATATTCATTAGTGAACGCTACCAAACACAAAAATTCAGATGTTTATATACTAAGAAGAAAATAATGAAAGAAAAATTGGGAAAACAATGTTATTCATATCATCTTTAAGAAATCTAGAAATAAGCCAGGTGGTGATGATGCACATCTCGCTCGCTCTGAGTTCGAGGCCAACCTGGTCTACAGAGTGAGTTCCAGGACAGCCAGGGCTACAGAAAAACCCTATCCTGAAAAAAGAAAGAAGAAAGGAAGGGAGGGAGGGAGGAAGGAAGGAAGGAAGGAAGGAAGGAAGGAAAGAAGGAGGGAGGAAGGAAGGGAGACTTTGCTGGAAGATGGATACAGCTGGCCACCAACATATAAGCAAAATAAGCCAGCCTCAGAAAGACAAATGTCAAGTTTTCTCCTATTTGTGAATCTTAGATTTAGTATAAATATGTAAACCATATAGATGTATCTCTATATGTAACTAAAAAGCGGAAGGAGTCTGTGAAAAAGAAGGAGAGTAGCCAAAAGCCAAAAGGTGAAAAGGAGATGAGAAAGGGCAGGTTAGGAGAGGTGAATATGGTCAAACTACGTGGTCCACTCAGAAGAAATTGCCTTTATGAGACCCACACAATAAATGTCTGTCAATATCAAAAATCTTTCTATATGCATAAATATACAGAGGTTATCTTATTTAATAATCTAATTCTATATCTAATATAAAGTATGCATTTACTCCTTATAATTCCCATCCAAATGTTTAGTCAGAAATAATCTTAACTATCATTTCATTATAACTTTTTATTAGTCTATCAGCTTTAAAATCCTTTCACGGTTTCTTTGACCACTTGCTAAAATGGATTTACATCGTGGAGATAATTCCCTTCCATGATCCCTGTTGTTTGGAGCTATCAGACTGTAAAAGACTGGGAATGCTTCTCACTACAGCCAAGGGCACTATGCAAAGGTCACTCCTCTGCATTTACTCTGGCAGCTTCCCTCTCTTTCCTTCTCTGTCCATTCCTTCTCATTAGCACCTAAATGTCCTCACAAAGTCTTTGTATGAGTCAGAATATAAAGTGGTCTCCCACACGTCAAAATATAGCCTAGATTTTGAAAGCGTTACAAAATTTCTCCCCCAAATATTTTCTTAGAATAGTGTGATGGTTGGTTTGAATCTCAACTAGGCACAAATTAGAATATGCATATTCATCGTACAGGTACTGTTCCTCTAGAGATCACTGACTAATACAGACAAGATACAAGAATACAAAACTTGATCCCACAGTAATGCTGCTAAATAGTTTCAGTAAAATTATTCTTTATATATATTTGGAAAAAAGGTGTACAATGTGCCTCTATTTCTGAAACCGTCTTCACATTTGTCCCAGAAAGAATGAGAAGCTGCTTTCCCAGTCTGTCTTGACTGCATTCTTTTACATGCCCAGAACCGAGGTCCCAACCCCATGCTTCAAACCCAGAAACCAGAATTCCTGCACTCAAAATATCTACAACCACACCATATCCAGGAGACTTCCTCCTTCTTGAATGCAGAGAAAACACTGTCCAGGGGTTCAAGGCCAGAAACTCACTATGCAGCAAGCTAAATATACGTAAATAATACAGTTTCTAGCAGTTTCGTTTCATGTTTTCTTCTTTTTCCCCTTTAATAAACACAGCTTTATAGTTTTAAATGCCTTTAATAAACGACAACAAAAAGGATGCTGTTTTCTTCAGCCAATCAAGTCAGGAGTTATAAAACTGCAGCCAGTAGATGGATAGTAGGGGCGGGGCTTAGAGCAAGTAACTGTCAGTGAGGTTGCAGTTGGTTTGGGACTGTTCTGGAGTGAGAGGAAGAAGTTCCTGGCCTCCACTTCTCACATTTTCCAGGACACTCCTGGGCTCTGGATGGTGAGACCCCTGTTGTTTCTCTTTCTAGAAGTTGACCTTTCCCACTGGTGCTTGGTTTCTGCACCTCCTCTCCTGGAGGAACAAAGAGAACCACAGCGTTCAGCTTTAGGGTTGACTCTCTCCTCCCGGCCATTTTGCCTTTCCTGTCATAACCAAAGACTTCCCTAAGATCAACCACCTCTTGGTAAATTTCTGCCCTGCTCCTCCTCCATCATAATTTTTATGTCAGTTCTTTCTGAACCACTCACAGCCACGAGGATAATGACTTTGCACTGATGTGGTAATGAGAAGTCATGCCCTCGAAGAAAGTGTAGTGGAGGACTTTGAGCCAGGTCTGTTTACCATGAGTGACCAGCACTACTGAGAAGTAAGGACCCCTGTTCAGAGTCAGTAAGGAAGACAGGTTGATGTCTCAGAGTTCACTGCACAGACATTGGGATGCTCAGTGGTAACCACCCCCAATCCTGAGGCTTGAGCTTAGTTGCCTGTGACGTGGAGTAGGAACCCACAGTACCCTCTTTGGGATATTTCTGTCATGTCATTCCTGAAAAATGGTAATGGAAAAAAAGAAAACTTCTTTTCAGGGACAAAGTGAATATGTGACTTCTACTCCTTGAGAAAGGGAATCTCCGAGCTTTGACTGGCTGTTTGTTAAGGGTAATCTACAAATCTACACGCTAATTCTTAGAGGGTAACCATTAACTACCTCCGTTCACAAAATGAATACAGGAAATCACTGTTTCTTCCACAATGAGACTTGGACTCGTAAATTTATTGAAATATAATAAAGCCAATTTATTCTGAAGAAGTTTTGTCTGCATTGGATATCTGTTTGTTCTCATGCAGCTTTTTTATATATATCTTTAAAACGTCAATGACTAGTACTATAGCATTTACAAGCAAAGCTAAGCCATTTTCTCAGGAAAAGGCTAATTAGTATGTTTTAAGTCAAAGTTGCAAACTTTGCAGCCTAATAAATGTCACATTGAAAAAAATTATGTTGAACTTCTTCCGAGGTATCTCTGAGTTTCAGCAATAATCAGAAATTGTGGTAACTGTATGCTTTTCTGAAACTAGTTTATTAGAATTGAATGTGTAGACACTAAAGTTTTAAATGATTTTAGAAATGAAAAAACTATTTATGGGACTGTGTGCTCCTATCTACAGTTCAGAACCAGAGACCCCTGTGCTGCACTAAGTCTTGAAAACACACAGGAAGAACCACAGTGGAACTTGTACAACCCCAAGACCCAGGATCACCCTGGACCGATTACATTCACCTCTGAGGGTGGTATCAGGCAACAGTATTTTTTTTCTCTTCAGCTTTCCAAGTGATTGGTGCTACTGCCCAGATGGAGTGTCTCCTTCTCAAGAGACACAGCTGAGCGCTTTTGCTCCTTTCCCAGATACACTTCAAGCCCCTTTTTTGTTTGTTTATTTTTGTCATTGAGGCAGGGTCTCATGTAGTCCAGTCTGTGTTCGAATTTGCTGTGTGCCTCCATCTCCCTAGTGCTAAGATGACAGGCATGTATCACCTTGGTTTGTTTATGACAGCCTGGGAATTGAACCCAAAGCTTTGTGCATACTAAGCCAGAGCTGTAGTGAATCAGCCTCATACTTAGCCCTATCTCAAGTTCTTGATATAGGAAGAATACATCAAAAAACGTAGATATCCTTTGACGAACACACACACACACACACACACACACACACACACACACACACACACACAAAATACCCCAGTCCCTAACTGTAGAATCTGGCCTGATCCCTTACAGTTAGGGCTCAGTGTTGTGGTAACCTGACTAATAGGTTTTTGGCCAGGGCAAGTTGTCCTGTTAGGCATGAACAGTCCCACAGGTAATCAAGATTACACATGAAATGGCCAGGTGTGTGACCTTGGAAGGCAGAGACAGTCCGGTCTCTATGAGTTTGAGGCCAGTCAGGACTATACAGTGAGACCTTGTCCCAAAAGTTAAATAAATAAATAAATAAATAAATAAATAAATAAATAAATAAATAAATAAATAGACAGACAGGTAGATAGATAGATAGATAGATAGATAGATAGATAGATAGATAGATAGATAGATAGATCAAAGTGAGACAGATATAAGAGCCCTGTGAATCCATACATCCCCACTGTCACTTAATACATTCTTTGCTGCTTTTCTGTTCATCACAATGTCATTTCCTTAGGTTTACTCTCACTATAGATAAGATTTATTGAGCTACTCCGTGACAGAATTGCCCCTGGTTCACCCAATTTACAGGAAAGCCTCATCCCAGAGACCTTTTCCAAAGCCCAGATCCTGCAGAGACCTCTTTGTAGCTTCATTCTACCTAGGTGCCCCATGACTCCACATGGCAAGTTGTCACCCTGACTGCTACAAAGTCTGCTGACTGCAGATGTATTTCAGATTGTAGTCATCTTTGTCCCAAAACCTGGTCAAAATCAGAACTTGGCTTTGAGACTGAAAACTGAGCAGCTGTTGCCCTTGAACTGGGATAGTTGCAGTGATTGTTAAATAGCTACATATTAAATCACCTGAGACATCTAGGTGGCCTCTGAGGAGACAACTCAGCATCATTACTGCTCCCCGGGGAATTTCAGGAAATAATAAATGCAGAGGGGAGTTATATTGGCTAGGAAATGAAAGGGACTTGAAAAACCAATCAATTAGAGAAAGCAGGCTATGACACTACAAAGGGAAGCTTGCCAGACCTCTGGGTCCAGGCAGCCTGATCATGGAGTCTGTGCTCAGGTGATGGAGTCTCTTTGAACATTGTGTACAGGTCTACTTGATGCTGATGATGCGGTCACAGGGAGAAAGCAGCATGCAGTATCCTTACAAGAGAATGAGCTCATCAGTATAAAGAAAGCATAGAAAAGCCACTGGATGAGATTCACGTGGGTGATTTGTTTTACTATTTTGTTTACATATGTATTTCAATGTTAACTATAAGCACATATTAATTTAATTTCTTTTTCAAAATGTTTATAACCAAAATGTATATTGTGTGTGTGTGTGTGTGTGTGTATGTATGTATTATGTATGTATGTATATTTGAGGTCAGCAGGGGCACAAGGAGTCCTTTTCACACCCCACAAGATATGATTTCTTGAAGGAAGTTAAAGACCTTTGATTTAAAACTGTCTTATCTTGGGAAGAGATAAGTTCTTTGAATGTGGCTATTGTTCATTGTTTTAAACTCTTGATAGAATTCTGGTCTGCAGGTGCTCCTCTTGGGATAAAGAAAGCCCTAGTTTTTATCAGCATGGTCTGTTATTGCTGTCTTATTGAAATTACGATGCAAATCAAAATGCTCCTCCACCTCTCCAGACAGCAGAATAAACTGAGGGTGAATTTCTCAGCGTTGCATTCCCAGAGATGAGTAACCTGCACTAGCTGTGGTCTCAATGGTGGGAGAAGGGTGAGGTGAAGAAACCTTCTGGGTAGGTGCACAGGTGCAAGGTGGGCCATGACTGGGTAGCACTCAGCACTGTGAGAGAACTCATGGCATCGCTGGCTAGTCCCTATCACCTGGGATTCTGCCTTTTCCACTTCATTTCAGTTGTAAGCACCACAGAAGAGAGAGGCATCACTAATGTTTACAGACCAGAAGTGAGGACTTGAGATAATTAAAGGAGAAATTTTCTTCTGTGATTTTCTTCTCTTTTAGCAATGCATTAGGAGGACACTGAGAAGAAAATCCCTATTTCCTTTGATCACCTCTGAGTTTTGCCGAGAGACACTGAGTTAGAGGCAGGAGGACTGTAATTAAACAAGAGGATGGAAGAAATTGCTGAGAATTTAACTACAACCCGAAGTGTCAAACTAAGTAATGCATGGCTGGATCTTCTGAAAAGTGTCTTTCTGAGCACTCCTCAAGACCTCCCTGAAATCATTCTGATACTATCTTTGATCTGTACTATTGGAGGTAAGCTAATACACCTCCCTCCTTAGTCTAGTCTATGGATACGTCTTGCTAATGCTATCATAAAGAATTAAGGAAAGTAACAGTAAGAGGAAATTAGAATTTTATGCCTAAGTTCATAGATTTCCTATAATATTTTCAACTGAAGGACTCAAACAATGTCTGGCCTTTGGGAAGAGATGCCATATCTGTTGTCAGTATCCTTCACCTCTATCAGGTTTAAAACATTCACAGTATAATAACTACTAGGTCAGACTTGGGTTTCAGTAACTAGTATAACTGAAGGAAACAGGAGAATCAAAGGTCACAACAGAAGAAATTCTTGTAAACGATAAGCCCATATCTAGCTTTTATGAAAAAGGAGGGGGAGGAGGAGGAGGAGGAGGAGGAGGAGGAGGACTAGGAGGAGGAGAAAGATCATAGAAACTGGAAATAGTGTTTTTCTTCCCATCCCTTAATGTATTTGGAAATTATACTAAATAATAAGAAAATAGTAAATGAGAGAAAATGTTCTGATCATACATATCAGACTTTGAGGTGCTGCCATTTCTCAAAAATGTCAAACAAAGCCAATAAAGTTATTATTTACTGTGGGCTGTGTAACTAGTAATGAGTAAATAGGATTTTTATATAATTAGAACAACATTACTAGTAATAAGTAACTAGAATTTTTCCATTGGATAAATTATAGCTAGGTTCTCATTGTTCCTTAGGCAGGAGTTTTCGTTAGAGTTAATTACCCTTTTATTGCAGAATTGCAGACTAAACCAATATGATTTATGGTGATTATAACAACTATTACAAATATATCAGTACTAACCCAAGAACCAGTGGTTTCTAGAAATACTTAAAAAAAGTCTCAAAATAAATGCAATCTATTATAAAAGCTATAAAGCAGAAATTTGATAAATTAATGATCATATGGATTTTATATCTTTAAGCATGAGAGAGGGTCTCAATCAGTAGTAAATTAGTAGTAGATACCATTCTGCTGCCTTGGTATTAAGTCATATAACATGTAATAGCAAGTCTGTGAATATGATATTACATTGCCTATCTGTAACAAGTATACTTTTTGCAGCATTTTTGAACATGTATCTGAAAGACTTCCCAATTCCTCTTCCTGTGATACTATTTTTAATTGGATGTTGTTTTGAAATGCTGAGCTTTAAGTCTACTCAGGTATGTATAATAAATGAATATCAGCATCATGTCTAAGAATTGCATAAATTCAAAGAAGTCTAAAGAATTTTTGAAAAAGGACTCATCTCTTCCCAATTCAAACAAGCAAAGGATGCTTATAAGTGTAGAAAAATAACAACTCTGAAAAAACAGAGCCCACAGTACTTGAAATATGCTCTCTCTTGTGCACCTATAACAGGCTTAGGGATGTGTACCAACTTTCCTGTTAGATGTTTCCATTTGTCAATCAGATGGAAAGTTCTGAACACTCAACAGAGTAAGACTTTAGCCCCCATACCATATTGTATCTTTCTAAAACTTTCTCTGTTGTGAGGCAACTGCCTCTGGCATGTGTTCTATTGCTAACAAAGCATGGATATATGTGAATAATCAGTTTTCTATTACTAGATCCAAATATATGCAGATGCCATACAGTGGATGGATCCAGACATGTTTTTTGGTATATTTACACCAGTAATTATCTTTAATGTTGCACTTGACATGGATATATACATGCTCCAGAAGTTACTGTGGCAGGTAATAATTTTGCTCTTTTACTGTCTGTTCATGAACCATGTTAATTATTTTCAGATTATAAAAAAATTTTGTTCCAAAATAGAAAATAAAGACTATGGGGAAAGTGTAGGATATCAAAGTGGTAAATTCAGCTTTGTATCGAATAAAAAAACCCACATATTGGTGGTAATCTAGAATATTGGAAGCTCAGGATAAAACTATGGAGAAAAGGAAACAATTCTGACTATTTTACTGACAGAACTTCATATCAATCATCATTTTATCTCTGGGAATCTGTAAAAGTATAACTGTGAAGTGCATGATCTCAAGGAAGAAAGAATTTGATGAGAAATGTCTGGTTTTAAATCCTTGCCATCTAACACTACGACTTCAGGAATAGTGAAAGTTCAGAGGGTGACCCAAAAGCAGCTGTAACCCAAATCTCACTGGCTTCTTAGACCAGGAGGCGAGGGCTGTCTGTATCAAGGAAACACATTGAGATAAAACACACCTGACGACACGCTGTGCACACACATCGTCCAAAGCTATGAAAATAGTTCTGTTAATAATCTTGCCTAACCACCATCGGAAGCAATGCATTTTAAATCAAAACCAGGCACATGGAGTTCAGACAAAAGACCAGGAGGCATGGAGGATGGGGGAGAGGTAGCAGCAGAGAACGTATTGTGAAAGTGGTTTAGGTTGTCCCAGAGGAGCTCTGCTCAGCCGTTTTCTGTATCTCCGTTGAGGTGGGGGGTTAGGGGGGTTGCCCCAGCAAAGTGAGCCTGAGGGCCACACTGATAGCCAGTTCTGCCTGATCTTCTGCTTTTCAAAATAGAATGCAAATGCCATCTGATCTTTCTACCATCAAATGTCTTTGCAGATAGTCTTAATTACAATTCCTGGATTTGTGATTAATTATACCTTAATACTTTGGTATCTGCAATCTGTGAATAAACTGTCTTTGAAGACGGTCCCCTGGTTACTATTTTCAGCTGTTCTTATAAGTTCAGATCCCATGCTGACTTCAGCCTCCATCAGAGACCTTGGTAGGTAGCCCTTCCTTTTCTTTTTCCTTTGCCTACACTGAGGATATATTTTGTAACTCATCTTCATATTAAAATTCTTTGTTGAAGATGGATTTTCACCACATGCAGGGGTGAGGTGAGGGACTGGAGGATATGGAGGACTGGCGCATATCATGCTTAGGGCAGAAGGAAAGGCTAGTGAGGAGCTCATGTTGCATCTAAAAGGGGCTGTTTCCCATCATGGACTAGGGTAGTACAAGCAGTTACCTTGCACTGATAGAACAATTTGGGCCATTGCATTACTGTGTGTACACTGTATAACTTTCTTTTGCTCAATAACCCTTGTCCTTTGACCACAGTCATTAGGATAATGCCATTTTAAAATGTGTTGGTGTCACTGTCACCATTAATCAAAGACCAGAAGAGGGCAAAACTATAAAATTACCAGTAATAGAATTATTGTGGCATATACTATTTTAGTATGGACAAATCTATATTTAGAAGTAAAATACTGAGTTAAATTATTCAGAAAAGCAAAATAATCCAGAGTCTTCTACAGGAAAAATGGTCCAGTTTCCCTTTTTATTCACTCTTACATGATAGGAACTAGAAATTTCATTTTAGATAGAATATGCATTAATCATGGATATCCCCATGCACATACGCACACTAACAGCACACACATGCTCTTGTCAATTTCATTTCTATTCTATGGCCAGATAAATTGAACAGGGCTGCTCTCAGCAAGTAGAAATAGAATATAGGAAACATATCAAGTGTAAATATGTGAATACAGGAAAGTTGAGTCTTCCAAACAAGGAGATTAAGATGGTAGAGGGATACTGTGTTTATTTTATTGTGTGCATTTGTTTTGTGGTACTGAGAATGGAATCCTGGGTTTTCAACACGTTGGGCAACTGTTCTGCCATTGTACTAGACCTCAAGTGAGACTTTAAAAGAAGAATATTTTTAGCTCGGTGGTATACACCTGGACTCACAAAACATAGGAAACCGAAGCAGAGGGAGCATGAGTTCAAGGCCAGCCTGAGCATCATAAAGAGATCCACATTAAGCATTAAAGTATACCAGAATCCATCATAAATCATGGGTTCTCATCTTCTCCACACTCTCCCCCTAGATCCCTACCTTTGGGGGATTTCATCAATCCAGCATTTTTCTGCTCAAAAGACTTAGATTTTTATGACACTGAGAAGCCAATGCTGCACCTGTTTTAATCTCAAAATTTTATAATCTAGTATTCCACTGAATGTTTCTTTGTCTTTTAAAAATTACAATAATCCAACTGGTTGTATCTAGGAAGACTAATCTCATAAATACTGGGCATCTTGCCAATTTACTCTTGGAATTTTGTTGCTCTTCTAACTTCGTGTCTTTCAAAACATATTTGTAAAAGGTGGTTTTCCCTTAGTAGCATTTTTGCTTGGTCTTGAAAAACAAGATTTTGTGCATGTGAGTACATGTGTATGTGCAGTTGAGGCACATCTGGGCATGTGCCCATGGAGGCCTAGAAGAACCTCAGAAGTCATGCTCCTGGTTGTCACTCACCTCATTTGAGATGGGGTCTTTCATTAACCCTGAGCTCATTGGTTAGGCTTGGCTGGCTGCTCAGGTAGCCAGGTAACTGGCTGTCTCCCTCCACCTTCCCAGCGCTGGGATCACAGGTGCATACCCCATGGCCAGATAGTTCACGTGGGTTCAGGGAATCCATCTCAGATCCCCATGCTTGCACACAAGCTGTTTACCAAGTGTACTCTGTCTCTATCCTCCAAATATTTTAAAACTCTATAAATGTGTTCTTTTGTTTATGGGCTTCTATAAGTCACATGTAATTGTATATTATTCACAAGAAAATCTCCTTAGGACAGAGAGCGCATGTCCATAGAGGGCATGAATAGATATGCATTATCTTGAACTTTTTTCCTTCCTTGACTTCAAATTTGTTATTCATTTGACAACAGTCACTGTTGAGCTGGTTGTATTCTATAAACTGTAATAATTATACAATAGTAGGTTTTGCTGACTAATAAACACTCCAAATGTGGTGGCTTAAAGCAACAGCTGTTTATTATTTCTCATGGGTGTGGCAGTTTTAAGAATATAAAACAGACTCACTGACCTTGGCTAGTCCACTCACTAATCTACAATCAGAAGGCAGATGAGCATCTGGGGACCATGTGATCCACCTTCCCTCCATATACCTCTCAGTTTTCTGTAGTATCACTGGGAAGGAACACTGCCATGATGGTTACTGGTGTGCAAGAGAAAGGTGGCAGAAGTCTCTGTTTCCACCAACCTGACAACCACATAAATGGAACCTTTTTCTATAGTGTTAGAACAGTAGTTTTCAACCTGTGGTTCTCGATCCCTTTGAGGGTCAAATGACTCTTTCACAGGGTTCACCTAAGACCATCAGAAAACAGTTGCTTGCATTACGATTCATAGCAGTAGCAAAATTACAGGTATAGAGTAGCAGCAAAAATAAATTTATGGTTGGGGGTCACCACTGCATGAAGAACTGTATTAAAGGATCTCAGCATTGGGAAGGTTGAAAACACTGTGTTAGAGTCATAGGCATGGCTACCAGGAGGCAAGGAACTGGAACATTAACACCATGAAGTTATCAGAGGAACACGGTGCTCAGGCTTTTTTCTATTAGCAAACTGACCATAGGTAGAATGTGACTGCAGTCATAGAACAAGAGGTTTCCTATAAGGAATGTTCCTGTATTAACCTATGGCTCCCAAGTCACTAAAGATGCTTACAATCTTACATTACTGTCGAATTTAATGGCAAAGGAAATGTATAACTGGTAGACACTTAAGCTTAGAATCCCATGACAAATAGAAGAAAATTAGGATGGAAGTAGGTCATATCAGAATGTTCTCTGTCCACGGAACTTGAATCATAACGTTGTTGTAAAGAATATGCAGAAAAGTCAGTCAGTTTTTAATTTTATCTAGACAAATATCTTAATGTTTTATTCCACTTCTGGGTTATCAGGCCTTGGCCTATGACTTGACTTTATCCTCTTCCTTCACATTTGTCTCACCTTAAATAAGTATGAATTATAAGGAATTCACCTATGTAAGTCAAGTAATTCAATTATTTACATTGATACACTTCATGATATTACCAATGCTTTGAAAGAAAGAACAAGTTCTCAAGTTAATTATCTGATCTACATAAACATAATTGACTGTAGTTAATTTAGTATTTGATCATGATGATAGAGACTTGGAGCTGGTAAACAACTAAATTTATTTATTTTTCAACATGACAATAGTCTAGGTGACACAAATCCAATAGCAAAGAATATCCTTCTGCATGCTAATGTAATCATATTCTTAAATATTGATAAGGTTTTCTCTTCTTTGAAATATGTAGGTCTTTCTAGAAGCCTCACAAATTTAATTAATGGAGAGAGTCTAATGACTTCAGTTATATCCTTAATTATATATAGTGGTGTTGTGAATATCAACTTCAAGTCAAAATACGTGAACCGTACCCTAGGTAAGGACATGTTTTTAACTTCTTAAAATATGAATTGTTATTTTCTGAAAGTGGTCATGCATGCTGTATCTTACTATAAATTATGCTTATAAAAGTGTCAGTATTGGCTTGACTTGGTGACTTGACCTTTACTTAGCATGTTCTTTCTTCACCATTGTTGTGACTCTGCTATGGGTTGGAGTGAAACTTCCCATAAGGCTGTTTGTAAGAGCAGCCTTCTGGAGGCCTGATCTGACCAACAATGTGATGGCATTTTGTTATTACTGCTGCCATCATTTTGTTATCTACTGTGTAGCACCCCGCAAACACACACACACACACACACACACACACACACACACACACACACACACACACACCATCTTAGATAAGCTAGTAGTGCATCCAAGAAGAGAAGGCATCTCCTTCTCCCTCTGCCTTGGCACAACCTCCTAAGAGTTTCACTACAGGAGAAAGAGTGAGCTACTCATTCATCTACAGACCAGGGATCAGAGCTCAGAAGCAGTGACTGCAGTGTGCTCATCACCTCTCCAACATGGCTTTTCCATATCATCCTGAATCACAAGTGCATCTTTCCCCCAACTGTACCATATGATATGTGTGTATAGAATAAATAACAAATATGTATTATAATGCATGATTGTAGTGGCGCAGCTGTGTAATTAACCCCCAAGACAAGAAATCTAATGTTTCCAACACCCCACAGCTTCTTAGTGCCAGCCCACCGTGCAGGGACCACAGGTAAGTGAAAGTCAGAGTACAAGTTGTCAGTCAGTTCTCTTCCACCATGTAGGTTCTAGGGATGGAACTCAGGTTATGAGCCTTGGTGGCAAGCATCTTTACCCACTGAATCATCTCCCTGGCCCTGACTTTTAGTATTTAGAAATTCTTTCAGTTTGGAAATAAGAAAATACTGTGTGTATAACCCAGATGTAATGAACAATTTTCAAGTAATATCATTTTTACTTGATCTGTCATCCTTGCTTGAGTTTGTTGGAAAAATGTGATGTTCTGATGTGAATGTTTGATGTAGGGTGATAAGAAAGATGCAACCAAGTCGCTTGACAGATCTATCAGCTTGCTTACTTGTGATTTTTATGGTGAGACATTTGCAATTTACACTTTTTTTTATTTGAATTTTTGTTTTTTCAAGACAGGGTTTCTCTGTGTTGCCTTGACTGTCCTGGAACTCGTTTTATAGGCCACACTGGCCTCAAACTCAGAACTAACAGAGCTCCATCTGTCTCTACCTCCCCAGTCCTGGGATTAAAAGCATGCACCACCATCACCCAGCAAAATTTACTCTTTTTTGCTGTGGGATAGTCTGTATGATGTGAATCTATGTTATTCTGACTGGTTGATAAATATAATGCTGATTGGCCAGTAGCCATGTAAGAAGTATAGGTGGGATAAGCAGACAAGGAGAATTCTGGGAAGAGGAAGGCTGAGTCAGGAGATGCCAGCCCACCGTCCAGGGAGCAGCATGTAATGTACACAGGTAAAGCCACAGAAAATGTGGCAATATACAGATGAACAGAAATGGGCGGAGCTTAAGTGTAATAGCTAGTCAGTACTAAGCCTGAGCTAACAGCCGAGCAGTTTTAATTAATACAAGCCTCTGTGTGTTTACTTGGGACCGCAGGACCATGGGAGATAGGAGGGACCCGAAAAACTTCAGTTACGCTTTTTAATTACTTTGATACATATATATATATAGTTTTCATCTTACTGAACATGGGTGTTAAAAAGCTATAATTAACTTTTACAAAGAAAACTGTGGTTAAATTTTAAGTAATAAATCTTCAAACTTTCTCCTTTCTAAAATTTTGAACTCTCTGACCAAAAATAGACCATTCTCTCCTCTCTACACCAACCCCAGCCCTTAGCAGCCATTACCCTTTTCTCTACTTTTGTGAGTTCAATTTTATTAGATTCTGAATGTGTCTGTGTATATATGTACACATGTATGTATGTTTGTATGTATGTAAGTATGCATGGTGTGTGTGTGTGTGTGTGTGTGTGTGTGTGTGTGTGTGTGTGTGTGTGTGTGATCATGTGGTATTTTGATATTTGCTTATCTGTGTTTCTGTGCCTGGCTTTTTTCACTCATAATATCTTTTAGGTGAATTCATATTGATATGAATGACAGGATTTCTTTCTTTTTAAAGACTAAATATTATTCCCATGTAGATATATACCAAATTATTTTGATTTTTTGCTTTGTTTTTGTTTTGTTTTTTCGAGACATGGTTTAGAGAACAGCCCTGGCTATCCTGGAACTCACTTTGTAGACCAGGCTAATCTCAAACTCATAGAGATCTGCCTGCCTCTGCCTCCTAAGTGCTGGGATTAAAGGTGTGTGCTACTGCCTCCACCACCACCACCTGGGATCCAAATGTTCCTTGCCCATCCACCTACTGCTGGACCTTAAGGTTTTTTCCATATCTTGGAAAGATATGTTTGCAATTTTAAGTGGTCAGGGCTGGTGAGAAGGCTTAGTGAGTAAAGGAACTTGACACATAAGTCTAGTGACCTGAATTTCATCCCCAGAAGCCACACAAAGGTGGAAGGAGAGAAATTGACACCGAAAAACTGTCCTCTGACCTCCATAGGAATGCTGCAGCATGTTTACATGCACATACACAGTCATGATAATGATAATGGTAAAGATGGTGATGATAATAAACTTAAATGCGCAAGGGAGTTTGTGGTAGTTTGAATGAACGTGGCCCCCATAGGCTCATATATTTGAACGCTGAGTCCCTAGTCAGTAGACTGTTTAGGAAGGATTGGGAGGTGTGGCCTTGTTGTAGGAGGTGTGTCACTGGGAGTAGGTTTGGAGGTTCCAAAAGTCCACACCAGAATCATTCTCCCTCTCTCTGCCTGCTGCCTGGAGAGCAGAATGTATGTAAGCCTTAGCTACTGCTCCAGCACCATGCCTGCCTGCCACCAGGCTCCCCTCCATGGTGGCTCCGGACTAACCCTCTGGAACTATAAGCAGCCCTCAATCAAATGCTTTTTTTGTGTAAGTTGCCTTGGTCATGGTATCTCTTCACAGCAATAGAACAGTAACAAAGATAGAGCTGAACAGATATTTCTCAAAGGAAGACATACAAATATACAATAAGCACATAAAAACACTCAGCCATTAATATCAGCAATTTTTATGGAAATACAAACAAAACACAAAATAATATATCACCTCAAACTGTTTGAAATGACGTTTGTAAAAACAAAGAAACACAGGACTTGGGGCTGGAGAGATGGTTCAATGGTTAAGCACACTGCATGTTCTTCCAGAAGACCTAAGTTTGGTTTCCATCACCCACATGTTGGCTTACAACCATTTGTAACTCTAGTTCAAGGAAATCCAACTTCTTTGGCCTTCTTAGGCACCAGACACACACATGATGCACAGACATGTATGTAGCCAAAACACACTTCCACAAATAAAATAATATTTTAAAAAATTATTTCTTTTATTTTTGAGATTACAATATAAATACATCACTTCCTCCTTCCCTTCATACACATAGTCTTATGCAGACTGAGTAGGCTGTATTTATGTATTTGGAAAAACATTTTCATTAAAAATGGAAGACTTAACAGATGTTGGTGAGCCCACTCCTGTGCACCATCAGCATAAATTAATTCAGCCGTAGGAAAATGGTACGAAGGGTCCTTAAGAAACTACAAACAAACTAACATATAGTCCAGTGAACTCGGTGTCTTGAAGGGGTATTTGTACTCCATTGTTCGTTACAACAATGAGCTAATTTTAATAATGACAGAAAGAACAGTTGATTAGAGCATCATTTAGAATGAAGGTCAGGTGACTTCTATTAACAGTTTTCCATTTCTTTCTTTTCCTGTAGCCCATAGCGTCATATCTACAGCTTGGGGGCATCTTATTGAAAGCTTCTTGTTTGGAATCCTAAACACAAAGCTGATCCAGCTATCGATGTCTACCATTTTTGGTGATGATGTCAGTCACATCACTCTCATCTTTTCGGGTCTCTACCTCGTCTTTTACTTTTGTAAGTGGGAGGTTCCACACCTCACATTAAATTACATAGAAGGATTCGATGTAAAAAATGTGAACACCTGTGCACAGAGAACAATGTACCCAGATATGGAAAATAAACATAAAATGAAGAGGAATTTGGCAAAAAAAACCACAGTTGGAATAGTTTATTATGCCTTTCCTAAAGAAAGAATTTCATAACCAACTGTACAAAAGTTATGAGTAAAAAACAAGTTACATGCTTGTCTTACAAGATATATAAAGAATTTTACTTACCAGAACAGACTACAGATCCTCTACAGAGACACTAGGTCCTCCATATCTGGAAATTTTGATTATTTTACATTGACAGATTAGAAATTCTAGAATAATCAGATTACTCTCATGTCAGAGAAGAGAAAGGCACAATTTTAAGAATCCCCAACTGATCAGTTAGTCGTATTGAGTCAAGTATGATACTAAAAGTTATAGAACAAGTTAATGAACTAAAACAATGAAGGATGATCAGGTGATGTGAATTCCATATGTATTAGTGTAAATGTATGCCGTTAAGTTCCTATAAAAATGCATTTCAACGCCATCTTGCTCCGGACGTCCCTTTTGGAATACTGGTGAGTACCCTTCCTTGCCCCAGACCCCATCCCTGGGCACCAGCCACTCCAGGGAAGACCTGCCCAACTTGGCCCCAGGTTCTGGCCACCGGGCAGGTTCCCTGCTAGCCGCACCGGGAAGGATCCCCTTCTCCAAGACCCCTGGCAGACCCTGCAGTCTCCACGCCCTGCCCCCACGCCCATCTGCCTGAGCCCCAAGCCTCTTCCTGAGACTTAGAGGCCGGCCCCCAGCTCCCATCTTGCTCCGGACGTCCCTTTTGGAACAATCGTGAGTACCCTTCCTTGCCCCAGACCCCATCCCTGGGCACCAGCCACTCCAGGGAAGACCTGCCCAACTCGGCCCCAGGTTCTGGCCACCGGGCAGGTTCCCTGCTAGCCCCACCGGGAAGGATCCCCTTCTCCAAGACCCCTGGCAGACCCTGCAGTCTCCACGCCCTGCCCCCACGCCCATCCGCCTGAGCCCCAAGCCTCTTCCTGAGACTCAGAGGCCGGCCCCCAGCTCCCATCTTGCTCCGGACTTCCCTTTTGGAACACTGACTTCCCTTTTGGAACACTGGTCTGTCTGAACCAAGTGTGCGGATAAGGCCAAGAACGAACCACAAGGAGATGGGCAGACGTCAAGGCAGAAACATATACAACAAAATGAATAGCAATACAGCATCACCAGGCCCTAGCCCTCCTCCAACACCTAGACCTGAACATCAGAAATTGGAAGAAGCAGAAGAAAACAGCCTTATGAATGACATCATGAAGAAGCTAGAGGCTTGCGTAGAGGAAAAGACAAAAAAATGTGAAGAACGCTGTAAACAACTAGAGGAAAGGGCAAACAAATTAGAAGAAATCAATAAAGTCCTGGAAGAAAACAATAAAATACTGAGAGAAAATCAAGAAAAATCAATGAAACAAATGAAGGAAACAGTCCAAGACCTGAAAAGGGAAATAGAAAAAATGAAGAAGACACAAACAGAGGGAATGCTGGAAATAGAAAATCTGAGAAAACGATTGGGAACTTCAGATGCAAGTATAATCAACAGAATGCAAGAGATGGAAGAGAGGATCTCTAGCGTTGAAGATACAGTAGAAGAAATACATTCATCAGTCAAAGAAAACACTAAAACCAACAAAGTCATGAACCAAGAAATTTGGGACACCATGAAAAGACCAAACCTAAGAATAATAGGGGTCGAAGAAGGAGAAGAATACCAACTCAAGGGCACAGAAAATATATTCAACAAGATCATAGAAGAAAACTTTCCCAACTTAAAGAAGGAAATGCCTATGAAGATACAAGAAGCTTATAGAACACCAAACAGACTAGACCCCCAAAAAAAGTCCCCTCGCCACATAATAGTTAAACAACTAAACGTACAGAATAAAGAAAGAATATTAAGAGCAGCAAAGGAAAAAGGCCAAGTGACATATAAAGGCAAACCCATCAGAATAACACCCGATTTCTCAATGGAGACTTTGAAAGCCAGAAGAACCTGGACAGATGTAATGCAGACACTAAGAGACCATGGATGTCAACCTAGACTAATATACCCAGCAAAACTTTCAATCACCATAGATGGAGTAAACAAGACATTCCATGACAAAGCCAGATTTAAACAATACTTATCCACAAACCCAGCCCTACAGAAAGCACTAGAAGGAAAATTCCAACCTAAGGAAGTCAGATACACCCTCGAAAACACAGGCAACAGATAAAGCCACAGCAGTAAACCCCAACGTATAGAAGTACCCACACATCACCACCAAAAAATAACAGGAATGAACAATCACTGGTCATTAATTTCCCTCAATATCAATGGACTTAATTCACCTATAAAAAGACATAGGCTTACAGAATGGATACGAAAGCAGGACCCATCTTTCTGCTGCATACAAGAAACACATCTCAAATTCAAAGATAGACACTACCTAAAAATAAAAGGCTGGGAAAAGACTTTCCAATCAAACGGTCTTAAGAAACAAGCGGGTGTAGCCATCCTGATATCCAGCAAAATAGACTTCAAACTAAAATCAATCAAAAGAGATCAAGAAGGGCATTACATACTCATCACAGGAAAGATCCACCAAGATGAAGTCTCAATTCTGAATATTTATGCCCCAAACACAAGGGCACCCACATATGTAAAAGAAACATTACTAAAGCTTAAATCACATATAAAACCCCACACGTTAATAGTGGGAGACCTCAACACCCCACTTTCACCACTGGACAGATCTCCCAAATTGAAACTTAACAGAGAAATAAAGGACTTAACTGATGTCATGACTCAAATGGACTTAATCGATATCTACAGAACATTCCATCCTAACAAAAAAGAATATACCTTCTTCTCAGCACCCCATGGAACCTTCTCTAAAATTGACCACATACTTGGCCACAAAACAAATCTAAACAGATACAAAACAATTGGAATAACCTCCTGTGTTCTATCAGACCACCATGGTCTAAAGTTGGATTTCAACAACAACAAAAACTACAGAAAACCTGCAATCTCATGGAAACTGAATAATACCCAACTGAATCACCAATGGGTTAAGGAAGAAATAAAGAAAGAAATTAAAGACTTCCTAGAGATCAATGAAAATGAAGACACCACATATCCAAATTTATGGGACACTATGAAAGCAGTACTAAGAGGGAAATTCATAGCACTAAATGCCCACATAAATAAGTTGGAGAAATCTCACACTAGAGACTTAACAGCATACCTGAAAGCTCTAGAACAAGAAGAAGCACAGTCTCCCAGGAAAAATAGACGCCAGGAAATTATCAAAGTGAGAGCTGAAATCAATCAAATAGAAACAAAGAGAACAATACAAAAAATTAATGAAACAAAGAGTTGGTTCTTTGAGAAAATCAACAAGATAGACAAGCCCTTATCCAAACTAACCAAAAGACAGAGAGAGAGCATCCAAATCAACAAAATCAGAAATGAAAAGGGGGACATAACAACAGACATTGAGGAAATCCAGAGAATCATCAGGTCATACTTCAAAAACCTCTATTCGACAAAACTGGAAAACCTAAAAGAAATGGATAACTTTCTGGATAGGTACCACATACCTAAGTTAAATCAAGACCAGATAAACTATTTAAATAGTCCAATAACCCCTAACGAAATAGAAACAGTCATTAAAAGTCTCCCAACCAAAAAAAGCCCAGGACCAGATGGTTTCAGCGCAGAATTCTACCAGATCTTCAAAGAAGAGTTAATACCAATACTCTCTAAATTGTTCCACACAATAGAAACAGAAGGAACATTACCAAACTCCTTCTATGAGGCTACAATTACCCTAATTCCTAAACCAAACAAGGATACAACAAAGAAAGAGAACTACAGACCGATCTCCCTCATGAACATTGATGCAAAAATACTCAATAAAATACTGGCAAACAGACTCCAAGAACACATCAAAACAATTATCCACCATGATCAAGTAGGATTCATTCCAGGGATGCAAGGGTGGTTCAACATACGAAAGTCCGTCAATGTAATACACCATATAAACAAGCTCAAAGAAAAAAACCATATGATCATCTCACTGGATGCAGAAAAGGCATTTGACAAAATCCAACACCCCTTCATGATAAAGGTATTGGAGCGATCAGGAATACAGGGAACATACCTAAACATAATAAAGGCAATTTACAGCAAGCCAACAGCCAACATCAAATTAAATGGAGAGAAACTCAAAGCAATTCCACTAAAATCAGGAACGAGGCAAGGCTGTCCACTCTCCCCATACTTATTCAATATAGTACTTGAAGTTCTAGCCAGAGCAATAAGACAACATGAGGAGATTAAGGGGATACAAATTGGAAAGGAAGAAGTCAAGCTTTCCCTATTTGCAGATGACATGATAGTATACTTGTGCGACCCCAAAGATTCCACCAAGGAACTGATACAGCTTATAAACACCTTCAGCAACATAGCAGGATACAAGATCAACTCAAAAAAATCAGTAGCCCTCCTATATACAATGGACAAAGAAGCGGAGAAGGAAATCAGAGATACATCACCCTTTACTATAGCCACAAATGACATAAAATACCTTGGGGTAACACTAACCAAGCAAGTGAAGGACCTATATGACAAGAACTTTAAGTCCCTGAAAAAAGAAATTGAAGAAGATGTCAGAAAATGGAAAGATCTCCCATGCTCATGGATAGGCAGGACTAACATAGTAAAAATGGCAATCTTACCAAAAGCAATCTACAGATTCAATGCAATCCCCATCAAAATACCAACACAATTCTTCACAGACCTGGAAAAAATAATACTCAACTTCATATGGAAAAACAAAAAACCCAGGATAGCCAAAGGAATCCTGTACAATAACACAACTTCTGGAGGCATCACGATCCCTGACTTCAAGCTCTACTATAGAGCTACAGTAATAAAAACAGCTTGGTACTGGCATAAAAACCGACATGTGGACCAATGGAATCAAATTGAAGACCCTGACATTAATCCGCACACCTATGAACATATAATTTTTGACAAAGAAGCCAAAAGCGCACAATGGAAAAAAGAAAGCATCTTCAACAAATGGTGCTGGCAAAACTGGATATCAACATGTAGAAGGCTGCAAATAGATCCATATCTATCACCGTGCACAAAACTTAAGTCCAAGTGGATCAAGGACCTCAACATAAATCCAGCTACTCTGAACCTGCTAGAAGAGAAAGTAGGAAGTAGTCTTGAACGCATTGGCATAGGAGACTACTTCCTAAATAGAACACCAGTAGCACAGACTCTGAGACAAACAATCAATCAATGGGACCTCTTGAAACTGAGAAGCTTTTGTGGAGCAAAGGATACGGTCAACAAGGCAAAGCGACAGCCTACAGAATGGGAAAAGATCTTCACCAACCCCACATCTGACAGAGGACTGATATCCAGAATATATAGGGAATTCAAGAAATTAGACATCAAAATGCCCAACAGTCCAATTAAGAAATGGGCTATAGAACTAAACAGAGAATTCTCAACAGAGGAAACTCAAATGGCCGAAAGACATTTAAGGAACTGCTCAACATCCCTAATCATCAGGGAAATGCAAATCAAAACAACTCTGAGATACCACCTTACGCCTGTCAGAATGGCTAAGATCAAAAACACTGAAGACACCTTATGCTGGAGAGGATGTGGAGCTAGGGGAACTCTCCTCCACTGCTGGTGGGAATGCAAGCTTGTACAACCACTTTGGAAATCAATATGGCGCTTTCTTAGAAAATTGGGAATCAATCTCCCCCAAGATCCAGCTATACCACTCTTGGGCATATACCCAAGAAATGCTCAACCACACCATAAGAGCACTTGTTCAGTTATGTTCATATCAGCATTGTTTGTAATAGCCAGAACATGGAAACAACCCAGATGCCCTTCAACTGAAGAATGGATAAACAAAATGTGGTACATATACACAATGGAATACTACTCAGCAGAGAAAAACAATGGCATCATGAGGTTTGCAGACAAATGGATGGATCTAGAAAAAATCATCCTGAGTGAGGTAACCCAGACTCAGAAAGACAAACATGGTATGTACTCACTCATAGCAGGATACTAGACATGAAACAAGGATGACTTGTCTGCTACTCACATCACCAGGGAGGCTACCTGGAAAACAGGACCCCAAGAAAGACACAGGGATCACCCAATGACAGAGAAATGGAATGAGATCTACATGAACAGCCTGGACATGAGTGGGGGTAATGAAAGGCGAGGGTTGAGGGAAAGAGAGCTTGGGGGAACGGGAGATCCCAGCTGGATCAACAACAGAGAGGGAGAACAAGGAATAGGAGACCATGGTAAATAAAGACCACATGAGAATAGGAAGAAGCAAAGTGCTAGAGAGGCCCACAGAAATCCACAAAGATACCCACACAACAGACTGCTGGCAGAGGTCGAGAGACAGCCTGAACTGACCTACTCTGGTGATGGGATGGCCAAACACCCTAATTGTTGTGCTAGAAACCTCATCCAACTACTGAGGGATCTGGATGCAGAGATCCATTACTAGGCCCCGGGTGGATCTCTGGGAGTCCAATTAACGAGAATGAGGAGGGTTTATATGAGCGAGAATTGTTGAGACCAAGGTTGGATAAAGCACAGGGACAAATAGCCAAATGAATGGAAACACATGA